>NC_135232.1:214950729-215263229 GCF_051348905.1 Ranitomeya variabilis | reverse complement strand
AGAATCCTACAAGGAATGCATCATAGCTGAAAAGCACACACTAAGATATATGGGGACTCTACAAATTACCGTATTTCCAATTTTGTTACAATCCTTTTTAAAGGCATACTGCAGTTTCTTTGCAGATATTATTTGAGCATGAGTCTCAAAGGGATTGGCTCACGGTAAAGGATCATAGGACATGGATCCCTACAACACTGGAGCAAAGTACAGGAGACTTTTACAGCAGCCCCCTAAAGCCCTCCCCTTAAAGATAGCCCATTTTTTCCATTTCATTACACTAATTTTGATAATTCTCTTACACTTTATGTAGAATTATTAGGCTAGTGATTATTTTGATCATGTCATCATTTTTATGCAGATTTTACAGCTCTGAGCTGTATTAACTTGAATACTTATTGAATAATAAAGCAGATCAGGTGATGTGTATTTGTGCAATGGGGGAGGTGAGGCTTAAGGATATCAACACCTTTTATCAAAGTGCACAGAATTATTAGGCAGCTTGTTTTTGCTTAGGCAAAATAGGCCAAAAAAGAAATTTGAAAAGTGACTCTGAAAAGTCAAAAATTGTTATAAGTCTTACAGAGGGATACAGCACTCTTGAAACTACTAAAATATTGGACTGTGATCAAAAAACCATCAAAAGTTTTGTTGGAAATAGTTAACAGGGTAGCAAAAAACATATTGAGATAAAAAGACACACATATACTGCCAAAGATTTACCCCATTTTTACAATGCACAAACTAACTTGTTTTTTGGAATCTGTAGCAGGTTTGCTATTTTCAAAATGGATTAACAATTACAATGACTTTTTATTCAACAGTCCAAAAATCTGTGAATGAATGATTTTTTTTAGTACATATAGAAGGCTGCCTCTAACCAACACAGGAGGGATAGGGTGATTTATAGGGTGCACAGGCAAATGGTATCTTTTTAGCACGACTTCCTTGGATACCGTAAAGGTGGGAGAACGTTTTTGGTGTAAGCTTACTGGATTGATAACCTCAGTTATTTTATAAGGACAAGTGAACTCAGGTCCTAGTTTAGCAGAGGGATCTCGAGTTTGATATTTCTGGTGGATAACCACATCTTTTCTGCCTCTTATTAGTGGAAGAGGTATGTCTACACTGCGCCATTTTCAAGTTTTGTGTGACCTTAAAACAGATAAGCTTCAACTTGTCTACAAATTTACCAGCCTCTGAAGTATCAATTTCAGAAGCCCAAAAGGAACCTAAATAGGATGATACCCAAAATTACAGAAGAATGGAGAAGCCTTAATGGACTTTTGATATTATTAATAGGAAACTTCGCTAATGGCAGGTGTCCCACCAGTCAGACTGGCATCAGCGATATAACGTAAAGTTCAAGTGTTTGGTTGGCATGTTCAGTCTAACAATTGGTCTTTCTGTGTTATACTGATTAAAAAGAACAATTCAATATTAATCTTATTAAAGAACGCACCCCAAGAATTTACAAACAAATCCGCTCGATTGGAAAACATGTTTTCTGGGAATCCCATGTAGACATGTGTTTAAAGGAAATCTGTCACCTATTTTTTTTTGCACCATCTAAGAGCAGCATAATGTAAGGACAAATATCATAATTCCATCAATGTATCACTTACTGTGCTCCTTCCTGTAGTTTTGATAACATCACTGTTTTTATTTGCTGCAGATCTACCAGTGTTTTGAATGGAGAGCTCTTACACTACTGAGTGACATCTTTCTGTGTATGCTGTGGTTGTGCAGGAATCAAGATCACTGGAAACAGGGTCTCTGTCTCTACAATATGCTGTTATCAGATTAGGTGACAAAATCCTAGCGACAAATTCTCTTTACGTAACCCAGAAAAAAGAACAAACACTTTTAAATTTGTTCCCCTCTAGCCAAATAACAGTCTTCCCTTTTGAGGACGAGAGATCAATAAAGAAGTCTATGGGTTCAAGGACATTATGGAGTGAGTTAGGACTGGATGAGTGCAGTGGGATGGATTATGTGTGTTTTCAGCTGAGCATAAATTTCACAAACAATAACATATTCCCAACAATTCCAAAGAATTGTGGGCACCAAAAAGTCTCAGTTATTAATTGGATGATATTGTTAATTCCAGTGTGACCAGCAAGGACGCAATCATGAGACTCCAGAAATACTTTTAGTTAAAACTGAGAAGGAACTAATAATTTTTGGGAAGGAGTATTGTCAAGAACTAATACTTTAGACTTCAGAAGAATAAAGCCCAATAAAGCCCATCTAGCTTGCCTAGGGTTTAGTCTGTTGGCTGATTCGAAATGCGTAAGGATTTTATGGTCAATGATAACAATGACTTTATGTTTGGCATCTTAGAAGAAGTGGTGCCATTCCTTGAAGGTCCACTTGATTGTAAACAATTTATGATAACTGAAATCATAATTGTTTTTGATGAAAGTGTTTTGAGGGACACAGATATGATTGAGTGAGAAATGTGAAAACACTACTCCAACTCCTATATATCTATCTCCACCATGAAACATCCTAGGCCCGACTAGACCAGTGCATAGTCAGGTGAGAAATATGTTTGTTTTTTTTTAAATTCAGTGAAGGTTTGGATTGCCCCAGGCTCCATTTAACCACATCTGCGCCTTTTGTAGTCAAGTCAGTCTGTGGTTTGGCAATGTTAGAAACATGTTTAATAAATGTACGGCATTCAGAGGTTTGGGTTCCAATCACTCTTTAATAGGTTGAATCTTTGAGGGGTTCATTTAGAAACTTTCAGTGCACAAAATATACCCCCGGAAGTTTATTTTTTGAACCAGAAAAACACATTTGTGAAGCTTCAGTTATTCTACGTTCACATTAGCGTTCGGCGCCGCAGCGTCGGGCGCCGCAGCGTCGCCGCATGCGTCATGCGCCCCTATATTTAACATGGGGGCGCATGGACATGCATTGTGCTGCGTTTTGCGACGCATACGTTTTTTTGGCCGCAAGCGTTGGGCGCAGAGAACGCAGCAAGTTGCATTTTTTTTGCGTCCAACTTTCGGCGAAAAAGGACGCATGCGTCGCAAAACGCAGCGTTTTAGCGTGCGTTTTGTTGCGTTTTTGTTTGCGTTGTGCGTTGCGTCACTGACGCAGCGGCGCACAACGCAAATGTGAACGTAGCCTTAAAGGATCATCTGAGTCTTTGCAATAGTGTGCACATGTCGGATGTGTGACTAATCAGTTAGTTTAACCAAGATGTTATCTATACAGACAACCGCATACTAACCACTTATTTCTCTGACAATGTCATTAACAAAATAAAAAAAAGCTGGAGAATAATTTGCTGAAAAGGCATAAAAAATACTCATAGCGACCCTCGGGTGTGTTAAATGCTGTCTTCGTCATCGTCTTGTCTGATACTGATCATGTTATATACATCCTTGAGATCAAGATTGACGAACCAACAACTGGTTATATACTGTACATCAGGGATGAGTGGTAAGGGATATTGATTCTTTACAATAATTTTAAGTTCCCATTAGTCAATACATGGTTAGACCACCATTATTTTTTAATAAGAAAAAAAAACCTGTGGGTACAGGTGACATGGAAGGTCTGATAAACCCTTTATGCAGCCTGTCTTATATATAGTCTTTAGTGTCTTTTCTTTCTGAACCTGAAAGATTATATATTTACCCAATGGGGATACTTTTCTTTAATCTTGTAAACTCCTTCCATCCCCCCCAAAAAATGAAATAAAAAAGGGCAAAAGAAATGCCACAGAATATCTGTTTATGGCTTGTATGTATCAGAAGCCAAGAAGCACACTTTCCCCAGCTTAGTGTTCATATTTTTCAACAGTAGCAATATCAGGGGTATTAACCCCTTTACCCCCAAGGGTGGTTTGCACGTTAATGACCAGGCCAATTTTTACAATTCTGACCACTGTCCCTTTATGATGTTATAACTCTGGAACGCTTCAACGGATCCCGGTGATTCTGACATTGCTTTCTCGTGACATATTGTACTTCATGATAGTGGTAAAATTTCTTTGATATTACCTGCGTTTAGTTGTGAAAAAAAATGGAAATTTGGCGAAAATTTTGAAAATTTCGCAATTTTCCAACTTAGAATTTTTATGCAATTAAATCACAGAGATATGTCACACAAAATACTTAATAAGTAACATTTTTCACATGTCCACTTTACATCAGCACAATTTTGGAACCAACATTTTTTTTGTTAGGGAGTTATAAGGGTTAAAAGTTGACCAGCAATTTCTCATTTTTACAACACAATTTTTTTTTAGGGACCACATCTCATTTGAAGTCATTTTGAAGGGTCTATATGATAGAAAATAACCAAGTGTGACACCATTCTAAAAACTGCACCCCTCAAGGTGCTCAAAATCACATTCAAGAAGTTTATTAACCCTTCAGGTGTTTCACAGGAATTTTTGGAATGTTTAAATAAAAATAAACTTAACTTTTTTTCACAAAAAATTTACTTCAGCTCCCATTTGTTTTATTTTACCAAGGGTAACAGGAGAAAATGGACCCCAATAGTTGTTGTACAATTTGTCCTGAGTAGGCCGATACCCCATATGTGGGGGTAAACCACTGTTTGGGCGCATGGCAGAGCTTGAAAGCAAAGGAGCGCCATTTGACTTTTCAATGCAAAATTGACTGGAATTGAGATGAGATGCCATGTTGCGTTTGGAGAGCCCCTGATGTGCCTAAACATTGAAACCCCCCCACAAGTGACACCATTTTGGAAAGTAGACCCCCTAAGGAACTTATCTAGATGTGTAGTGAGCACTTTGACCCATTAAGTGATTCACAGAAGTTTATAATGCAGAGAAATCATATTTTTCACAAAAATTATCTTTTTGCCCTCAATTTTTTATTTTCCCAAGGGTAAGAGAAGAAATTGGACCCAAAAACTTGTTGTACAATTTGCCCTGAGTACGCTGATACCCCATATGTGGGGGGGAACCACCGTTTGAGCGCATGGCAGAGCTCGGAAGGGAAGGAGCGTCATTTGGAATGCAGACTTAGATGGATTGGTCTGCAGGTGTCACATTGCGTTTGCAGAGCCCCTAATGTACCTAAACAGTAGAAACCCCCCACAAGTGACCCCATATTGGAAACTAGACCCCCCAAGGAACTTATCTAGATGTGTTGTGAGAACTTTGATCTCCCAAGTGTTTCACTACAGTTTATAACACAGAGCCGTGAAAAGAAAAAATCTTTTTTTTTCCACAAAAAATTATATTTTAGCCCTCAGTTTTGTATTTTCCCAAGGGTAACAGGAGAAATTGGACCCCAAAAGTTGTTGCCCAATTTGTCGTGAGTACGCTGATACCCCATATGTTGGGGTAAACCCCTGTTTGGGCGCACGGGAGAGCTCGGAAGGGAAGGAGCACTGTTTTACTTTTTCAAAGCAGAATTGGCTGGAATTGAGATCGGACGCCATGTCGCGTTTGGAGAGCCCCTGATGTGCCTAAACAGTGGAAACCCCCCAATTATAACTGAAACCCTAATCCAAACACATCCCTAACCCTTATCCCAACAGTAACCCTAACCACACCCCTAACCCTGACACACCCCTAACCCTAATCCCAACCCTATTCCCAACCGTAAATGTAATTCAAACCCTAACCCTAACTTTAGCCCCAACACTAACCCTAACTTTAGCCCCAACCCTAACTGTAGCCTTAACGCTAGCCCCAACCCTAACCCTAGCCCTAACCCTAGCCCTAACCCTAGCCCTAACCCTAATGGGAAAATGGAAATAAATACATTTTTTTAATTTTTCTCTAAGTAAGGGGGTGATGAAGGGGGGTTTGATTTACTGTTTTTTAGCGGATTTTTATGATTGGCAGCCATCACACACTGAAAGACGCTTTGTATTGCAAAAAATATTTTTTGCGTTACCACATTTTGAGAGCTATAATTTTTCCATATTTTGGTCCATGTGAGTCATGTGAGGTCTTGTTTTTTGTGGGACGAGTTGACAATTTTATTGGTAACATTTTTGGGCACGTGACATTTTTTGATCGCTTTTTAGTCCGATTTTTGTGAGGCAGAATGACCAAAAACCAGCTATTCATTTCTTTTGGGGGAGGCGTTTATACCGTTCAGCGTTTGGTAAAATGGATAAAGCAGTTTTATTCTTCGGGTCAGTACGATTACAGCGATACCTCATTTATATCATTTTTTATGTTTTGGCGCTTTTATACGATAAAAACTATTTTATAGAAAAAATAATTATTTTTGTATCGCTTTATTTTGAGGACTATAACTTTTTTCTTTTTTCTTTGATGACGCTGTATGGTGGCTAGTTTTTTGCGGGACAAGATGACATTTTCAGCGGTACCATGGTTGTTTATATCTGTCTTTTTGATCGCGTGTTATTCCACTTTTTGTTTGGCGGTATGATAATAAAGCGTTGTTTTTTGCCTCTTTTTTTTTTTTTTTTTTTACGATGTTCACTGAAGGAGTTAACTAGTAGGACAGTTTTATAGGTCGGGTCGTTACGGACGCGGCGATACTAAATATGTGTACTTTTATTGTTTTTTTTTTTGTTTTAGATAAAGAAATGTATTTATAGCAACAGTATATATAATTTCTTTGGGGAATTTTTGTAATATTTTTTTTACACATGTGAATATTATTTTTTTTACACTATAACATTGCCCCGGGGGGGGGGGGGTGTTGGCATCATGTTATAGTGTAAGATCACTGATCAGACACTTTGCTGTGCACTGGAGGCTTCCCGGCGCCTGCTCTGAGTAGGCGCTGGTAAGCCACCTCCCTGCAGGACCCGGATGCAGCCCCGCGGCCATTTTGGATCTGGGCCTGCTGCAGGGAGGAGGAGGTAAGAGACCCTCAGAGCAACGCGATCATATCGCGTTGCTCCGGGGGTCTCAGGGAAGCACGCAGGGAGCCCCCTCCCTGCGCGATGCTTCCCTATACCGCCGGAACACTGCGATCATGTTTGATCGCAGTGTGCCGGGGGTTAATGTGCCGGGGGCGGTCCGTGACCACTCCTGGCACATAGTGCCGGATGTCAGCTGCGATAGTCAGCTGACACCCGGCCGCGATCGGCCGCGCTCCCCCCGTGAGCGCGGCCGATCGCATATGACGTACTATTCCGTCGGTGGTCATGCAGGCCCACACCACCTCGACGGGATAGTACGTCTAATGTCAGAAAGGGGTTAAACTGCTTTCTATGCTGTGCATCAAGAATAAAAAAAACGGTGTTATTAAGGTGCTGTACTGCAGTATGTCACAAATCAATAAATTTGCAGTCATACTGACTTTGCAGGTCTAGCACCTCCCTATCGATTGAATTTTTGCACTATTATTCAGAGACTGAATCTAGATCTCCCATTTTCAACAATCTGCAATGCTGCAGTAGTAGATCACAATTATAATTAGGCCTTTCTATCCCCAAGTGTAATAACATCCTATGAACTCTGACCTCCTATCCCTAGACTGTAAAAATCAAAAATGGCCACTGCTTTCCCTCCTATCATCTTTTGTAGTCCTTGTGAAAGTCACCTAATTGGGTAGACTATGTGATGTGATAGATGCAAGTCATAAGTCCACTTTCTGTCTGATGCAATCTTTAGCATTGTGTGAAATGGAGCTAGGTAATTTCTTTTTCTATCTGCACAAAGAAAATAGCAATTGTTCCAAAATGCCAGGAAATGAACATTTCAGGAAATTTAACTCAAATTCAATTCATAGTGAATCAATTAACTCAACTCTATCTTCCACTGACCTAAAATCCCATGTAAACATTTGAGAGGGGTTGATCTTGCTGATGATTCCATATAAGTAGATACTCAAAAACTGTATAGTGTATGCTGTTGGCGTATTATTTAGTTTACTTAATTTTTTTTAGTAAAATAAGCATAAATACATTACATGTACTGTGCAAACAACCACTTCATCTAAAAAAAATCATATGTCTTCTTTGAAAAATAGATTATTTTGCTACTTCACCTGGTAACAACGAAGCCAAGTTATTATTTAGCTATATTAGTTACTATGGTTATTCATTGTTAAAAGGATGTAGATATCACGAGGCTTCATAGTAAAAGTCTGAATTGGTCCCCCCCCTAAAAAAATATTCTCTAGATTAGGTGGGACAAGGTGCATAGATGCACAGAAGAGCATATAACTGAAGGGTATATCTCTCAACCTTTAAAGACATGTAGAGCTACATACAGTATATTGGGTCACATACAGAGAGATAGTGCCCTACTGGAGCTCTTTTGTGTTCTCACTCACTGAAATATCCTTTTCGTTGTCCCCATACAGTGTGACGCTATTCCATACAGTTTGATGCTACAAACATGTCCCCTACACAAAGTATGATACCCCCAGAGTGAATTCCCCTTCAAGATTTGCCCATACAGTACTTCCCCTTATGCACATTATGATCAGTTGACAATGACCCTAGCATAGTATGATGCCACTGCAGTGCCCTAACACATTATGATACCTCAGAGTGTTCCCACACAGTTTTAGGCCCACACAGTTTCTACACAAACATTAGATGGCTCGACAATTACCCCCTATAGTATGATGCCTCCAGAGACACCCCTTCACATTATGATGCTGTAGCGCCCCCACTGCCGCAGGGCCGAGGGGTACCCGGTACCGGGCCTCCGAGTCTCTGCTCTGGGGTTGTCACGGTGGCTAGGCCCGGTCCGTGGCCCTGCCGAGGGGCGTTCGGTGATAGATAAGTATGACGGATGATGGTGGTGAAGCTGTAGTGGTGTGGTGCAGAAAATAACGAGGACACCAGGTTGCAGTCTCTTTACCTCTTTACTGAAGATCTCTGGGTCCTCAGTCCAGAATCTGGATAACCAGGCTGCGCAAGTCCGGCCGGTCCAATGGCACCTCCAGAGTCCTCTTAGCAGGTGGAAATCTGTGCCTTCCTTCTAGCGCTATGTGTTGCGGTCCTTCCCTGCTGTGCTTACAGAAAGTCCCCACAACTGTTGTGTCTGTTTCTTAAGTTCCCTCACAACTCGATTAGATGATGTTCTGCTAATCCTCCGTCCCTCCCTGATGTTCTGGTTGGGACAGCACCCGTTTGACGGGTAGGCTCAGAGCTCTTCCGGGACCCTAGAGTCGCCCCTCTCCACAAGTTGCCCCCCAAGACTGCATATGTGATTTAAGTTAGACAGCCCGCCTTAGACTGACTGTCCTGCCGCTGTTTGGAGTATCGCTTGAAGCTGAATGTTGTAATACTCCCTCGGCGTTCCGGCCACCGGTAGTGCGCCTCAGTAGGGTGTTGCCTCGGTCTTATGGCACGACCCCTACTGGTATTCTCCTATTGCTTGATCTCGTTTCTCACTCAGCACAATCTATCTCGCTTCTGGTCCTTCCTTGGGCACCGCCGCTATCCTGAGCAGGCACGGTCCCGTTACGTTCGTTCTTGTTGCCAAGCCTCTGTCAGGATCCCACCCCTGACAGAGACCCTACTGTATCTTCCCCCACAACACCCTCTGCCACAAGGTGTTGCCTGGTTCCAACCCAGTCAGCTTTCTGATCTAACTTCCTGCCTGACCCCCAGTTTACCCACTATGATGGGGAGTGGCCTAGTGAATAGAACCCTTACCTCCCCCCGGAGGCCCGGCTGTGCAATGTATTGGTGTCTGTGATACCTGATCCGATGAACTCCTTCAGTGCCATCAGACGCACCATAGCTCCCCATAGTGGCGGAGCCACAGTACTGCAGCGACCAGGACTCTGGGGCGCTGCACTCCCCCCTGGTTAAACACAGTACTCCGGGACTGGGAAGAAAACAACAATACAAGTTAGCAAAAAGACATACAGTTTTGTTGAGTGCAATAACAATAAGCATATTTAAACAGAGCTTCCCTTTATGGGAGGTGAGGACACTTGAACGTTACAAACAGGGTTAAATATCATAGCAACATGCTATAAATAACTTTTTTACCCAACCGGGTATTCTACTAAGTGCAAAGTTGTTGAACAATAGTTTAACATTGCCTTTAAGGACATACACTCTGAATCCACTAAAGACCTTCTTATAATCACATTATAAGGCAATTTAACTTTTTCATTCTCCTACTTTAAATCTGCAGGACCGCCTGTCCTAACGGCACCAGACCTACTGCCTCTCCTTTCTGTGCAGGACCGCCCTGTTCAGCCCGGGCCTACTGCCCTTCCACCACTATACACAGTATAGAACATAACATTACTTTCAGTTTAAGAGCACTGAGCCATCTCTATATGGCTCCTAGGAGGACTCAGGGTTCACCTTCTATCCTCGTTGTCTATCAACATTATCAAACATTTTCTTTACAATTAACTAGTTGGATACATATAACTTTCTCATGTAAACATTATCATCACTTTCTTTCGTCAAAACATTATTGCTACCTGTCTTAAAGCAATATCACCTTTTAAGTGCAACAAATGAACATCCCCTTTAAGAGGGGACCAAGTCTCTATGAGGTAGCACATCTTCTCAAGCTACCAGTCCATACTCAGCAAAGGTTCCAGTGTGGTATCTTCACAAAGAGTCCTTTTTGAAGTAAAACCAGTAGGGAGCACCTTTAATAAGGTGCAAACTATTTACAAAAAAAGTTTGTATCATGCACTGTTCATGATTGCGGCAGTTCTGGAAACTTGTGCAAAACTTAGAAAAAACACAAACAACACAATAGGGATCCCGGGTCAACAAAGGGATCCCTTTAAGAGTTAACCCTAGACGGGTTTTAGCAGCACAGAAGAACAGTAACTATATACATGTTCAGAAGTAGTAATATCTTACTCATTTTTCGGTACAGAGGGTGGTTCCCCACCCCTGGCTGAGGCAGCACCCATGCTGGTAGTTGGTCTCTCAGGCGCCATCAGATCAGCCGGTGTCTGGATTTGAAGGCTAATCCTGCTTGCAAGTTCAGTAGCCGCTACAAGGCGTACGGTAGTGATAGGAACAAGATCTGGCAAATCGGGATCAGTCATGATCGGGGCAACAGGGGGCACTCTCTCAGGTTCACACCGTCGAACGTTCCGGGCACACCATCCTTGTGCATTCCGATGACAGGTGTAGGTCACCTGATCCCTCCTTTGTAATGGGTCACCATCTCGACTGCAGCAGGGGGTTTTCACGTTGTAGCTAGTAACAAAGACATCAGTTGGTAGCCCCGGTTCCTGTATGGAGCCCCATCCCCTCTTCGGGTGGTAGGCCAGCACAGTTCCCCGCTTTACCACGTCTTTCCTGCCGGGCGCAGACTTCTTACGTTGTGTGTCAGGCTGTTCGGTCTCGTCTCGATCTTTCCAGTGTTGTATTAGACATTGCTTATACTGTTCCCAGGTAAGTACCGCAAGGGTGAGGCCATCCTCCCGGGTTCCATCCGGCCCGGTCCAGGGGGTGTCCCACCGGAGGATCACCCCGTCTAGGCCCACATCTATGGGTTCTCCCAACTTGGTTGGTAGCGGAGGCACTAGCTTCCCCATCGCGTTAGAGGTGAGGATGACCCGCTCCACCAAGAAGGAATGATTATTGCTGGGGTGAGGAGCGGTCACAGGAGCGGGATCGGTCAGTGGACCCGGATCGGTCGGGAGAGCAGAATTGGCCAGGGGAGTAGGGATGCCGTCCATACCTGCGCCTGATGTGATTCCACCGATGTCGCTCCGGTCCGTTGACAAGGGCACTGGAATCGGCTGCAGCCCAGACCGCGGCTCCTCCGGAGTCACCTCTTGATGTAACTCCGCCCTCCATGGTTCCGTGGCTGGGATAGGTAGGCTCGGCTCCTCCACTGGCGGCTCCAAGGAGTTCAGGTCCCTCACCGGCGGTGGACGCGAGTCCGCCTCTGATGGGTGAGGGCAAGACGGGATCACCTCGCCGTTGCTCGGGCACTTGCTGCTCATCGTCGCTGTCTGGCATTCGGCGGCAACGCATGCACCTGGCTCCGCCATTTCTCCGAGGTCGGGCTCCTCCTTCATCTCGTTCCCGCCGTTGCAAATCAGGGGGCGGTTCTCCTCTGCTGCTGGGCAGGTCGTCCTCTCGCAGCAGGAGTTGGAGGGGGCGGTCGCTACTTCTGGCGCCGCTTTGGTAGTTTCCTCCCATGGCACGCCCTTCTTCTTCCTCTGCGCTCCCTGTGACGCTGCAATGGCGGCGACTTTTGGCGGGAACTTTTGGCGGTAAATGGCAACACACAGCCTTTGCAATAAAGTACAGTCCAAGCACAATAAATCACAGTTCCAAGGCACACATGACCTGATTCCTCAGGCTTAAGTAGATCCTGTTCGTGACGCCACGTTGTAGCGCCCCCACTGCCGCAGGGCCGAGGGGTACCCGGTACCGGGCCTCCGAGTCTCTGCTCTGGGGTTGTCACGGTGGCTAGGCCCGGTCCGTGGCCCTGCCGAGGGGCGTTCGGTGATAGATAAGTATGACGGATGATGGTGGTGAAGCTGTAGTGGTGCGGTGCAGAAAATAACGAGGACACCAGGTTGCAGTCTCTTTACCTCTTTACTGAAGATCTCTGGGTCCTCAGTCCAGAATCTGGATAACCAGGCTGCGCAAGTCCGGCCGGTCCAATGGCACCTCCAGAGTCCTCTTAGCAGGTGGAAATCTGTGCCTTCCTTCTAGCGCTATGTGTTGCGGTCCTTCCCTGCTGTGCTTACAGAAAGTCCCCACAACTGTTGTGTCTGTTTCTTAAGTTCCCTCACAACTCGATTAGATGATGTTATGCTAATCCTCCGTCCCTCCCTGATGTTCTGGTTGGGACGGCACCCGTTTGACGGGTAGGCTCGGAGCTCTTCCGGGACCCTAGAGTCGCCCCTCTCCACAAGTTGCCCCCCAAGACTGCATAGGTGATTTAAGTTAGACAGCCCGCCTTAGACTGACTGTCCTGCCGCTGTTTGGAGTATCGCTTGAAGCTGAATGTTGTAATACTCCCTCGGCGTTCCGGCCACCGGTAGTGCGCCTCAGTAGGGTGTTGCCTCGGTCTTACGGCACGACCCCTACTGGTATTCTCCTATTGCTTGATCTCGTTTCTCACTCAGCACAATCTATCTCGCTTCTGGTCCTACCTTGGGCACCGCCGCTATCCTGAGCAGGCATGGTGCGTGTTCGACCAATGTTCATCGAACGTTTGACGAACACCATCGAACCCCATTGAAACCAATGGCAGGCAAACACAAACACATACAAACACATTGAAAACACATATAAAACACCTTAAAAGTTGTCCAAAAGCTGACAAACTGCTCAGAAGACACAACAAACACATGGAAAGGTCACAACTACATATAGTCATGAGAAAAGAAGAGGTGGAGGAGTAAAAGGAGGAGACAGATATAGGCATGTCATGCCCTTCTAAAATCAAGAAAGGCTGGAGTAAAAATCTAAAATCACCCTACCAACACCCAGACGTCGTGACAAAAAAATTTAAAAAGAAATATCTTTAGGTAGAATGGCGGGTCCATTCAGAACACTTTCCTTAGAAGACGTAGTGGTATCCCCGTTTGGAGTTGTGCCAAAAAAGGAACCCAATACATTCATACATTCAGACTAATCTACCATTTGTCATATCCAAGGGGCAGGTCAGTAAACAACAACATCGATGCGGAACCAAGTACAGTACTATGTACTGTACCTCCTTTGACGAGGCAATCATGCGGGTCAAGAAGTTGGGAAGGGGCACCCTAATGGCCAAAACAGACATTGAGGGGGCGTTCCAGTTACTCCCTGTGCCTCCGAATACTGTCCTCCCATTGGGCTGCTTCTGTGAAGGAGGATACTACATAGATTGCTGTTTGCCCATGGGGTGCTCCATATCCTGCTCACTATCTGAGGCATTTAGTTGCTTCCTCGAATGTGTCGTCATGGACGTTTCTAAGGGGGTACATATTATCCATTACCTCGACGACTTCTTATGCCTAGGCCCAAAAGATTTGCCACAGTGTGAATACACGCGGTAGTCCACCTGTGAGAAGGAGAGAGCTGGAGGGAGAGCGTGAATACACGCGGTAGTCCACCTGTGAGAAGGAGAGAGCTGGAGGGAGAGCGGACACCCCAGAGCCGAGGGGTTAGATTGAGAAAGGAAGAAGGCGGTGTAGCTTGCTTCATGGGTGGGGTACTCTGCTGAGTAGCAGAAATTGCAACTAGGCCCAAAAGGATTTCCTGGGCTAGATGCAGTTAAAAATTAGTACTTAGATAAACAGGCGGTGTAGCTTGCTTCATGGGTGGTGTACTCTGCTGAGTAGCACAAAATGCTACTAGGACCAAAAGGATTTCCTGGGCTAGATGCAGTTAGAAATTAGTAATTAGATAAACAGGCGGTGTAGCTTGCTTCATGGGTGGGGTACTCTGCTGAGTAGCAGCAGTTGCTACTAGGCCCAAAGTATTGCTTGGGCTAGATGCAGTTAAAAATTAGTACTTAGATAAACAGGTGGTGTAGTTTGCTTCATGGGTGGGCTACTCTGCTGACTAGCAGACACTGAAGCTTTGGAGCCGATGTCTGAATCCCAGGCCATAGTATGAATAAACAACTCTGCAGACGACCCCACCCACCTGGAATTGACGATGGCAATGTCATGTAAAACACAGCAAGGGGACTCCAAAAAGAGTCTGATACCCCATATGTGGGGGTAAACCACTGTTTGGGTGCATGGCAGAGCTCGGAAGGGAAGGAGCCGTTTGACTTTTCAATGCAAAATTGACTGGAATAAAGATGGGAGGTCATGTTGCGTTTGGAGAGTCCTTGATGTGCTTAAACATTAAAACCCCCCACAAGTGACACCATTTGGAAAGTAGACCCCCTAAGGATCTTATCTAGATGTGTTGTGAGAGTGTAATAATTATAGGGGATAACTCAGGAGACTCTTTGCGTGGAACAAGACAACTACAGGACACAGTTTTATAAGTGGTAAAGTCTATATTATCACACGGTGATTCAAACAGGTGCAGAGAGAAACTCCAGTTCACAACACTTGGTGCAAATATCAAATGCAGCTCAGCAGTCTATAGGAAACTTCAGAGGAAAATGCAATCAAGCAGAAAGTCTATGAAGCACAGTTATTCTTGAGGATACTTGACACGAATAAATCCTTGTCTTAGTCCAAACACAGATAGATAAGCTTATAAGGCAGTTCAAATCATATCTTAGCTCAACCAGGGAGGCCTGGTTAATAGTTTCAGGTTTTTGCAGAGCAGAAACAGCTTACATGTCCAGCAAATGAGATGGAAGTAAACACAAGCAGCAGATGAAGGAGGATTACTGGAAACTGGTGTATGCAGCAGGAACTCAGAGCAGAGTAGCAGGATCACCACACAGGTTCACAGGAGCAGGTATATAGCCAGGGAGTAATCAGAGGTCAGGAGCTGGATGCAAGGCAAAATACTCTAGCACAGACTGAAGGCTGGGGTGGAGTTTTATAGCAGGAAGACACAGTGCACATGAGACCAAAGACGCCATCTTGGAAAAGGACAGTAATGCACAAAAGGTAAAAAATGTTCAGAGTCCTGACATTACTCCCTCCTTAGAAGCGGCCTCAGGATGATCCTGGACCTGGTTTCTCAAGGAATCTCTGATGAAAACGAGAAATCTTCTGTTCTGCATTGATGTTTTCCACAGGTTCCCAAGAGTCTTTCTCAGGGGGATATCCCTGCCATCTTATCAGATATTGGAGCCGATTCCTGCAAATCCTGGAATCAATAATTTCCTCCACCACAAATTGTTCTTGCCCATCAATCACCACAGGCTGCGGAGGTGGCACAACACGTCCCTGGAAGGTATTAGGAGATACAGGCTTTAGTAAAGATACATGAAAAACTGGGTGAACCTTCATAGTCCTAGGCAGCTTCAGCCGGCAGGCCACAGAGCTCACAATACTGTTGATCTTGAAAGGGCCAATGAATTTCTGTCCAAGTTTTTGTGAAGGAACGGTTAACTTCAGATTCTTAGTTGCTAACCACACGGAATCTCTTACCTTGAACATGGGTGCAGGTTTACGGAATCTATCAGCTGATCTCTTATAACGTTCTTGAGCTGTGGTCAGGGATTCCTTCAGAACCTCCAGATTTTGTCTCATCGCAGTCAGCCTTTCCTGCACTGCCGGAACCGGAGAATTAATTGGAGACCCAGGTAAAATACACGGATGATAACCCAGATTGGCAAAGAAAGGTGTAAATTTAGTGGAGGCGCTCTGAGAATTATTATATGAAAATTCGGCTAACGGCAGCATCTCCAACCAATCATCCTGGAGATGGCTGACATAGCATCTTAGATATTGTTCCAGCGTCTGGTTGGTACGCTCAGTCTGACCATTTGTCTGGGGATGGTAAGCGGAAGAGAGACAGGCATTAATATTGAGTGCAGAGCAAAACCCCTTCCAGAATCTTGAAGTGAACTGTACTCCACGGTCAGAGATGATCTCATCTGGAAAACCATGCAACCGAAAGACATTCTGTATAACCAAGTTCACTGTATCTTTAGCTGAGGGGAGGCCGGTGCATGGAACAAAATGAGCAGCATTAGTCAGGCGATCAACTACCACCATGATTGTATTCATGCCCCCAGATGTAGGCAGCTCCACAATAAAGTCCATTGATATAGACCCGCAAGGGCGGGACGGAACAGGTAATGGTTTCAGAGGAGCCACATGAGGAGTCTTGTAACGAGCACATACCTCGCAAGAGAGAATGTAGTCCTTGGTATCCTTCAGGCAAGTTGGCCACCAGAAGAATCGGCTCAGGAACTCTTGTGTCTTCTGTACCCCCCTGTGACCAGCCAACTTGGAGTCATGTACCAACTTGAGGATCTGCAGACGGACAACCTCAGGGACGTAGATACGTCGATCTCTGAACCACATGCCACCCTTAAAGACAAGATTAATATTCACAGGTGGGTTGGCCAGAAATACATCACCGTCATAGGCCTCCCTGCACTCCTTCCACAAGTCCTGATCGTGGATAACTCCGATGAAATTGGCATCAGATAGAATGGTCTTGGACAGGGCTCCAGGTACGGAATCCGCAGCATGGATTCGGGATAAAGCATCAGCCTTCCCATTACGAGAACCTGGACGGTACGAGATAACAAAGTTAAATTGATTTAAAAATAAGTTCCAACGAGCCTGATGAGGAGAAAGACATCTAGCGGATCTAAGGAACTCTAAATTGCGATGGTCAGTTAGCACTATGATCTGTTGTGCAGCTCCTTGCAGATGATGCCTCCATTCTTTGAAAGCCGCAATAATAGCCAGCAATTCCTGGTCTCCCACGTCGTAATTCTTCTCTGCTGAGGTTAGTGTTGTGGATTCTGTTTGTGGGCTCCCTCTGGTGGTTACTGCTGGTACTGGGTGACTTTGGTGGGTTGCGGCCTTTGGTTTCCACCTGTCCATCAGTGGCTGGGTGTTTCCTATTTTACCTGGCCTTTCTGTCATTTCCCTTGCCGGCTATCAATGTATTCAGATGTGCTCTGTTTGGTTCCTGCCTACCTGCTCCCAGATCTTTCAGGATAAGCTAAGTGCTGATTTTCAGTTGTTTGTTTTTTTGTCCAGCTTGCTTATTATGTCTCTATGCTAGCTGGTAGCTCTAGTGGACTGAGGTTCTCCCCATGTGCCATGAGTTGGCACATGGGTTCTTGTAATCTCAGGATGGTTTTTTTGATTAGGGTTTTTTGCTGACCGCTCAGTCCCCTTTTGTATCGTTCTGCTTTCTAGTTTACAGCGGGCCTCAATTTGCTAAAACTATATATATCATCTCTATGTGTGTGCCTTCCTCTCATTTCACCGTCAATACATGTGGGGGGCAACTATATCTTTTGGGGTTCATTCCGCTGGAGGCAAGTGAGGTCTTTATTTTCTCTGCAGTGCTAGTTAGCTCTTAGGCTAGTGCGTGGCGTCTATAACCAACGTAGGCACGCTCCCTGGCTATCTCTAGTTGCGTTTGTCAGGCGTAGGGCAGCGGTCAGCCCAGGTTTCATCACCCTAGAGCTCGTCCGTAATATATTTGTACTTTGCTTGTCTTGTGCTATCCCTAGCCATTGGGATTCATGACAGTATAGCCGGCCCACAAAGTGTTAATTGTTTGGGCTGAAGCAGGAGAAAGAGAAGTGTTTAAGGGAAATTTTTTTTTTCTTTTTTTTTTTTTCCCTTCAGAGTTTTGCTGCCTAGCCCTTAATTGCTGTCTAGCTGCTTCTTACCTCCTCTTAACCCTTGAATGGCTCTGATCTTAGTTGTTTAACATGGATGTCCAGAGTTTGGCTTCCAGCCTGAGTAATCTCGCGGCAAGAGTTCAAAACATACAGGATTTTGTTGTTCACACTCCCATGTCTGAACCTAGAATTCCTATTCCAGAGTTCTTTTCTGGAGATAGATCTACCTTCCTGAATTTCAGGAACAATTGTAAATTGTTTCTTTCTTTAAAATCTCGCTCCTCTGGAGACCCTGCTCAACAGGTCAAGATTGTAATATCTTTCCTGCGGGGCGACCCTCAGAATTGGGCATTTGCATTGGCACCAGGGGATCCTGCATTGCTCAGTGTGGATGCGTTTTTTCTGGCATTGGGATTGCTCTATGAGGAACCTAACCTGGAGATTCAGGCTGAAAAGGCTTTATTAGCCCTCTCTCAGGGGCATGATGAAGCGGAGATATATTGTCAGAAGTTTCGGAAATGGTCGGTGCTTACTCAGTGGAATGAGTGCGCCCTGGCTGCAAACTTCAGAAATGGTCTTTCTGAGGCCATTAAGGATATTATGGTGGGGTTCCCTACGCCTACAGGTCTGAATGAGTCTATGGCTATGGCCATTCAGATTGATCGGCGTTTACGGGAGCGCAAACCCGTGCACCAGTTGGCGGTGTCTTCTGAACAGGCACCTGAGACTATGCAATGTGATAGAATTCAGTCCAGAAGTGAACGGCAAAATTATAGGCGGAAAAATGGATTGTGTTTCTATTGTGGTGATTCAGCTCATGTTATATCAGCATGCTCTAAACGCACAAAAAGGGTTGATAAATCTTTTGCCATTGGTACTCTGCAGCCTAAGTTCATTTTGTCTGTGACTCTGATTTTTTCACTGTCTTCCATTTCCGTCGATGCCTATGTGGATTCGGGCGCTGCCCTGAGTCTTATGGATTGGTCATTTGCTAAACGCTGCGGTTTTAGTATGGAACCTCTGGAAGTTCCTATTCCTCTGAAGGGAATTGACTCTACACCATTGGCTATGAATAAACCGCAGTATTGGACACAAGTGACCATGCGCATGACTCCCGTTCATCAGGAGGTGATTCGCTTCCTTGTACTTTATAATTTACATGATGTACTAGTGCTTGGTCTGCCATGGTTACAAACTCATAATCCTGTCCTGGACTGGAAAACAATGTCTGTGTTAAGCTGGGGATGTCAGGGGGTTCATGATGATGCACCTCCGATTTCAATCGCTTCATCTACTCCTTCTGAGATCCCTGCGTTTTTGTCTGACTATAGGGATGTTTTTGAGGAGCCTAAGCTCAATTCGCTCCCTCCGCATAGAGATTGTGACTGTGCTATAGAATTGATTCCTGGCAGTAAGTTCCCTAAGGGTCGTTTATTTAATCTGTCACTGCCAGAGCATACTGCTATGCGGAATTATATTAAGGAGTCCTTGGAAAAGGGACATATTCGTCCATCTTCGTCCCCTCTGGGAGCAGGTTTTTTTTTTGTGGCAAAAAAAGATGGTTCCCTGAGGCCTTGTATAGATTATCGCCTTCTGAATAAGATTACAGTCAAGTATCAGTATCCATTGCCATTATTGACTGATTTGTTTGCTCGCATTAAGGGGGCTAGGTGGTTCACTAAGATAGATCTTCGCGGTGCGTATAATCTGGTGTGGATAAAACAGGGTGATGAGTGGAAAACCGCATTTAATATGCCTGAGGGCCATTTTGAGTATTTGGTAATGCCTTTTGGACTCTCCAATGCTCCGTCAGTCTTTCAGTCCTTTATGCACAATATTTTCCGTGAATATCTGGATAAGTTTATGATTGTGTATTTGGATGATATTTTGGTGTTTTCTGATGACTGGGAGTCTCATGTTCTACAGGTCAGGAAGGTGTTTCAGGTTCTGCGGGCCAATTCTCTGTTTGTGAAGGGCTCAAAGTGTCTCTTCGGAGTCCAGAAGATTTCTTTTTTGGGGTACATTTTTTCTCCTTCTACTATTGAGATGGATCCCGTCAAGGTTCAGGCGATTTGTGACTGGACACAACCTACATCTGTTAAGAGCCTTCAGAAGTTCTTGGGGTTTGCTAATTTTTATCGTCGGTTCATTGCTAATTTTTCCAGTATTGTTAAACCTTTGACTGATTTGACTAAAAAGGGTGCTGATGTTGCTGATTGGTCTCCTGCGGCCGTGGAGGCCTTTCAGGAACTTAAGCGCCGGTTTTCTTCTGCTCCTGTGTTGTGTCAACCAGATGTTTCACTTCCTTTTCAGGTTGAGGTTGATGCTTCCGAGATTGGAGCGGGGGCGGTTTTGTCACAGAGAAGTTCTAATGGCTCGGTGATGAAGCCATGTGCATTCTTCTCTAGAAAATTCTCGCCCGCCGAGCGCAATTATGATGTGGGTAATCGGGAGCTTTTGGCCATGAAGTGGGCATTTGAGGAGTGGCGTCATTGGCTTGAGGGTGCTAAACATCGTGTGGTGGTCTTGACTGATCACAAGAATCTCATTTACCTTGAGTCTGCCAGGCGTTTGAATCCTAGACAGGCTCGTTGGTTGTTGTTTTTTTCTCGTTTCAATTTCATGGTTTCATACCTGCCAGGTTCAAAGAATGTGAAGGCAGATGCTCTTTCCAGGAGTTTTGTGCCTGACTCTCCTGGAGACTCTGGGCCTACTGGTATCCTTAGGGATGGGGTAATATTGTCCGCCGTATCCCCAGACTTGCGACGTGCATTGCAGGAGTTTCAGGTGGATAAACCGGATCGTTGTCCACCAGAAAGACTGTTTGTTCCGGATGATTGGACCAGTAGAGTCATCTCCGAGGTCCATTCTTCTGTGTTGGCTGG
Source organism: Ranitomeya variabilis (assembly GCF_051348905.1). Taxonomy (NCBI): domain Eukaryota; kingdom Metazoa; phylum Chordata; class Amphibia; order Anura; family Dendrobatidae; genus Ranitomeya; species Ranitomeya variabilis. The sequence goes on along the minus strand of NC_135232.1, from coordinate 215,242,238 downwards.
TCATCCTGGAATATTTGGTACTAGAGACTTGGTGGCCAGGTCTTTTTGGTGGCCTTCCTTGTCTAGGGATGTGCGTACCTTTGTGCAGTCTTGTGAAGTGTGTGCTCGAGCTAAGCCTTGCTGTTCTCGGGCCAGTGGGTTGTTGTTATCCTTGCCCATCCCGAAGAGGCCTTGGACGCACATTTCCATGGATTTTATTTCTGATCTCCCGGTTTCACAGAAAATGTCCGTTATCTGGGTTGTGTGTGACCGCTTTTCTAAGATGGTTCATTTGGTGCCCTTGCCTAAGTTGCCTTCCTCCTCTGAGTTGGTCCCTTTATTTTTTCAGAACGTGGTTCGTTTGCATGGGATTCCGGAGAATATCGTTTCTGACAGGGGATCCCAGTTTGTGTCTAGATTTTGGCGGACGTTTTGTGCCAAGATGGGCATTGATTTGTCTTTCTCGTCTGCATTCCATCCTCAGACGAATGGCCAGACGGAGCGAACTAATCAGACCTTGGAAACTTATTTGAGGTGTTTTGTTTCTGCTGATCAAGATGACTGGGTTGCTTTTTTGCCACTGGCCGAATTTGCTCTTAATAATCGGGCTAGTTCGGCCACGTTGGTCTCTCCTTTTTTTTGTAATTCGGGGTTTCATCCTCGTTTTTCCTCTGGTCAGGTGGAGCCTTCGGATTGTCCTGGAGTGGACGTGGTGGTGGACAGGCTACATCAGATTTGGAATCAGGTAGTGGACAATTTGAAGTTATCTCAGGAGAAGACTCAGCAGTTTGCTAATCGCCGTCGCCGCGTGGGTCCCCGACTTCTTGTTGGGGATTTGGTGTGGTTGTCTTCTCGTTTTGTCCCTATGAAGGTCTCTTCTCCTAAGTTCAAGCCTCGGTTCATCGGTCCTTATAGGATCTCGGAGATTCTTAACCCTGTATCTTTTCGTTTGGATCTCCCAGCATCGTTTGCTATTCATAATGTGTTCCATCGGTCGTTGTTGCGGAGGTATGAGGTGCCCGTTGTTCCTTCGGTTGAGCCTCCTGCTCCGGTGCTGGTGGAGGGAGAATTGGAGTATGTTGTTGAGAAGATCTTGGATTCTCGTGTTTCCAGACGCAAACTCCAGTATTTGGTTAAGTGGAAGGGTTATGGTCAGGAGGATAATTCCTGGGTGGTCGCCTCCGATGTTCATGTGACTGATTTGGTCCGCGCCTTCCATAGAGCTCACCCTGATCGCCCTGGGGGTTCTCGTGAGGGTTCGGTGACCCCTCCTCAAGGGGGGGGGTACTGTTGTGGATTCTGTTTGTGGGCTCCCTCTGGTGGTTACTGCTGGTACTGGGTGACTTTGGTGGGTTGCGGCCTTTGGTTTCCACCTGTCCATCAGTGGCTGGGTGTTTCCTATTTTACCTGGCCTTTCTGTCATTTCCCTTGCCGGCTATCAATGTATTCAGATGTGCTCTGTTTGGTTCCTGCCTACCTGCTCCCAGATCTTTCAGGATAAGCTAAGTGCTGATTTTCAGTTGTTTGGTTTTTTGTCCAGCTTGCTTATTATGTCTCTATGCTAGCTGGTAGCTCTAGTGGACTGAGGTTCTCCCCATGTGCCATGAGTTGGCACATGGGTTCTTGTAATCTCAGGATGTTTTTTTGATTAGGGTTTTTTGCTGACCGCTCAGTCCCCTTTTGTATCGTTCTGCTTTCTAGTTTACAGCGGGCCTCAATTTGCTAAAACTATATATATCATCTCTATGTGTGTGCCTTCCTCTCATTTCACCATCAATACATGTGGGGGGCAACTATATCTTTTGGGGTTCATTCCGCGGGAGGCAAGTGAGGTCTTTATTTTCTCTGCAGTGCTAGTTAGCTCTTAGGCTGGTGCGTGGCGTCTAGAACCAACGTAGGCACGCTCCCTGGCTATCTCTAGTTGCGTTTGTCAGGCGTAGGGCAGCGGTCAGCCCAGGTTCCATCACCCTAGAGCTCGTCCGTAATTTATTTGTACTTTGCTTGTCTTGTGCTATCCCTAGCCATTGGGATTCATGACAGTATAGCCGGCCCACAAAGTGTTAATTGTTTGGGCTGAAGCAGGAGAAAGAGGTGTTTAAGGGAAATTTTTTTTTTTTTTTTTCCCTTCAGAGTTTTGCTGCCTAGCCCTTAATTGCTGTCTAGCTGCTTCTTACCTCCTCTTAACCCTTGAATGGCTCTGATCTTAGCTGTTTAACATGGATGTCCAGAGTTTGGCTTCCAGCCTGAGTAATCTCGCGGCAAAAGTTCAAAACATACAGGATTTTGTTGTTCACACTCCCATGTCTGAACCTAGAATTCCTATTCCAGAGTTCTTTTCTGGAGATAGATCTACCTTCCTGAATTTCAGGAACAATTGTAAATTGTTTCTTTCTTTAAAATCTCGCTCCTCTGGAGACCCTGCTCAACAGGTCAAGATTGTAATATCTTTCCTGTGGGGCGACCCTCAGAATTGGGCATTTGCATTGGCACCAGGGGATCCTGCATTGCTCAGTGTGGATGCGTTTTTTCTGGCATTGGGATTGCTCTATGAGGAACCTAACCTGGAGATTCAGGCTGAAAAGGCTTTATTAGCCCTCTCTCAGGGGCATGATGAAGCGGAGATATATTGTCAGAAGTTTCGGAAATGGTCGGTGCTTACTCAGTGGAATGAGTGCGCCCTGGCTGCAAACTTCAGAAATGGTCTTTCTGAGGCCATTAAGGATATTATGGTGGGGTTCCCTACGCCTACAGGTCTGAATGAGTCTATGGCTATGGCCATTCAGATTGATCGGCGTTTACGGGAGCGCAAACCCGTGCACCAGTTGGCGGTGTCTTCTGAACAGGCACCTGAGACTATGCAATGTGATAGAATTCAGTCCAGAAGTGAACGGCAAAATTATAGGCGGAGAAATGGATTGTGTTTCTATTGTGGTGATTCAGCTCATGTTATATCAGCATGCTCTAAACGCACAAAAAGGGTTGATAAATCTTTTGCCATTGGTACTCTGCAGCCTAAGTTCATTTTGTCTGTGACTCTGATTTTTTCACTGTCTTCCATTTCCGTCGATGCCTATGTGGATTCGGGCGCTGCCCTGAGTCTTATGGATTGGTCATTTGCTAAACGCTGCGGTTTTAGTCTGGAACCTCTGGAAGTTCCTATTCCTCTGAAGGGAATTGACTCTACACCACTGGCTATGAATAAACCGCAGTATTGGACACAAGTGACCATGCGCATGACTCCCGTTCATCAGGAGGTGATTCGCTTCCTTGTACTTTATAATTTACATGATGTACTAGTGCTTGGTCTGCCATGGTTACAAACTCATAATCCTGTCCTGGACTGGAAAACAATGTCTGTGTTAAGCTGGGGATGTCAGGGGGTTCATGATGATGCACCTCCGATTTCTATCGCTTCATCTACTCCTTCTGAGATCCCTGCGTTTTTGTCTGACTATAGGGATGTTTTTGAGGAGCCTAAGCTCAATTCGCTCCCTCCGCATAGAGATTGTGACTGTGCTATAGAATTGATTCCTGGCAGTAAGTTCCCTAAGGGTCGTTTATTTAATCTGTCACTGCCAGAGCATACTGCTATGCGGAATTATATTAAGGAGTCCTTGGAAAAGGGACATATTCGTCCATCTTCGTCCCCTCTGGGAGCAGGTTTTTTTTTCGTGGCAAAAAAAGATGGTTCCCTGAGGCCTTGTATAGATTATCGCCTTCTGAATAAGATTACAGTCAAGTATCAGTATCCATTGCCATTATTGACTGATTTGTTTGCTCGCATTAAGGGGGCTAGGTGGTTCACTAAGATAGATCTTCGCGGTGCGTATAATCTGGTGCGGATAAAACAGGGTGATGAGTGGAAAACCGCATTTAATACGCCTGAGGGCCATTTTGAGTATTTGGTAATGCCTTTTGGACTCTCCAATGCTCCGTCAGTCTTTCAGTCCTTTATGCACAATATTTTCTGTGAATATCTGGATAAGTTTATGATTGTGTATTTGGATGATATTTTGGTGTTTTCTGATGACTGGGAGTCTCATGTTCTACAGGTCAGGAAGGTGTTTCAGGTTCTGCGGGCCAATTCTCTGTTTGTGAAGGGCTCAAAGTGTCTCTTTGGAGTCCAGAAGATTTCTTTTTTGGGGTACATTTTTTCTCCTTCTACTATTGAGATGGATCCCGTCAAGGTTCAGGCGATTTGTGACTGGACACAACCTACATCTGTTAAGAGCCTTCAGAAATTCTTGGGGTTTGCTGATTTTTATCGTCGGTTCATTGCTAATTTTTCCAGTATTGTTAAACCTTTGACTGATTTGACTAAAAAGGGTGCTGATGTTGCTGATTGGTCTCCTGCGGCCGTGGAGGCCTTTCAGGAACTTAAGCGCCGGTTTTCTTCTGCTCCTGTGTTGTGTCAACCAGATGTTTCACTTCCTTTTCAGGTTGAGGTTGATGCTTCCGAGATTGGAGCGGGGGCGGTTTTGTCACAGAGAAGTTCTAATGGCTCGGTGATGAAGCCATGTGCATTCTTCTCTAGAAAATTCTCGCCCGCCGAGCGCAATTATGATGTGGGTAATCGGGAGCTTTTGGCCATGAAGTGGGCATTTGAGGAGTGGCGTCATTGGCTTGAGGGTGCTAAACATCGTGTGGTGGTCTTGACTGATCACAAGAATCTCATTTACCTTGAGTCTGCCAGGCGTTTGAATCCTAGACAGGCTCGTTGGTCGTTGTTTTTTTCTCGTTTCAATTTCGTGGTTTCATACCTGCCAGGTTCAAAGAATGTGAAGGCAGATGCTCTTTCCAGGAGTTTTGTGCCTGACTCTCCTGGAGACTCTGGGCCTACTGGTATCCTTAGGGATGGGGTAATATTGTCCGCCGTATCCCCAGACTTGCGACGTGCATTGCAGGAGTTTCAGGTGGATAAACCGGATCGTTGTCCACCAGAAAGACTGTTTGTTCCGGATGATTGGACCAGTAGAGTCATCTCCGAGGTCCATTCTTCTGTGTTGGCTGGTCATCCTGGAATATTTGGTACTAGAGACTTGGTGGCCAGGTCTTTTTGGTGGCCTTCCTTGTCTAGGGATGTGCGTACCTTTGTGCAGTCTTGTGAAGTGTGTGCTCGAGCTAAGCCTTGCTGTTCTCGGGCCAGTGGGTTGTTGTTATCCTTGCCCATCCCGAAGAGGCCTTGGACGCACATTTCCATGGATTTTATTTCTGATCTCCCGGTTTCACAGAAAATGTCCGTTATCTGGGTTGTGTGTGACCGCTTTTCTAAGATGGTTCATTTGGTGCCCTTGCCTAAGTTGCCTTCCTCCTCTGAGTTGGTCCCTTTATTTTTTCAGAACGTGGTTCCTTTGCATGGGATTCCGGAGAATATCGTTTCTGACAGGGGATCCCAGTTTGTGTCTAGATTTTGGCGGACGTTTTGTGCCAAGATGGGCATTGATTTGTCTTTCTCGTCTGCATTCCATCCTCAGACGAATGGCCAGACGGAGCGAACTAATCAGACCTTGGAAACTTATTTGAGGTGTTTTGTTTCTGCTGATCAAGATGACTGGGTTGCTTTTTTGCCACTGGCCGAATTTGCTCTTAATAATCGGGCTAGTTCGGCCACGTTGGTCTCTCCTTTTTTTTGTAATTCGGGGTTTCATCCTCGTTTTTCCTCTGGTCAGGTGGAGCCTTCGGATTGTCCTGGAGTGGACGTGGTGGTGGACAGGCTACATCAGATTTGGAATCAGGTGGTGGACAATTTGAAGTTATCTCAGGAGAAGACTCAGCAGTTTGCTAATCGCCGTCGCCGCGTGGGTCCCCGACTTCTTGTTGGGGATTTGGTGTGGTTGTCTTCTCGTTTTGTCCCTATGAAGGTCTCTTCTCCTAAGTTCAAGCCTCGGTTCATCGGTCCTTATAGGATCTCGGAGATTCTTAACCCTGTATCTTTTCGTTTGGATCTCCCAGCATCGTTTGCTATTCATAATGTGTTCCATCGGTCGTTGTTGCGGAGGTATGAGGTGCCCGTTGTTCCTTCGGTTGAGCCTCCTGCTCCGGTGCTGGTGGAGGGAGAATTGGAGTATGTTGTTGAGAAGATCTTGGATTCTCGTGTTTCCAGACGCAAACTCCAGTATTTGGTTAAGTGGAAGGGTTATGGTCAGGAGGATAATTCCTGGGTGGTCGCCTCCGATGTTCATGCGACTGATTTGGTCCGCGCCTTCCATAGAGCTCACCCTGATCGCCCTGGGGGTTCTCGTGAGGGTTTGGTGACCCCTCCTCAAGGGGGGGGTACTGTTGTGGATTCTGTTTGTGGGCTCCCTCTGGTGGTTACTGCTGGTACTGGGTGACTTTGGTGGGTTGCGGCCTTTGGTTTCCACCTGTCCATCAGTGGCTGGGTGTTTCCTATTTTACCTGGCCTTTCTGTCATTTCCCTTGCCGGCTATCAATGTATTCAGATGTGCTCTGTTTGGTTCCTGCCTACCTGCTCCCAGATCTTTCAGGATAAGCTAAGTGCTGATTTTCAGTTGTTTGTTTTTTTGTCCAGCTTGCTTATTATGTCTCTATGCTAGCTGGTAGCTCTAGTGGACTGAGGTTCTCCCCATGTGCCATGAGTTGGCACATGGGTTCTTGTAATCTCAGGATGGTTTTTTTGATTAGGGTTTTTTGCTGACCGCTCAGTCCCCTTTTGTATCGTTCTGCTTTCTAGTTTACAGCGGGCCTCAATTTGCTAAAACTATATATATCATCTCTATGTGTGTGCCTTCCTCTCATTTCACCGTCAATACATGTGGGGGGCAACTATATCTTTTGGGGTTCATTCCGCTGGAGGCAAGTGAGGTCTTTATTTTCTCTGCAGTGCTAGTTAGCTCTTAGGCTGGTGCGTGGCGTCTAGAACCAACGTAGGCACGCTCCCTGGCTATCTCTAGTTGCGTTTGTCAGGCGTAGGGCAGCGGTCAGCCCAGGTTCCATCACCCTAGAGCTCGTCCGTAATTTATTTGTACTTTGCTTGTCTTGTGCTATCCCTAGCCATTGGGATTCATGACAGTGTCCATACCGGCATCGGAATTCTGTCTTCCACTCATCCCCTGGATGAATACGCACCAAATTATAAGCCCCACGAAGATCCAGTTTAGAGAACACCTTAGCTTGGCAGACTCTTTCCAGTAATTCGGGAATCAGAGGCAAAGGGTAACGGTTTCGTACGGTTACCTTATTGAGTTCCCCATAGTCAACACAGGGTCTCAGGGTCCCATCCTTCTTTTTTACAAAAAATATAGGTGCCCCTGCTGGTGAGGAAGAAGGACATATGAAGCCTTTGGCCAGATTTTCATCAATATACTCCTTTAAGGCTTGAAGCTCAGGTGCCACCAAAGGGTATAAGTTACCAAAAGGAATAGCTGCCCCAGGAAGCAGCTCAATGGGACAGTCATAATGCCTGTGTGGAGGAAGCTGATCTGCATTCTTCTTGTCACAGATGCCAGAGAACTCTTTATATGCTGGAGGTAAAGAAAATACCTGTACATGTGGTTCCGTAGCCGTGGACTCAGGGACAGCTTCTGTTAACGCTGAGTTGCTCCTTGTTGGAAAGATAATCTCTTTGGTTTCCCAGTTGATAATTGGGTTCTGAGAATGCAACCAAGGAATGCCGAAAATCACAGGAAAATGAGAAGAAATTAGCAAGAAAAAAAGTTGCTCCTGATGATTAGGCTCCAACAAAATTTCAAGGGGTACGGTCTCCTGATCCACAGGCCCAGAGATTAAAGGTGACCCATTCACTGTTTCCATGGTAATTGGAGAGGCTCTTTGCTGAATTTCAATACCATGTTCCTTGGCAAATGCGATATCCATGAAATTGCCACCTGCACCTGAGTCAATCATAGCTGCACTGGAAATCCACTGTCCTGAACACAGGATCTTAATAGGGAGAGAACAGTGAGAGTTCTTCTCTTTCAGCTCCTTGGGGGATGAAGTCATAGAAAGTGAATGGAATACAGCGTTTAAAGGCAGGCTACATTCAGAGATGTCAGATTCATCATCACAGTTGTCATACTCCCCTACTGCTGCTAGCACCTTGTTAGGCTGTCTAGGACACTTAGGACAATTGATCAAGAAGTGGTCAGACTGGCCGCAGTAGAAACATAGACTTTCAGGAAGGCGATGCTCCCAGCGCTCATTGATCTCACGCCTCTGAACAGAATCAATTTGCATGGGCATCTCCTCCACCTCCCGAGAGGTTTTACCTGCAGGCTCTTTGGAAGGAAGGGAAAAGTTAGAAATACGGTTATATGCAGCAAATTTCTCCTGCCTACGCTCAGTAAGGCAAATGTCTATGCGCTCACAATGCTGTATAAATGTCTCTAGCTCTTGTGGTGACTCAGAGCGAGCTAGTTCATCTTTTATAATACTAGACAGACCCCTTTAAAAATAGGCAATTGTGCACAACTGTCCCAATTGGTATCTACCGCTAATCTCCTGAATTCAGTGGCATACTCAATAACAGAACGTTTAGCCTCTGTTTAAATAAGACAAAATGGGGGCACCACGGTATATGGGATACCACCAGGGCCTAGAAAGAGATAAGCTTTGCTAACAAAAGAGAGACAAGGCCCTATCGCAGGGGATCACCATAATACAGATGAGGCAGAAATGTATAAACACAACTTTATTAAGTGACACATAAAAAGGTCCTTTTTATGTGTCACTTAATAAAGTTGTGTTTATACATTTCTGCCTCATCTGTATTATGGTGATCCCCTGCGATAGGGCCTTGTCTCTCTTTTGTTAGCAAAGAACGTTTAGCCTGGCGTAAAGACAACAAAGCAGATTCAGCGGTTGCACGGCGATTAGGGTCATCAAACATTAATGCCATAGCGGCCAAGAAATCATCCAAGTTATTTAACCGTGGGTCAGGAGACTCAATCTTCGGATTCGTCCAGGCGAGCGCTCGTGAGGTCAGTAGCATTATTACACACAATACTTTGGATCTATCAGTAGGAAAACGGTCAGCATGCACATCAAAATATAGCATACATTGATTCACAAAGCCACAAAATTTGTCGCGATCACCATTAAATCTGAATGGGGGCAACTTAGGTGGGCTAGCTGGTGGCGGTTGCCTAGAGGGTAAAGTCACTTGTGCAGCTATTTGCGTGCTTATGTCCTGAAAAGACCGTTCATACTGGGACTCTATGCCAGCAAGTTTGTTTTCCTGGGCTGCCATGCAGTTGCTTAAGTCCTGCAAAGTTTGTCCAAACACTTGTTGATTGTGTTCAAAGCTTCCAAACTTCTTTTGCAGACCTTCCACATCTTTCTGCAGTGATCTAATTATGGAAAACACCTGCTCTAATCTGCTCTCTGCAGTCATTGTTCCAGCAGTCTCCTTTTTTTTTATGGCTAGAGTATCCTGTAATAATTATAGGGGATAATTTAGGAGACTCTGCGTGAAACAAGACAACTAGAGGACACAGTTTTATAAGTGGTAAAGTCGGTATTATCACACGGTGATTCAAACAGGTGCAGAGAGAAACTCAAGTCCACAACACTTGGTGTAAATATTAAACGCAGCTTAGCAGTCTATAGGAAACTTCAGAGGAAAATGCAATCAAGCAGAAAGTCTATGAAGCACAGTTATTCTTGAGGATACTTGACACGAATAAATCCTTGTCTTAGTCCAAACACAGATAGATAAGCTTATAAGGCAGTTCAAATCATATCTTAGCTCAACCAGGGAGGCCTGGTTAATAGTCTCAGGTTTTTGCAGAGCAGAAACAGCTTACATGTCCAGCAAATGAGATGGAAGTAAACACGAGCAGCAGATGAAGGAGGATTACTGGAAACTGGTATATGCAGCAGGAACTCAGAGCAGAGTAGCAGGATCACCACACAGGTTCACAGGAGCAGGTATATAGCCAGGGAGTAATCAGAGGTCAGGAGCTGGATGCAAGGCAGATTACTCTAGCACAGACTGAAGGCTGGGGTGCAGTTTTATAGCAGGAAGACACAGTGCACATGAGACCAAAGACACCATCTTGGAAAAGGGCAGTAATGCTCATATGGTAAAAAATGTTCAGCGTCCTGACAGAGAGCTTTGAACCCCCAAATGTTTCACTACAGTTTATAACGCAGAGCCGTGAAAATAAAAATTATTTTTCTTTTCCACAATAATTAATTTTAGCCCCTAGTTTTGTATTTTCACAAGGGTAACAGGAGAAATTGGACCCAAAAAGGTTGTTGTGCAATTTGTCCTGAGTATGCTGATACACCATGTGTGGGGGGTAACCACCGTTTGGGCACATGGCAGAGCTCAGAAGGGAAGGAGCACCATTTGGAATGCAGACTTAGATGGAATGGTCTGCAGGCGTCACATTGTGTTTGCAGAGCCCCTAATGTACCTAAACAGTAAAAAAAACCACAAGTGACCCCATATTGGAAACTACACCCCCCAAGGAACTTATCTAAATGTGTTGTGAGAACTTTGAACCCCCAAGTGTTTCACTACAGTTAATAACGCAGAGCCGTGAAAATAAAAAATTATTTTTTTTCCACGAAAATTATCTTTAACACCCAGTTTTGTATTTTCCAAGGGTAACAGGAGAAATTGGTCCCCAAACATTGTTGTCCAATTTTTGCTGAGTATGCTGAAACCCTATATGTGGGGGGGAACTACCGTTTGGGTGCATGGCAGAGCTTGGAAGGGAAGGAGCGCCATTTGGAATGCAGACTTAGATGGATTGGTCTGCAGGCGTCACGTTGCATTTGCAGAGCCCCTGATGTACCTAAACAGTAGAACCCCCCCACAAGTGACCCCATATTGGAACCTAGACCCCCAAGGAACTTATCTAGATGTGTTGTGAGAACTTTGAACCCCCAAGTATTTTACTACAGTTTAAAACGCAGAGCCGTGAAAATAAAAATAATTTTTGTCCGACAAAAATGTTTTTTTAGCCCCCCCAAATGTTTATTTTCCCAAGGGTAACAAGAGAAATTGGACCCCAGAAGTTGTTTTTCAATTTGTCCTGAGTACGCTCATACCCCATATGTTGGGGTAAACCCCTGTTTGGGCTCACGGGAGAGCTCGGAAGGGAAGGAGCACTGTTTTAGTTTTTCAACGCAGAATTGGCTGGAATTGAGATCGGACACCATGTCGCGTTTGGCGAGCTCTGATGTGCCTAAACAATGGAATCCCCCAATTCTAACTGAAACCCTAACCCAAAAACCCCCCTAATCCCTACCACAGCCCTAACCCCAACCCTAACCACACCGCTAACTCCAACACACCCCTTACCCTAATCCCAACCATAACCCTAACCCCAATCCCAACTGTAAATGTAATCCAAACCCTAACCCATGCCCCAACCCTAACCATAGCCCCAACCCTAACCCTAACCCTAGCCCCAACCCTAGCCCCAACCCTAGCCCCAGCTCTAACCCTAACCCTAGCCCTAACCCTAGCCCTAACCCTAGCCCTAACTCTAACCCTAACCCTAACCCTAGCCCTAACCCTAATGGGAAAATGGAAATAAATACATTTTTTTATTTTTTTTATTCTTCCCTAACTAAGGGGGTGATGAAGGGGGTTTAATTTACTTTTATAGCGGATTTTTATGATTGGCAGCTGTCACACACTAAAAGACGCTTTTTATTGTATAAAATATTTTTTGGCGTTACCACATTTTGAGAGCTATAATTTTTCCATATTTTGGTTCACAGAGTCAAGTGAGGTCTTGTTTTTTGCTGGACGAGTTGATATTTTTATTGGTAATATTTTTGGGCACATGACATTTTTTGATTGCTTTTTATTCCGATTTTTGTGAGGCAGTATGACCAAAAACCAGCTATTCATGAATTTCTTTTGGGGGGGGGGGGGGCGTTTATACCTTTCCGCGTTTGGTAAAATAGATAAAGCAGTTTTATTCTTCGGGTCAGTACGATTACAGCGATACCTCATTTAGATTTTTTTTATGTTTTGCTACTTTTATACGATAAAAACTATTTTATAGAAAAAATAATTATTTTTGCATCGCTTAATTCTGAGGACTATAACTTTTTTATTTTGTCACTGATGATGCTGTATGGCGGCTCGTTTTTTGCGGGACAAGATGCCGTTTTCAGTTCTACCATGGATATTTATATCTGTCTTTTTGATCGCGTGTTATTCCACTTTTTGTTCGGCAGTATGTTAATAAAGGGTTGCTTTTTGCCTCGTTTTTTTAATTTTTTTTTACGGTGTGCACTGAAGAGGTTAACTAGTGGGACAGTTTTACAGGTCGGGTTGTTACGGACGCGGCGATACTAAATATGTGTACTTTTATTGTTTTTTTTTTTAATTTAGATAAAGGAATGTATTTATTGGAACTATATATATATATATATATATATATATATATATATATATATATATATATATATATATATATATATATTTATTTAGAATTTTTATTTTTTATTTTTTTTACACATTTTTTTTTTTTTTTTACCTTTTTCCTTTGCCCCTGGGGGGGACATCACAGTAAAGAGACTGATCTGACGTTCACAGCAGGGAGGCTTCCCGGCACCTGCTCTGAGCAGGCGCTTGGAAGTCACCTCCCTGCAGGACCCGGATGCAGCCCCACGGCCATTTTGGATCCGGAGCCTGCAGGGAGAAGAGGGTAGGAGACCCTCAGAGCAACGCGATCACATCATGCTGCTTCGAGGGTCTCAGGGAAGCACGCAGGGAGCCCCCTCCCTGCGCGATGCTTCCCTATACCGCCCGAACACTGCTATCATGTTTGATCGCAGTGTGTCGGGGGTTAATGTGCCGGGGGCGGTCCGTGACCACTCCTGGCACACAGTGCCGGATGTCAGCTGCGATAGTTAGCTGATACCCGGCCGCGATCGTCCGCGCTCCCCCCGAGAGCGTGGCCGATCGCTATGACGTACTATTCCATCGGTGGGCTTATGGGCCCACCCCACCTCGACGGGATAGTACGTCTAATGTCAGAAACGTGTTAACTAATTGGCTACTCTGTATCTGTAGTTGTTGGCACAAAAGACGATGGATGAAAACCGAGCAGAGGTCAGTGGCCAAACTGTGGTACTAGGCCCAAAAAGATTTACTGGGTTAGATACAGTAAAAATTTAGATACACAGGCGGTGTAGTTAGCTTCACAGGTGGGCAACTCCGCCGAAGTGCAGACACTGCTCCTAGGCCCAAAACAATTTACTGGGTTAGATGCAGTAAAAATTTAGATATACAGGCGGTGTAGTTAGCTTCACAGGTGGGCTACTCCGCTGGCGTGCAGACACTGCTCCCAGGCCCAAAACAATTTACTGGGTTAGATGCAGTAAAAATTTAGATACACAGGCGGTGTAGCTAGCTTCACAAGCGGGCTACTCCGCTGACGTGCAGACACTGCTACTAAGCCCAAAAAGATTTACTGGGCTAGATGCAGTAAAAATTTAGATACACAGGCGGTGTAGTTAGCTTCACAGGCGGGCAACTCCGCTGATGTGCAGACACTGCTACTAAGCCCAAAAAGATTTACTGGTTTAGATGCAGTTAAAATTTAGATACACAGGCGGTGTAGCTAGCTTCACAGGCGGGCTACTCTGCTGATGTGTAGACACTGCTCCTAGGCCCAAAACTATTTACTGGGTTAGATGCAGTAAAAATTTAGATACACAGGCGGTGTAGTTAGCTTCACAGGCGGGCTACTCCGCTGACGTGCAGACACCTAATTCTGCATTCAGGACCTGAAAATTACGTCACGGCTTGCTGTGATTGGTCGCATCGCGGTCACATGGGCGGCACGCAACAAATCACAAGCCGTGACGTAATTTTAAAATGCGCGCGTTTCCTGCCTCCCGTGACGTCACGGCTTGTGATTGGTCGTGTCGCCCATGTGACCGCGACGCGACCAATCACAAGCCGGAACGTAATTTTAAAATCCTGAATGCCTAGAATTAGGCATTGAGGACCTGAAAATTACGTCACGGCTTGCTGTGATTGGTCGCGTCGCGGCCACATGGGCGGCACATGACCAATCACAAGCCGTGACGTCACGGAAGGAAGTAAACGCGCGCATTTTAAGCAAAGAACGCTGCCGGTTCCCTCGGTGGGGTCCAGGCTGCGTCGGAGAGGTGAGTATAGCAATATTTTTTATTTTAATTCTTTATTTTACACATTAATATGGATCCCAGGGCCTGAAGGAGAGTTTCCTCTCCTTCAGACCCTGGGAACCATCAGGGATACAGTCCGATACTTGAGTCCCATTGACTTGTATTGGTATCGGGTATCGGTATCGGATTAGATCCGATACTTTGCCGGTATCGGCCGATACTTTCCGATACCGATACTTTCAAGTATCGGACGGTATCGCTCAACACTGCTCCTAGGTCCAAAACAATTTACTGGGTTAGATGCAGTAAAAATTTAGATACACAGGCGGTGTAGTTAGCTTCAGAGGTGGGCTACTCCGCTAATGTGCAGACACTGCTCCTAGGCCCAAAACAATTTACTGGGTTAGATGCAGTAAAAATTTAGATACACAGGCGGTGTAGTTAGCTTCACAGGTGGGCTTCTCCGCTGACGTGCAGACACTGCTCCTAGGCACAAAACAATTTACTGGGTTAGATGCAGTAAATAGATACAGGCGGTGTAGCTAGCTTCACAGGTGGGCTACTCAGATGACTATCAGACAATGCTACTTGCCCAAAAGGATTGGCTGAGCTAGATTACACCAAATGCTGTGACTAAAGCCCCCGTCTCACATAGCGAGATCGCTAGCGAGATCGCTGCTGAGTCACTAGTTTTGTGACGCAACAGCGACCTCAGTAGCGATCTCGCTATGTGTGACACGTACCAGCGATCAGGCCCCTGCTGCGAGATCGCTGGTCGTGTCGGAATGGCCTGGACCTTTTTTTGGTCGTTGAGGTCCCGCTGACATCGCTGAATCGGTGTGTGTGACACCGATCCAGCGATGTCTTCACTGGTAACCAGGGTAAACATCGGGTTACTAAGCGCAGGGCCGCGCTTAGTAACCCGATGTTTACCCTGGTTACCAGCGTAAATGTAAAAAAAACCAAACAGTACATACTCACCATCTGTTGCCCGTCAGGTCCCTTGGCATCTGCTTCCTGCTCTGACTGAGCCGCCGTAAAGTGAGAGCACAGCAGTGACGTCACCGCTGTGCTCTGCTCTCACTGTACGGCGGCTCAGTCAGAGCAGGAAGCAGACGCCAAGGGACCTGATGGGCAACAGATGGTGAGTATGTAGTGTTTGTTTTTTTGGTAACCAGGGTAAACATCGGGTTACTAAGCGCGGCCCTGCGCTTAGTAACCCGATGTTTACCCTGGTTACCTGGGTGCTGCAGGGGGACTTCGGCATCGTTGAAGACAGTTTCAACGATGCCGAAGTCGTTCCCCTGATCGTTGGTCGCTGGAGAGAGCTGTCTGTGTGACAGCTCCCCAGCGACCACACAGCGACCACACAGCGACGCTGCAGCGATCAGCATCGTTGTCTGTATCGCTGCAGCGTCGCTGTGTGAGACGGGGCCTTTACACTTGCACAGCACTGGCACAGACTTGCCTGGCAAAAAGTGCTATGAACTGCTGTAACCTACCCTGAAAAGGGTTGATATTACAACTAGTCCTGACTCCCTAAACCTATCTCTCAGAAAATTTGCTCACCAAAAAGGACTCTTTGTCTGTATAGCGCCCACAGCAGCAGCGGTGCCGTCTAACACTAAGCTGCAGCAGTGAGAAATGGTGGCGACGGGGCAAATGGCTGGTTCTCATAGGGCAAGGACTTGTGACATACACAGCCAATGACACATGCCCTTGCTTGTGTGCATCATATGCACATTGCTCTGTGTGTGTGTGCACTGCTGATAGGCTGAGAGACTGCACCGCCCCACTGTAAATGCGGTGAAAAAAAAAAAAAAGGCGATCGGCATTATTTCAGCACAGATCTATCCCCCCCCCCGCCCACTATACAGGTCCTTCTCAAAAAATTAGCATATAGTGTTAAATTTCATTATTTACCATAATGTAATGATTACAATTAAACTTTCATATATTATAGATTCATTATCCACCAACTGAAATTTGTCAGGTCTTTTATTGTTTTAATACTGATGATTTTGGCATACAACTCCTGATAACCCAAAAAACCTGTCTCAATAAATTAGCATATTTCACCCGTCCAATCAAATAAAAGTGTTTTTTAATAACAAACAAAAAAACCATCAAATAATAATGTTCAGTTATGCACTCAATACTTGGTCGGGAATCCTTTGGCAGAAATGACTGCTTCAATGCGGCGTGGCATGGAGGCAATCAGCCTGTGACACTGCTGAGATGTTATGGAGGACCAGGATGCTTCAATAGCGGCCTTAAGCTCATCCAGAGTGTTGGGTCTTGCGTCTCTCAACTTTCTCTTCACAATATCCCACAGATTCTCTATGGGGTTCAGGTCAGGAGAGTTGGCAGGCCAATTGAGCACAGTAATACCATGGTCAGTAAACCATTTACCAGTGGTTTTGGCACTGTGAGCAGGTGCCAGGTCGTGCTGAAAAATGAAATCTTCATCTCCATAAAGCATTTCAGCCGATGGAAGCATGAAGTGCTCCAAAATCTCCTGATAGCTAGCTGCATTGACCCTGCCCTTGATGAAACACAGTGGACCAACACCAGCAGCTGACATGGCACCCCACACCATTACTGACTGTGGGTACTTGACACTGGACTTCAGGCATTTTGGCATTTCCTTCTCCCCAGTCTTCCTCCAGACTCTGGCACCTTGATTTCCGAATGACATGCAAAATTTGCTTTCATCAGAAAAAAGTACTTGGGACCACTTAGCAACAGTCCAGTGCTGCTTTTAAGTGGCTTTACCTGGGGAATGCGGCACCTGTAGCCCATTTCCTGCCCACGCCTGTGCACGGTGGCTCTGGATGTTTCCACACCAGACTCAGTCCACTGCTTCCTCAGGTTCCCCAAGGTCTGGAATCGGTCCTTCTCCACAATCTTCCTCAGGGTCCGGTCACCTCTTCTCATTGTACAGCGTTTTCTGCCACATTGTTTCCTTCCAACAGACTTACCATTGAGGTGCCTTGATACAGCACTCTGGGAACAGCCTGTTTGTTGAGAAATTTCTTTCTGGGTCTTACCCTCTTGCTTGAGGGTGTCAATGATGGCCTTCTTGACATCTGTCAGGTCGCTAGTCTTACCCATGATGGGGGTTTTGAGTAATGAACCAGGCAGGGAGTTTTTAAAAGCCTCAGGTATCTTTTGCATGTGTTTAGAGTTAATTAGTTGATTCAGAAGATTAGGGTAATAGGTCGTTTAGAGAACCTTTTCTTGATATGCTAATTTATTGAGACAGGTTTTTTGGGTTATCAGGAGTTGTATGCCAAAATCATCAGTATTAAAACAATAAAAGACCTGACAAATTTCAGTTGGTGGATAATGAATCTATAATATATGAAAGTTTAATTGTAATCATTACATTATGGTAAATAATGAAATTTAACACTATATGCTAATTTTTTGAGAAGGACCTGTACACTGAAACAGTCTATTAACAATGATAAACAGTTTTAATGTGCAAATCAAGTTAGGCTTTTGGTGAATGAACAGTTATCGAACAGAAACTCGAACAGCCGAATTTTAGGCAAATTGTTCGAGTTCGATGAACGACTCGAACACCGCCCAAAACAGCTCGAATTTGAAATTGGCGAACAGTTTGACTCGAACACCGCTCATCTCTAATAGCAACCACATGGTCAGTCACCACTAGTTGTACATCTCTTTATTGTAATACATGAATTTACACAGGTATATCTGGAAAAATCATAGAGCAAGTGCCTAAATGCAGCAAATGAACCTATCGAATTAGAATATTTCATGATATGCTTCTCACGAATTGCCAGCAATGGCTATTTTACACATATTTTATACAATGAATAAGTTCATTTTGCCACCTTGTTTTTTTTATTTTCTCTTCAACTAATAGATGTGTTCCCCAAATATCCAGGGGCTGGTGAATGAAATCACCTCAAGATTTTAGTTTTTCATTTTTAACTTACTTTTTCAATAGTTTGTTTTGATGGATGACTTTTAATAGATAGTAGAAATGCGTGTTCCTCATATAACCCTGAGACAGAAGCAGGTTGTCTATGAATTATTTAGCACTAGGGATGGGTGAACCCAAACTGTAAAGGGTTCCATGGGAAACCCCTGTTACAGTTCGGGTCCAGTTCGGGGCTGTAAAAAAAAGCAGAAAATTAATAATAAACATTGTAATTATACTTACCTGTCCATCGACGTGTCCTCCCTTCCCACTGTCTCCCGGCCGCACCTGCTTCCAGGGCCGACATTACCTTCTGCCGGTATTCACTACACTCGGCACGGCAGTCTTCGGCCTTTTCTGGCAGTGTTGGTGTGGTGACGTCACATTGCCGAAGACTGCCGAGTGCAGTGACTACTGCCGGGAGTTAATGAGCGACCCCGGAAGCAGATGCGGCCGAGAGACAGCGGGACGGGAGGATGCGTTGCTGGACAGGTAAGTATAATTATAATGTTTATTATTCATTTTCTGCCTTTTTTTACAGCTCCCCCTCCCCATCCCATGTATGTAAAGTCCAAGTTCGGGGTTCGGACGCAAGTTCGTGTCATCTCTGGCCCCGAACTCGAACTTTACAAAAAACTAGGGCGAACCCGCCGATCCCGAACTTTGGGGGGTTCGTCCATCACTACTTAGCACCAGTTTCCCAGGGAAACTTATAGTAGACCCTGTGAGAGGTGGTGGGGCTTCCAGCCACTCTCCAGTCCACGGGGTACGCATTGTTAATGATCATGGCAAAACTCCCCAGCAATTAGATAGCACTGATAGCCAAAGTTATGCTATGGGAATTAAAAAACTCCTGAATATAGCTTTAATAAATGAAGAACAAAGGCTACAGTAGATTCAATTTTTTCTCTTCTGAGACCTCCAAAAACCCTTCACTAGTTATTAGCATTATGTCACAGGGATCTTTATGGATGTGTAAAGCATCAAGGCGAAAGAGATGAAAACAGAAATCACTGTAATGAATACTGATTGCGAGAGTCCTAACATATTCAGACAAATGAAGATGTTAGGCCCCAATAAAACATCTTTGAAATGCTCTTTGATAGAAAAATTAGCAGACTCACTATATGGCTGACTAAATGTGCTTCCTACATGGCCTTCAAAAGTGCCATAAGGTTTTTTTTATTCTACATATCATGGCCACGTTTACTTTCCTGGGTCATATTATCAATAAAGACTAATAGTGTTCTGTGGTGGCTTGGTCCCATGTGTGTAGCTATAGCAGGTGCTAAGGGTTCTAAAGGTCAGTAGCATTTTCAATCTGCTCTTTAAAGGGAATCTGTCCCTAGGTTTTTACCACCTAATTTGAGAGCAGCGTGATGAAGGGGCAGATACCCGGATTCCAGTGATGTATATGGAGCGCCCCCAGACGCAGGGCCGCGGGGTACTCGGTACCGGGCCTCTCAGTCTCGGTCCTGGGGTTGTCACGGTGGGTAGACTCGGTCCGTGACCCTGCTAAGGGGCGTCCAATGAAAGGTGTGTTGAGGGTGCATAGTGCAGGTCACGATGAATAACGAGGACACAGGGTTCCAGTCTCTTTACCTCTTTACTGAAGGCTTCAGGATCCGCAATCCAGAGCACTGCTAACAGGGCTTGCTGAGACCGGCCGGTCCGAAGGCACATCCAGAGTTCCCTTTGCAGGTGGAAATCAGTGCCTACCTTCTAGCGCCTGTGTGTTGTAGTACCTCCCTGCTGAGCACCACGGGATAGTCCTCACAACTGTTGTGTCTGTTTCTGATGTTCTTTCTCACAACTTGTATCTGTTCTGATGTTCTTCTCTGTCCCCCAGATGATATGGCTAGGACGCACCCGTATGACGGGTAGGCCTGGAGTTCTTCCGGGACCCTAGCGTCGCCCCTCTCCCACAATTGCCCCCTATGTCTGCTTAGGTGATTTAGGTGAGACAGCCAACCTAAAGTCAACTGCCCTGCCGCTGTTTGAAGTAATGCTTGGAGCCCAATACTTCCTTGGCGTTCCGGCCACCGGCTACACGCCTCAGTAGGATGTTGCCACGATCTTAAGGCACGACTCCTACTGGTTTATCTCCTTTTTGCTGCAATCTCGTTTCTCACTTCTCCACAATAAACCTCGCTTCTTATCCTTCCTTAAGATACCGCCGCAATCAGGTGCAGGCGCGGTTCCGTAATGTTCTGTCCTTTTCGCTAGGCCTCTGTCAGGATCCCACCCCTGACAGGGACCCCCCTGAATCTTCCCCTGCAACACCCTCTGCCACAGGATGTTGCCTGGATCCAACCCAGTCAGCTTCTGGCTAACTTCCTATCCAGCCCCCAGTTTTACCAGATTGTGAGGAGTGGCCTAATACATAGAACCCTTTGCTCCCCCTGGTGGCCAGAGTGTGAAGTGTAATGTGTGACTGTGATACCTGGTCAGGTGAACTCCTTTAGTGCCATCAGACGTACCATCACTCCCCTTAGTGGCGGAGCGTCAGTACTGCAACGACCAGGACTCTGGGGCGCTGCATATAACTTACTGGTACCACTTGCTGTAGATTTGATAAAATCACTATTTTATCAATAGGAGATTATTACTAGATGACTAGTAAACCTGTTGTCATGTAGTCCTCCATAATTCATGAATGCTATATAACTCCCACAACCACCACTGATTACCAGCTTTGGGCCTATGCAGTGTACATAGAAATCTGTCAATCAGTGGTAAGGATGGGCTTCATGATCCGGGGCGGGGTTTGTTTCTTGTTGTTTTCTCCCTGGTCTGGTCATGCAGGGGTTAACCTTCTCTGCCTCATTTTGGGTTCGGTGTGGCTATTTCATTCTGCTGTGGCCTGCACACCAATGTCAGTAATAGTTCATGCTCCCAGGCTAGAGCAGCTGACCCCTTGATTCTGTGTTTTTGTCCTCTGCCCATTTACTCTGTTCCCGTAACTTCCCTTTCCTGCCTCCCACTTGTCTTAGTGTTCGCTCCCTGTGCTTGAACCTATTGGTATGAGACTGGGCTTGTCCTCTGACCTGCTTGACTGTCTCTTATCCCTGTTATCTCTGCTCCCATCTGGCTCTGGCTTCTGGCTTGTATTTGACCACGTGTATTGCTGTGACCTCTGGTTCTTCTTGTCCTGACTGTTTCTGACTCGGCCCATCTGGCCACTCTTTTGCCACTTGGTGGCGCTTTGCTGCTGCTCAGTGCTGTTACGCTGTGCCTGTAACCTCTCTTCCCTCACCAGCATCCCCTGGTGGAGGTTGCACTATACTGCACTGCAGCAGCATTACAATAGGGTTATACAGAGCTCAGAATTCAGAGAACTGATAGATATGCAGCAGATAAAATAATGATTTTATCAAAATGAGAGGAAGCAGCTCAGTAAGTGATCCATAATTGGAATCAGAGTCTCGGCTCTACACCATGCAGCTCTCAGATGAGGTAGCAAAAACCTAGTGACAGATTCTCTTTAAGGTCTGTTGACACCTATGATCCATTCCTAAATGGCTGTTTATTTACAAATTGTTATTCTGCAGCCAGACAATTGTATTGTGGCACAGTTGGAGTCTGTCACTGACTTTTGCTGTGTTAATGTTCCTGATTCTCTGCCTCAGAAACTGAATGGAAATGTTCAGCTGCATTCCACTCTATCCCCCTCTTTATGTTCAATTGCATTCCACTCTACTCCTCTCCTTCATAGCATGGGACAATAATGCACATTAATCATGTAAAATATTCAAGCAAATGGGACAAATACGCTGAGACAGTCATTATACCAAGGCTTCTGCTTTCCTTACCGAAGAGACTGCAGCAGAAACACTAAACAGTTTTTATAAAATGGACTATTGAACCAATACATCAAGATGTTTTTGCCAGAATTCAGATATTAAACACCTTGAAATGTCATAAAATAGTCACTTTTGAAATGTGGGTGGAGCTGGGGTGGGACATGGCAAAACCAAACACTCCAGACTAATTCATGATAATTTGCACCACTAAAGTGGGATAAATTGCGCTAGAAATGTACTCAAGTCCTTGAGTAGAGTAACAATTCAGGAGATGTACACAGGCTTAGACTGGCCCAGCAGGGCATAATGACCACAATCGGGCCAGGCCAGGGGTATAGGGCACCTGGCTGGAGCCACCTCTAGCTTCAACTGAATGTAAATCTTCAGATACATTTACAGTTGATAAGAGCAGAGAACTACCAGCTCCCAGCCTCGGAATAGCCGCACATGCTACCAGCCTCTGATAGCTCTGACGTCACTGTATTGTGCCTCTTGCAAAGTACAATGGGGCAGGAAGAGTGAGCCTATAGTTGTAGAATAGGGGATAGGAGAATAGAATAGGGATTATTTTTTTATAATTTCCTAAAATGCTACAGAGGGGGACATTATACAAAATGGGGGCCAAGAATGGGTCATTACACAAAATAGGGACCAGTGTGAGAAACATTATACAAAATAGGGACCCGAGAAGTATGGTGAGAGGAGGACATTGTATTAAATAGGGTCCCCAAAGGGGGACATTTTACTATCTGAGGGCCAAAAATTGTCACATTATTCTTGGAGGCCAGAGAGGAGGTTATTATACTATATGGGGCTAGAGAGAGATGCAGCGCCCCAGAGTCCTGGTCGTTGCAGTACTGATGCTCTGCCGCTATGGGGGGCTATGGTACGTCTGATGGCACTGAAGGAGTTCATCTGACCAGGTATCACAGACACCAATACATTTCACAGTCTGGCCTCCAGGGGGAGCTAAGGGCACTATGCATTAGGCCACTCCTCACAGTCTGGTAAAACTGGGGGTTGGATAGGAAGTTAGATCAGAAAGCTGACTGGGAATCGAACAGGCAACACCCTGTGGCAGGGGGTGTTGCGGGGAGAGACTCAGAGGGGTCCCTGCCAGGGGTGGGATCCTGACAGAGGCCTAGCGAACAGAGAGAATGTTACGGGACCGCGCCTGCACCTGATAGCGGCGGTACCCTAAGAAAGGACAAGAAGCGAGGTATATTGTGCTGAGTGAGAAACGAGATCAACGCAACAAGGAGAAATACCAGTGGGAGTCGTGCTGTAAGATCGAGGCAACATCCTACTGAGGCGTGTAGCCGGTGGCCGGAACGCCGAGGAAGTATCAGGCTCCAAGCAATACTTCAAACCTATGGCAGGACAGTCAGCTATAGGCGGGCTGTCTCACACCAATCACCTATGAAGACATGGGGGGCACACTAGGAGAAGGGCGACACTAGGGTCCAGGAAGAGCTCCGAGCCTACCCGTCATACGGGTGCGTCCTAGCCATATCATCTGGGGGACGAAGAAGAACATCAGAATCCAGTTGTGAGGGAACACAAGAAACAGACACAACAGTTGTGGGGACTATCCCGTAAGCACAGCAGGGGAGGACCACAACACACAAGCGCTAGAAGGTAGGCACAGATTTCCACCTGCAAAGGGAACTCTGGAGGTGCCATCGGACCGGCCAGACTTGCGCAGCCTGGTTGACCGTATTCCGGACTGAGGATCCTGAAGCCTTCAGTAAAGAGGTAAAGAGACTGCAACCTGGTGTCCTCGTTATTTACTGTGACCGGCACTGCACCGCACTACCACCACCATCCACACCCTATTATTTGGGCGCCCCTCAGCAGGGTCACGGACCGGGCCTAGCCACCGTGACAACCCCCAGAGCAGAGACTCAGAGGCCCGGTGCCGGGTACCCCTCGGCCCTGCGGCAGTGGGGGCGCTGCAAAACTTGGCGTCACGAACAGGATCTACTTAAGCCTGAAGAATCAGGTCATGTGTGCCTTGGAACTGTGATTTATTGTGCTTGAACTGTGACTTATTGCAAAGACTGTGCATTGCCGATTCCCGCCAAAGCCGCCGCCATTACAGCGCCACGAGGAGCGCAGGAGAAGAAGAAGGGCGTGGAAGTGGGCGTGAACAAGCTGAAGAGCGCAAAAGACAATGGCCGCCCAGTCTAAATATTTCGGCCCCTTGAGGACGTGTCTGTCAGCAGCCGAGATCCGCCTCCTGATCCTCAATGGTGGGCAGAGGCAAAGAAAACGAAACCGCCCACGAAGGAGAGAGCGGGAAAAGGACGAGGAAGAAGAAGTCAGCGACATGGATGACGCCATGGCGAGCTGCCCAGAACCGGAGCGTGGGGTCGGAGCAGAGGACTCCCCCAGCTACCCGGAGGGAAACCGTGACCAGGCCTCCACCGTTGATACTGACTTCCTGCAGGCCGGAGTGGATGAGCTCAGCGACCAACTCCTGCGGACGCAGCTGAGCACTGAGGCCGGGTGGAAGAAGACCTTCATCGGGAGCCTCACCAGACGTCTGTCGGCAGCCTCGTCTGGTCCGGAGCAAGAAAGAAGTTCCAGCGCTCCGAAGCCAGAAAGCAAGGCCCTGCCGGAAAGCGAGATGCTGCCAACGGAGATGACAACGCCGCAGCGCAAGGCCCTGCAACCATCGTTCCAGATCCCAGCGGAGACGGAGCAGATCGGCACCAGAGGGACCGCATCTGAAGCAGGTATGAAGAACGACCCTGCCTCGCCAGCAGAGGACTTGCTGATAGGCCCCGTTGCGGTACCCCCTCTCCCTGGGACCTATGGACTCCGGCGCTTTACACGCTGGGATCGGGCCACGGGTATGGAGCACTTCTTAAAGGCCCCAATCTCGCCGATCACCTTGCCGAGCGAGGTCTATGCGGAGCTACGTCCGCCAGAGCGAGAGTAAACCTCAATGCCATGGATATGTAAATAGTTAACTGTTTGTTTCCCTGCTCTTTGCTGCTTTAAACCCGACTAGGGTTATTCTTAAAGGGATCCCTTTGTTTACCCGGGATCCCTTCTTCTGCTTTTTGTTTTTGTTTTCTGTTTTATCATTGTTGAAAGAACTGCTGGATCATGGACACTGCATGATTACAAACTCCTTGTAAATAGTTTGCACCTTCTTAAGGGTGCCCTCTACTGGTTTTATAAAAGAAAGGACTCTTTGCGAAGACACTGGTCTTGGAATCAGCACTGGAGTCCTTACTGCGAACAGACTTGCAGCTTGAGAAGTTGCACTACCTCATAGAGACTTGGTCCCCTCTTAAAGGGGATGTTCACATATTGCACTTATGAACAGTGTTGCCTTAGGATGGTTAAATGGCAATAATGTCTTGAAAGAAGAAGTTAAATGTAGCTAACTAGTTGATTGTGAGAAATGTTTAATGATGTTGATAGAAGAATGAGGACAGAAAGTGAACCCGTACGGGGTTAGTCAGTGAGTCCTCCTAGGAGCCATACAGAGCTGGCTCAGTAATCCTGAACTGAAAGATGGATGATAAGTTCTATACCGTGTATAGTAGTAGAAAGGCAGTAGGCCCGGGCGGAAAGGGGCGGTCCTGTAACAGAAAGGAGAGGCAGTAGGCCTGGAGCGGATAGGACAGGCGGTCCTGCAGATGTAAAGAAGGAGAATGCAGAAAAGTTGATTAGCCTTATAATGTTTTATAAGAAGGTCTTTAGTGGATTCAGCGTGTACGTCCTTAAAGGCAATGTTAAATTATTGTTCAGAAATTTGCACTAAGTAGAATACCCGGTTGGGTAAGACAAGTTATTTATAGTAAGTTATTCACAGTATTTAACCATGTTTGTAACGTTCAAGTGTCCTCACCTCCCATAAAGGGAAGCTCTGTTCAAGTATACTTATTGTTATCTGCATTTTCAAAATTGTATGTCTTTTTGCTGACATGTATTGTTGTTTTCTTCCCAGTCCAGGAGTACTGGATTTAATCGGGGGGGAGTGCAGCGCCCCAGAGTCCTGGTCGTTGCAGTACTGATGCTCTGCCACTATGGGGGGCTATGGTACGTCTGATGGCACTGAAGGAGTTCATCTGACCAGGTATCACAGACACCAATACATTTCACAGTCTGGCCTCCAGGGGGAGCTAAGGGCACTATGCATTAGGCCACTCCTCACAGTCTGGTAAAACTGGGGGTTGGATAGGAAGTTAGATCAGAAAGCTGACTGGGAATCGAACAGGCAACACCCTGTGGCAGGGGGTGTTGCGGGGAGAGACTCAGAGGGGTCCCTGCCAGGGGTGGGATCCTGACAGAGGCCTAGCGAACAGAGAGAACGTTACGGGACCGCGCCTGCACCTGATCGCGGCGGTACCCTAAGAAAGGACAAGAAGCGAGGTATATTGTGCTGAGTGAGAAACGAGATCAACGCAACAAGGAGAAATACCAGTGGGAGTCGTGCTGTAAGATCGAGGCAACATCCTACTGAGGCGCGTAGCCGGTGGCCGGAACGCCGAGGAAGTATCAGGCTCCAAGCAATACTTCAAACCTACGGCAGGACAGTCAGCTATAGGCGGGTCACACTAGGAGAAGGGCGACACTAGGGTCCAGGAAGAGCTCCGAGCCTACCCGTCATACGGGTGCGTCCTAGCCATATCATCTGGGGGACGAAGAAGAACATCAGAATCCAGTTGTGAGGGAACACGAGAAACAGACACAACAGTTGTGGGGACTATCCCGTAAGCACAGCAGGGGAGGACCACAACACACAAGCGCTAGAAGGTAGGCACAGATTTCCACCTGCAAAGGGAACTCTGGAGGTGCCATCGGACCGGCCGGACTTGCGCAGCCTGGTTGACCGTATTCCGGACTGAGGATCCTGAAGCCTTCAGTAAAGAGGTAAAGAGACTGCAACCTGGTGTCCTCGTTATTTACTGTGACCGGCACTGCACCGCACTACCACCACCATCCACACCCTATTATTTGGGCGCCCCTCAGCAGGGTCACGGACTGGGCCTAGCCACCGTGACAACCCCCAGAGCAGAGACTCAGAGGCCCAGTGCCGGGTACCCCTCGGCCCTGCGGCAGTGGGGGCGCTGCAGAGACATTATACAAAATAAGGTCCAGAGAAAGGGACATTAAACTAAATGGGGACCAATTCATGCAAAAAGTACTACATGGGGCCAAAGAGGTAGATATTCTTCTACATGGAGGACAGAAAGGGGAACATTATAGTACATGGGGCCCATAGAAGAGGTTGATTATACTATATGTAATCCAGAAAGGGTGACAACCCCAATTGTGGGGCTTCATGGTCACACATCAGTGTACGCCAGTGATAGACTTCATCTCCAAGGACAGACTTAGTTGAAATCCTGCTGAACACAGTCTTGCGTTACTGCTTTAGAGATCCCCCCCATTTGGATTACTATTTACCTCACTCTTGTGATCTACTTTGCATTTGTGGATGGACGTATTTGGCTTCCTGTCTATCAAGCCTCTATTGTTTTACATCGGCAGTCTGTCCAGATTTATTCACCACACTTTGACATTTTGATACCCCCATATGAAAGGAGCCAGGTTTCACCAATAATACAGATAAACGCAGCTGTCCAACGGCCGTTTTGTGTGATTAGCACTTCTACGGGTCCAGGACTGGACCCGTAGAAGTGCTAATCGCACGAAACGGCCGTCGTCCCTCTGCACTCCCCGTACCCTCCGCACTTTCCAAGATGTGTTTGTATTAATCTGCACATGGATTAAACACTTTGGATCAGCAAACTGGTGAGTGCCGCTATTTTCTAAAAACTAACTCTGTGAAATGTCATATTGCAACACTTGAGCATAGCTGAGCACCATAAATCCAGTTGCTCCACGCTGACTGCACCCATATGGAGTATTGTGATTGAAAGTTTTCGTGCTGTGATTCATGCGCACCTAGTGCCATTCCCTTTCTGAAGATTATGTTTCTCTGCTCCACTGTAGAGTTTAAATGTATCGGCGGGCTGTACACACCACACCCATACAGTTAAAAGTGATGGTCGCAGCAAGTGAGGGGCACAGGGTGACCACCCCTCTCCCTGGTAGCTACGCTACTGGATTTTACACATCCTGAGAATAAGACTTATTTTACTTGTTTTTAATTGATGAGAAAAATTAAGTTCAGATTTCAGTTTCTACACAAGCCACTGAACGCTCACAATAGGCCAGCACTTGTTTTATAGAGGTCTTTTCAACTTTTGCTCCATGGACATCTCATCATCATCAGTGGACCCCATTACAATGAAAGAGCTAAAATCTGTTTTGACACTAAAGCCCTCTATACACATTAGAATAACGTTGCGCAAACCGGACAGAAAATTGTTGGGAAGTTAAGGAACTAGCATGTCCGGTTTCGGACCAGTGGTCTATTGTTGCTCCCTGAGATAAGCTGCCACCAGAGCATGTCCATATCACTGTCTCTAGGCATCAGTAGGTTATTTCTTTACTTAATTTTATGAATATAGGCACCTGATGTAAATCAAATCTTGGTTCTGAGTTAAAATACCTCAGGATGGATGGCTGCTTCCATAATCTTCTACAGACAATAGAAAAAAATTACTATAAAATAGAAACCGATTTGATAAAAAAGTGGTAAAAAAGTGTCAACTTTATTGAGAATATGTAGAGTAAGATAAAAAATATATACTATTGCACAAGTCGCCTCACTGACCTGAGTAGACCTGTGCATGCATATTACAACAGTGAGGATGGAAGCATACTGGAAGTGCAAACACTATTCACATAACCCTAGTTATAGGGAGGGACCTATGTTAAGGCAAAGTAAATGTTCAAGTATAAATGCATAGCATAAATATATGCATAGATATCACAGTTAGAAAGGTTAGAGAATAGCAGACTGTTACAAAGAAAGGTTTGTGTCCATCAAGCCAACATGCATTTCACCCTGCTTCGTCTTTCACGGTCTTGCAAAGGGTTTATGATTCAATGGTTTATCTTTGAAGTTTAGTCCCAGTTACTGTATCTGTAATCCTGTTCTGAGGACTTTTTTTTCATGAATTTTATTAGTATCGATCTTTTCATATGGGTCGTATGGATCTGTCTTCATCACTCTGGGCTCCAGAGCTGAGGTGCAGCTTGAACCCCTGCATCTACTTTAGTTACTCCCTTGTAAATAGTATATTTCTGTAAGCGGGTGACTTGGTACGTCATGTACCTCCCCGCCTTTGGACTCTTATACATATCAACATATGTCCTGTTATGCTTAGGGCACTTCACAATAATATAATTACAAATCCCATATAGAATGCATACAGGACAAGGAAGAGATCCCAACTGTTATGATAAAAAGCACATTTTATTGATCATACTTAAAAACCATATATGAAAAGCAATTATAAAAAAGCAAAATGCCGGCGGCGGACACCCCCTCATCCCAGCCTGTAATGGTAAGCGGTATATCCGCTTTGTAAGACGCACCCCCATTTCCCCCCCCAAATTTGGGGGAAATAACGTGCGTCTTACAAAGCAAAAAATACGGTATATTCATACTAATAAAGCTCCCATATTATATACAGTCATTATATCAGTAAATGCGGAGCCATGTAGTAACAATAATTATCGATATTGTTACTACATGGCTTTGGTAATTTACAGCATTTATTGTATCCTATATGACCCCTTTTGGAGCTCATATTTACAGTAGTGTGCTCTAGTGTCCTCTATGCGGCATTTTGCTTTTTTTATCATTGTTTTTTATATATGGTTTTTAAGTATGATCAATAAAATTTGCTTTTTATCATAACGGTTGGGATCTCTTCTTTGTCCTGTATGCATTCTATATGGGATTCATTATTATACTCTTATACATGTGTCTAATGCGGCACTCTGATGTTTTAGGGTACCGTCACACAGTCACACTTTGATCGCTACGACGGTACGATCCGTGGCGTTCCAGCGATATCCATACGATATCGCTGTGTCTGACACGCAGCAGCGATCAGGGACCCTGCTGAGAATCGTACGTCGTAGCAGATCGTATGGAACTTTCTTTCGTCGCTGGATCTCCCGCTGACATCGCTGGATCGTTGTGTGTGACAGCGATCCAGCGATGTGTTCGCTTGTAACCAGGGTAAACATCGGGTAACTAAGCGCAGGGCCGCGCTTAGTAACCCGATGTTTACCGTGGTTACCAGCGTAAAAGTAAAAAAAAAAAAACAGTACATACTCACATTCCGGTGTCTGTCCTCCGGCGTCTCAGCTTCTCTGCACTGTGAGCGCCTGCCGGCCGGAAAGCAAGCACAGCGGTGACGTCTGACGTCACCGCTCTGCTTTCCGGCCGCTGTGCTTACACAGTGGAGAGAAGCAGAACGCCGGGGGACAGACACCGGAATGTGAGTATGTACTGTTTGTTTTTTTTACGTTTACGCTGGTAACCAGGGTAAACATCGGGTTACTAAGCGCGGCCCTGCGCTTAGTAACCCGATGTTTACCCTGGTTACCCGGGGACTTCGGCATCGCTCCAGCGGCGTGATTGCAACGTGTGACTGCAGTCTACGACGCTGGAGCGATAATCATACGATCGCTGCGACGTCACGGATCGTGCCGTCGTAGCGATCAAAATGGCACTGTGTGACAGTACCCTTAGCAATGCTAATGTAATGTGTGGTTTCCTGCTGTTTATTAATGTGCACTGTAATGTATTTGTCATGTACTGTAATGTGTTGTATTGTGCTTCAGTTTAGAGATACATTAGTATAAGGGAATAAGAATAGAGGGGGCACAGTAGAAATGGAGCAAAGGATAGATAAGAGTGTTAGTTAGTTACAGGCAGCACAGAGGGATGCCTGTAAAATACAGGATCTATGCAGCTGGCAGAATGGAGCTGCTATGGCTGGAGGGAGTCCCAGAATAGGGACCAGTGTGGCTGGCCACCAATGACCAGGGGTCAACTCAAGGAGGATTCGGGGTTTATGACCGGGGCAAGTGGAGCTGAGAGAGCTATCCTAGCACCTCTTCCTAAGGAAGCCGGACCTTGGACATGAGTAGAACTGGTGGGCCAGAGCACGTGTGGAACAACGTAAGTGCAGGAAATGGAAGAGTTTGTCAGGAAGTATCAGGTCTGTCGGAAGGACAGGGAGAATGAGGAGATGCCACTCTGTGTGAACTGTGCTGCGGATTTGATGGATGCTTTGCTGTTTATTAAAGTTCAACTGTTGGAAAAAGACCTCTTCTCTGAAGTGATTTGCAGAGCCTACATGATAGCAGCCAAAAGGAATTTGACAGAGGTTGAGAGTGGGCTGTAGTGCATGCTACACATGCTGTACAAGGAACTGTATTTGACTTTTCATGAGCAAGGTGCCACGATGCTCACTGACTTGCTTAGTTGACTCGCCCATGGCTGCCACCCCGTGCCACCTTGTTACATTTCATCAAAGATTATTCGATTATTCTAATAATCAAAATAATAGTCTATCTTATTGTATTTCAGTGTACCCTTACAGTGTGTTTAAGAAATGATTGCTGTCCAAACATCACCAAGATGAGGCTATGTTTAAACTTCCATTTTAATAACTAGGTTAGACTATTTTGTTTTTAGTAACAGACAAATAAAATAGTGTCAAAAATAGATCACTATCATAACTAATGGAAAGGAAGCAGAGGTTCTCTGTTGATTATTAGGGTATGTGCACACGTTGCGAATTTTGCTTCGGATCTGCAGCAGTTTTCCCTGAGTTTACAGTACCATCTAAACCTATGGAAAACAAAATCCGCAGTGCACATGCTGCGGAAGAAACCGTGCGGAAACGTAGCGTTGTTTATTCTGCAGCATGTTAATTCTTTGTGCGGATTCCGCAGCGGTTTATACCTACTCCATAATAGGAATCCGCAGGTGTAAAACCGCAGGTGGAATCCGCACAAAATCCGCAAACAAATCGCAGTAAATCCGTGGTAATTCCGCAGGAAATCCGCAGTGTGGATTACCTGCGGATTTACCAAAATCAGACTGGAAAAATCCGCACCATTTTCTGCAACGTGTGCATGTGGCCTAATAGGGTCTTGCTGGTTTCCATCATGTGTACTTTTTTAGAATAAAAGAAAAAACACAGCATGCAGAACTCTGTCTTCTGGTCTGAAAACTGATACATAACCGAAACTAGCCAGACCCCATAATAATCAGCAATACCAAATATGTGTCGTTTTTTAGTTTATTTTTTTTTTACATACATATGTAGTCAGTATATTTACTGATTTTTTTCTCAATTTTTCTTGTTCTTTACTTTCTGGTTTACAAAAAAAATAGCTTTCAAATTTGTTAACTTTAAAAAAATGTTTGTTTTTTTTACTTAGTCCCTTTATGGGACTTTAACTTTTATCACTCTGATCGCTGGTGTTATGCATTGCAATGCATTATGCCTGTCAGTGCTGCACTGATAGAGGCATCTTAGACCATGAAGCTGGCAATAACGAGGGTCATCATAGCGACATCAGGTTGCCATGGCAACTGTCAGGCTTTTACTTTCTAAATTCTGCGATTGATATTGATGGTGGCATTTAAGGGGTTAAATGGCGCCTGGCAGTGCAGGCACCACTCCTCGCAGTGGCAGCTGTGTCTTGGCTATAAGATATGCCAAGCTCCCGGAAGCCTTTGCATGGGCACAGCTCCTGTGCTCCACGTGATCGACATGAAGTACCCATACGTCAAAAGTGAGGAACCACTATCTATCCAACCAACCATGATGTATGGGTATGTCAAAGGTTGTGAACAGGTTAAAGTGGCGTTAGCAATTTGTACACTTATGGCATATTCACAGGAAATGTATAGCAACTATTGGGACCCAAATCTATCTAACACCTAACTTCTGCTTTCAGTGGAGAGATGGTCAGAATTCCCATACAACTGAATGGGAAATCCAGCCACCTCTTCACTGACAGAGGCCTTGTTTCCGAGATATATTTGCGTCCCATTGGTGACATCTGTATCTGGCAATGTGGCTCTGTCAGGGTTTACAACATACATTTTTTGGTGCCACCATAGTAGAAGAGTAAGTCTAGATGCTATGGTGTTTTTCTTAAATACAGTCTTTTTATAACTATTATCCTTTAAAAAAAAATTGATGGCCTAATTTTAGCACAGGCCATCAAAATGCATTCAGTGGGTGTTTAACACCTAGGACCAAACAATCAGCAGCACAAGAAGCTGTATAAAAAAATACAACCAAAACTTCAGGGAGAGCTAAGGAGGACCCTTCCTTCTGCTGATGTAGGGTCGGTCCCGCATTCATCACAAATTAATGGCCTATCAAAGAGATTTTTGTCCTAGAACATCCGGTTAATATTTAGTATACTTATCAGAAATTAATTAAAAGCATTACTTACATATCAAAACCAAAACTTTTGTTAAAGTTGCAGGACTTTTCAGTATAGGGAAAATCCTGTTATTATAATCATTTTCTAGACAAAACTCAGCTCAGTAATAGATTAAATGTGAAGAATGTGCCATCTAATTTACTGCGTTATGCTTGTGTTGAAGCTTTGTAATTTATTTTAAGTCTTATACAATTCCTACTAGAGTTTTCAACAAGAAAGAAACGGCAATACGTATTGTGTTATAAACTCTTAAGAGAAGCCTTTGTTTGAGATTCCAATGCAAAAATATGTTCAATATCTTTCTTTATCACAAATAACCAATTTTCCTTTTGCTTTCCAACTACTCTGGTAAAATTACATTTTCAAGAGAGATAACAATTTCATTTATATCAGTCATGTGCTCCCGGCTTTGGAAGGAGGTGAATTGAATAGAAAATACCCTGAGAATCATCTACTATACATTTTAATTAAATCCGTTAAATTGTTAACGTACAAAAAAATAAC
The DNA here is from genome assembly GCF_051348905.1 of Ranitomeya variabilis. Lineage (NCBI taxonomy): Eukaryota > Metazoa > Chordata > Amphibia > Anura > Dendrobatidae > Ranitomeya > Ranitomeya variabilis. The sequence goes on along the minus strand of NC_135232.1, from coordinate 215,208,557 downwards.
ATGCAGCCTGCTTAACATAAAGCTAGAATAAAAAGAAAACCTCAAATAGAAAGATAAGTGGAACTCGTGTTTGCTTTCCCATTTTATTCTTTAAGACAGTTTTAAATGAGGCAAAGTTATTTTGAAAAAACACATGGAAGATCCCCTGTTCAAAGTTTTGTCTAGGATTTAAGAATTGTATTTCTTCCCAGACTGTGTAATTCTTGTCTATAGGCTGTGTCGGGTATTGTAGCTCATGTCTACTCACTCAACTAGGGTTCAGAGGCCATGGACATAAGTAGCACTATTTCTATAGAGAATACTTTATATTTCCAAATCTCGTTTAACTCGATGTTTAACCCCTTCCCTAGTGGCCAGTTTTAAATTTTGCACCTTTATTTTCTCCTCTCCTTCTTCAAGATGTTATAATTTTCTTTTCCATTAACATGGCCATAGAAGGTCTTTGTTGTTGAGTGCAAGTGCTCGAGTATCGCGGGTGCTTGAGTGACATACTCGAAAACCTGGCCCGCATGTTTCACATCTGTTAAACAACCAAAATACATGCGGGGATTGCCTGTGTATGGCAGGTAATCCCTGCATGTTTTTGTTGCCAGTCTAACAGTCGTGAACCATGTGAGGCAGAACTCGAGCATGTCAATCGAGCACCCGCGATACTGGGTGCATACCCGAGCACCCGATGCAAAGTCGAGTAGCGAGCACGTGAGCGCAATACTAAAGGGCTCGTGTTTTGCAGAATGAGTTTTGAATTACCTTCTTTTTACCATACAATATGCTGGATTGTTTTGGGGGGATTTTATTTTACAGTGCTCATTGTGTAGTAAAAAAAGACATGTGAACATGATTTTCCACGTTAGTATAATTACGATGATGAACAAATCAGCAGCAGGTGAAGAATTGGTTTTATTTTTTTACACCTTTCCTCATGTGGTATAAGGCTATGTGCACACGTTGCGGATTGGCCGCTGTGGATTCGCAGCAGTTTTCCATCAGGTTTACAGTACCATGTAAACCTATGGAAAACCAAATTCGCTGTGCCCATGGTGCGGAAAATACCATTGCGAAACTCTGTGTTGTATTTTCCACAGCATGTCAATTCTTTGTGCGTATTCTGCAGCGGTTTACACCTGCTCCTGAATAGGAATCCACAGTTGTAAAACCGCAGGTGAAATCCGCACGAAATCTGCGGTAACTCCGTGGATTTTTCAAAAACGGTGCGGAAAAATTCACACATGAATCCGTAACGTGGTGATTACATGACTTTATTCTTTGGGTACAGTGATACCAGATTTATATGTTTGGCTGCTGTCACATGCTAAAAGATGTTTTTTTTGTTTTTTTTTAACATTTTTTGATTGCTTTCTATTCAGATTTTTGGGAGCCAGAATGAACAAAAATCAGCGATTGTTTTTTGAGTTTTTTTAAATTCCTTTCAACCATGTGGTAAAATTGATAAAGCAGCTCCATTATCGGGGTCAGTACAAGTACAGTGATACCACGTTCATATCATTTTTTTATTTTTGCCGATTTTACACAAATAATGCTACGTTCACATTTGCGTTGTGCAGCGCAGCGTCGGTGGCGCAACCCACAACGCATACACAACGCATGCAAAACGCTGCGTTTTGTGACGCATGCGTTGTGTTTTTGGACGCAAAAAAAATGCAACTTGCTGCATCCTCTGTGCCCTGACGCTTGCGTCAAAAAAGACGCAAGCGTCAAAAAATGCAAGACAACGCATGTCCATGCGCCCCCATGTTACATATAGGGGCGCATTACGCATGCGTCGCCGCAGCTGCGCCCGACACTGCGCTGCACAACGCTAATGTGAACGTAGCATTAAACTATTTTATAGAAAAAAGAATTGTTTTTGTATTTCTTTATTTTTTGCAGGACAGCTATACCATTTTTATTTCCATTTGACATTTTAATTGCATTTCATTCCACTTTTTGTTCAGCTGTATGATGAAAAAACATAGTTTTTTGCCCTGGTTTTTATTTTTTTACATTTTTTATGGTGTACACTGAAGTGGTTAATCAGTGTGTCAGTTTACCAGGTCATTCAGGATGCGGCGTTACCAAATATGTGTACTTTTTTGTTTTTTTCAGAAGTATACATATTTATTGGTTTAATGTTTTTTCTTTTTTTTACATTTATTTTCTGATTTTTTAAATAGTTTTTTTTTTTTAAAATCACTTTCTTTTTACTTTTTTCCTGTATGGGACTTCAATTTTTTTATGGGAATTTATATTTTTCTGATCACTGTTCTCATACATTGCAATACACATGTATTGCAATGCATGAGACCAGTCAGCTTTACACTGTCAGATCGCCTGTTAGACTCAGGCTGAGTTTAAGAGACCACCATAGCTGGCAGACACGGAGGTCATCATGTGACCTCGCGCTGCCATAATATCCCTCTGCTCTTCCGTGATGTAATCACATCTCATCATGGGGGCGCCAGAGAGATGATTAAAGCAGTCCTCTTCATCTCACTATCTTCTAAATGCCGCAATCGCTATTGATTGCAGCATCTAGAAGATAGCAACAGGTTAACATCTTTGGAACCTGATCCAATCAGGTGTCAATGATGTTACCTGTCAGAGCTATCACTCTGCACCAGAGTCGCAGAGCTTGCAGGATCCTGTGGGTCCTGAGCACTGCAAGACCACCAACCATAGACAAACTTCGTGCTGCACAAAGCCCAGCAAGCACCGACGTTTATCTACAGTGGGTGGTCATGAAAATAATCAGGAAGGAGAACCTTAGGTTCTACAGGGGTGCCCCCAATCATAGGAGAGACCTTGCAAGCTGCCTGACCGGGTCCATTTTTTTTTTTAAAAGGCTATTTATTATGTTTTGATCAGGAATACTCTTTAGTGACTCGCATCAGACCAGCAAAAGCGCAGTCACAGACACACTTTGCGCAAGCCACCCCTCCTAGGCAAGTATTTAAAGGCTGGGATATTCTTCACCCACTCTCAAAGAGGAGGGGGCTTCACAGAGCCCGACCCAGACTGCTGTCACAGGATAGCTGGCGTCTGGTGACACAAACGTTGTGGAGTCAGGTACAAGAGAAAGTCAAAAGCTAGCAAAAAACCCAAAATGAAAACCAAAGTGAAATCCAGAGAAAACAGCGAATAAAAAAGGACCAATAATGAATATTAGAAACTATTGAGAAGCAACCAAAGCTCAACCAGAAAGCACTTACCATACACTTTAAGGCGGGCCAAGGCCAAGGCTGTGGGCAGGTATTGTCTTCTCTTCACTCTGTAACCTCTCTACTAAACAAGAAACTGTCATGAGTGTGTTGTGCTGTGGGATGTGGGATTCGTTCTGTACTCACTTGTTCTTATTACCTCTCTGTTCTTGGGACCTGATACAGCTGCACATATAACAGGAGACATTTGGTCTAGTTCAACTGGTTTAGCTTTACTGTGTAATTTGGATACATACGACTGCAGCATATAGAATGAGACAGACTCCCCTCCAATTGGTGTTCCCTTTTTCCCAGTATACTATCATTTCTTGCCTCCGCTCTGCACGACCGGTCGCCGCCTCAACAGACTCTGTTGGTTCCAGGGGCTTCCTATCTGTCATTAAAGAGTCCATGAGGCTCACTATCTTTCCATCTCTCTGTGACCCACCGACCTGTTCCACTTAGGGGAGAAAGAGCCTTTTATTGGCCCAAGACCCTGGATCAACCAGGAATCTGTGCAAAACTTCAGATGTGTCCTCATGCTGTTTGGTAGACTTGAGGCTGACAGGACACTTTGCCACCTATGCATCAGATGACCATGAAGTGTAGCACCTCACACTGTAAGAAACATCCTACTCCTCTACCTCTCCAGGAAGTGCTTCCCCTTTTTATCTGGTCTAACCCCTCCCGTACATGTGGGCTATTCCCAACCTGTTAACTTTATCTCACCATAACTGCTGCTAAACTATATCCCTAACACTTTTCAATGGTTCTCCTATGGACAGCCCTCCCCAATCCTCGGGGACGGCCTTGAGGTAAAACCCTCCAGGAAAACTGAAATACAAACTGGCCATATGGATAAAATGCAGTTGTATATATATTTACACAGCAATAAAATGTTAATATACATTACTAAATAATTTATCTCTTCTTGACTCGGAGTCTTCTTCTCATCCCCTTACACACCTATGCAAGGGAATAAACAGCACTGAACTGGATTAGTAGTAGGTCTTATATAGCCAGTCCAAATCCAAGGATAACACTCAGACAATCAGGTGATGCATTCCTTCAAGTCATGTCAAAGAAGCCACTACCTCCTCACCTGAATAGCAGGGTTCACAAATTCCCATAATTGGCTAACACCAGGCAAGGCAGCGTTCTGCATTGCCTGACAACTGGGAGGCACAGCGTCCCATGTCTCCTAGACCGCAAAACCAAAAATTGTAAAAATGTTTTACAAAAAAAAAAAATCACAAAATAAAGAACAAAAAAATGAGAAAAATATTGTACCAATAAATACATATTCTTGAAAAAAAAATAAAAAACTACACATACAGTGGGGAAAAAAGGATTTAGTCAGCCACCAATTGTGTAAGTTCTCCCACTTAAAAAGATGAGCGGGGCCTGTAATTGACATCATAGGTAGACTACAACTATGAGAGTCAAAATGAGAAAACAAATCCAGAAAACCACCTTGTCTGATTTGGCAAGATTTATTTTGCAAATTATGGTGGAAAATAAGTATTTGCTCATTAACAAAAGTTCATCTCAATATTTTGTTATGTATCCTTTGTTGGCAATGACAGTGGTCAAACTTTTTCTGTAAGTCTTCACAAGGTTGGCATACTGTTGGTGGTATGTTGACCCATTCCTCCATGCAGATCGCCTCTAGAGCAGTGATGTTTTGGGCCTGTCGCTGGGCAACAAGGACTTTCAACTCCCTCCAAATGTTTTCTATGGGGTTGAGATCTGAAGACTGGCTAGGCCACTCCAGGACCTTCATATGCTTTTTACGAAGCCACACCTTCATTGCCCTGGTGGAGTGCTTGGGATCATTATCATGCTAAAAGACACATCCACGTTTCATCTTCAGTGCCCATGCTGATGGAAGGAGGTTTGCACTCAAAATCTCATGATGCATGCCCATTCATTCTTTCATGTACATGGATTAGTCGTCTTGGTCCCTTTGCAGAAAAACAGCCCCAAAGCATGATGTTGCCACCCTCATGCTTCACAGAAGGTATGGTGTTCTTTGGATGCAACTCAGCATTCTGTCTCCTCCAAACACGATGAGTTTTGTTTCTACCAAACAGTTCTACTTTGTTTTAATCAGACCATATGCCATTCTCCCAAACTCTTCTGGATAATCAAAATGCTCTCTAGCAAGCTTCAGATGGGCCCGGACATGTATTGGCTTAAGCAGGGGGACATGTCCGGCACTGCAGGATCTGAGTCCCTGGTGGCATAGTGTGTTAATGATGGTAGCCTTTCTTACGGTGGTCCCAGCTCATTCACTAGGTTCTTCCATGTGGTTCTGGGATTTTTGCTCACCGTTAATGATCATTAATGTGATCATTTTGACCCCACGGTGTGAAATCTTGCCCCAGATCGAGGGAGATTATCAGTGGTCTTGTATGTCTTCCATTTTCTTATTATTGCTCCCACAGTTGAGTTAATCACACCAAGCTGCTTGACTATTGCAGATTCAGTCTTCCCAGCCTGGTGCAGGGTTGCAATTTTGTTTTTGCAATCAAAAAGTTGAATAGAAATAAAAATGGTAATGTTGAAAACAACATCTTGTCCCGCAAAAAACAAGCCACCATACAGCTCTGTCAGTGGAAAATTAAAAAAGTTAAAGCTATCAGACTAAAGCGATACAAAAACATTTATTTTTTCTATAAAATAGTTTTACTGTGTAAAAGCGCCAAAACATGAAAACAATTATATAAATGTGGTATAGCTGGAACAGCATAAAAAAACAAAAACAAAAAACAACTCCTGAATTGCTGGATTTTTTTTATTCTTTCTCCCAAAAATTGGAACAAAAGGCAATCAGAAAATATTTGGTAACCAAAATGATACCAATAAAAATACCAACTCGTCCTGCAAAAAACAAGCCCTCAAATGACTCCATCGACCAATATATAGGAAAATTATAGCTGTCAAATGATGGCAATGCAAAAACTTGATTTTGCATCGCCATATTTTGAGAGCTATGCAAAAAGTTTTTGAGAGATTAAAAAACTTGTTTATGCAATAAAAAGCATTTTTTTGTGTGTTACAGCAGCCAAAGATAAAACACCGATATAAATCTGGTTTTTAGTCACACTGACCCAAAGAATAAAGTAATCTAAACACTTATACTGCACAAGAAACAGCGTAAAAAATAAACATAACCAATTCTTGACCTGCTGATGATTTATTCATTCTGCCTCCCAAAGTAGTAAGGCTCGGCACACATTGTAAATCTCTGAAATACGTGATTCAGATACAACCCGCAGTGGAAGATTCTCTATAATGAAGCTGTTCTATGTTTCAATGGTGTCTGTCTTTTTAGGTGTGCATAAAAGCGCAGTTGCTCTTAGTTTTGTGCACCTCTGAAAAGAAGGCCAGAGGCCAGATAGAGTCCAGAGTAACTCTGCTGTCTCATTATAGTGAATAGATCCCTCGAGGGTTCCATCTGAATCACGTCACTCAGAGATTTAGATGGAAACTCGATATAAGTAGATTGCAGAATAAACGTGATCCAAAATTATGTAAAATGTTCTCAGTAAAAGCTTCAACACAATCAACTAAAAAGAAAGTCCCCACTCAAGTACGTCATCTGTACAATTTTAAATACATGGGGTTTCCACATTGCTGGTGGCGCAAAGGCTCTGGAAAAGTGCTATGGCTCCCGTACCCCCAAAAGAAATCCAGCAAATTCTATAATAATAATAATAATAATAAAATAAATAAAATGTATTTATTTCCATTTTCCCATTAGGGTTAGGGTTGGGGCTAGAGATAGGGTTGGGGCTAGAGCTAGGGTTGGGCTAGACTTAGGGTTTGGCTAGTGTTAGGGTTGGGGCTAGGGTTAGGGTTGAGGTTTGAGCTAGGGTTAGGTTTGGGCTAGCGATAGGGTTGGGCTAGTGTTAGGGTTGGGGCTAGGGTTAGGGTTGGACTAGGGTTATGGTTGTGGTTAGGGTTGAGATTAGGGTTAGGGGTGTGTTGGGTTAGGATTGCAGTTGGGGTTGGGATTAGTGTTAGGGGCGTGTTGAGGTTAGGGTTGGAGTTAGAAATGTGGGGTTTCCACTGTTTAGGTACATCAGGGGGACGGGATCTCTAAATGTGACATGGCGCCCACCATTGATTCCAGCCAATTTTGCATTCAGAAAGTCTAACCTTGCTCCCTCCCTTCTGAGCCCTGCATGCACCCAAACAGTGGCTTTCCTACACATACGGGGAATTGGTGTACTCAGGAGAAATTGCACAACAAATTTTGTGTTTGATTTTCTCCTGATACCCTTGTGAAAATAAAAAAATTTGTTCCAAAGTAAATTTGTGAAAAAAGTAAAATGTTAATTTTTTCCTTCCACATTGCTTTAGTTCTCGTGAAGCACCTGAAGGGTTAATAAACTTCTTGAATGTGGTTTTGCTCGCCTTGAGTGGTGCAGTTTTTAGAATGGTGTCACTTTTGGGTACTTTCTGTTATACTGACCCCCCAAACTTACTTCAAATGTGAGGTGGTCCCTATAAAAAATGGTTTTGTGAATTTTGTTGGAAAAATGAAAAATCGCTAGTCAACTTTTAATCCTTACAACATTCTAACAAAAAATTATGTTTCCAAAAATTGTGATGATGTAGAGTTGACATGTGAGAAATGTTATTTATTAACTCTTTTGTGTGACACCACTCTCTGATTTAAGAGTACAAAAATTAAAAGTTTGAAAATTGCAAACTTTTCTAAATTTCCATTTTTTTTAATAAATAAATGAAAGTTATCTCGAAGAAATTTTACCACCAACATGAAATACAATATGTCATGAAAATACAGAATAAGGGCAAGTTCACACAGGGCATTTTTGCTGCTTTTTTCTGCAGCAAAACCTGATCTTCTTGACAGGAAAGAAGCTGCGTCATAAACGCAGGTTTAGGTGCATTTTTGGTGCATTTTTGGTGCGTATTTAGTGCGTTTTTTGCTGCGTTTTTTTTCTCCTTGTCCATGCTAATGTCCTTGGATTTTCAGCAGCAAAAATGCAGCAAATAATGATACCTGCGTTTTTGCTGCATTTTTTTCAACACCCATTCAAGTTAACAGGTGAAAAAATGCAGCAAAAACGCTGAAAGAAGTGACATGCTCTATGTCCAAAAAATGTAGCAAAGCACAAAATATTGATCAAACAAAAACCAATTTGTGTGCATGAGATTTCTGAAGTCTCATAGGCTTTACTGGTACTGTAAAAAGCGGCTCAAAATTAGCATAAAAAAAAGCAGCAAAAAAATGCAGCAAAAACACCCTGTGTGAACTTACCCTAAGAATAAGTGGGACACGTTGAAGCGTTCCAGAGCTGTAACCTCACAAAGTGACAGTAGTCAGAATTATAAAAATTGGCTTGGTCATTAAGTACCAATTGGCTCTGTCACTAAGGGGTTAAAGGAGCCTCCCATTACTGACCTCATTTTGCAAACTTCACCTCTCAATAAATTAATCTATGGTGCAGTGATCACATTGACACCATATGTGCCTCACAGAATTTTATACCATTGTGCAGTGAAAAAAGAATAATTACATTTTTTACCGCAAAAATGTTGTTTTAACCCCAAATTTTTAATCTTTATAAGTGCTAACAGGAAAAAATGGACTACATGGTTTGATGTGTAATTTCTCCAGAGTGCGAAAAACCTTACATGTAATCAAGAACTACTTTTCAGTGGAAAGCTCAGAAGGGAAGCAGCACAATATGGTAGTGCAGATTTGACTGTTATACAGTAGTTTTCAGGTGCCAGGACCCACTAGAAGAGCCTTTTGGGTGCCAGGAAAGCAAAACCCCCATAAGTCACTAAGTGCGAGAAAAAAGACGGGCGGCACATGGACCATGCGTATGACATCTGTATAGTGTCCGTATTATACGCGCCTATGTCCAAAGATCCAGGAAATTACATCAGCCTAGCACAGGGAGTTCATCAAATGGGACAAGTGATGTTTATGGAAAAAAAAAAACACGCCTCAATGGAAGCCAACAACATTTCTCACAGCATGAATGTAGAAATGATGCTAGTTCTGGTTCAGCAGAGGCCAGAATTGTGGGACAGCTGGGATGATGGCTTTGGGGCCCAGAGTCATGGGCAGGCAGCGTGGAAGTATATTTGTTGCCAACTATATCCTAAATTTGAAGCCAGCTCCCAGCAGGTTCAAGATGATATAAGTACGGCAAATATAAATGGTGCTCTAGGATTGTCTGAATTAGTGATGAGCGAATATACTCAGTACTCGAGATTTCCCGAGCACGCTCAGGTGTCCTCAGAGTATTTGTAAGTGCTCGGAGATTTAGTTTTCAGTGCCGCAGCAGAATGATTTACAGCTACTAGCCAACATAAGTACATGGGGGGTTGCCTGGTTGCTAGGGAATCCCCACATGTACTTATGCTGGCTAACAGATGTAAATCATTCTGCTGCGGCACTGTAAACTAAATCTCCGAGTACTTACAAATACTCGGAGGACACCCGAGCATGCTCGGGAAATCTCGAGTACCGAGTTTATTCGCTCATCACTAGTCTGAATATGTTCTATTTTGTAGTGAATAACAAACACACCAAAATATTGAAGGCAAAACATTATGTGCCCCTCCAAAATTTTTCAAAATATCGTTAGCAAACAAGCTAAATTTGTAAGCTGTAATAAACACAAACCCCCATAAAGAAAAATAACCCACATACTAGCAGTGATCTTATAATACAGATTACACGTTGTTGAAAACAATGTCCTTTACCTATATAAATTGTAAATAATCTCTTCCACTTTTTTAAAGGAGATGTTGTGTCAAGACGATGGAGGAGCTTTCAGGACCAGTTCAACAACAGCGCAGCAGAAGTGTTGGTGAGGCTCTTAAAAAATGTCATACCTCTACTATAACATGGTACAGTTTTTGGCCCCAGTCACAGATCTTGTCGGTAAGTGCCTAGCTTTTTCAGATTGGTTGCAATGTTATGATTATAATTTAGCAGACTGAAAAAAACTTTTGCATCTGTCATCCCTGACCTTGCAGATCTGAATGGACAAAAAACACAAAATATCTCAAGTTCGCAAGTGCTGGAGGCCGGAGAGGAATCGGAAGTGGAGGCAGGAGCTGGGGGCCAGGAAGAAGAGGAGCCTGCAGAAAGCACCAGCACACCTCCCCCCATGCATCAATAACCCAGCGACGCCACCACCAAAGGTGAGAGCCACCATCAGTGGCAGACACAAAGCTAGGATACCTGTCAGTGATGATGGAGAGGAGGATTTTTCTCTCAGCCTGGCCTGTTATTTCCAGCTTCTTCAATTTTCTTGCCGGCTGTGGACTAGGGCCACCCTGCACCCTGCAACGTGTGTTGAATGCGACCATGCCTCCAAATTCCCCAATGGCCATTTTTGAGTACCTCAAAAGGTGGCAACTTTCTGAAGCCAACAAAAACCATCCAGCCACCTCAATATCCAGTGCCACCAACACGCAGACCACCTCAACATCCAGTGCCAGCATTTTGGCAGCCACCTCCACTGCCATCATCACGCCAGCCACCTCAACCTCCAGTACCACCATCTCGGCAGCCACCTCCACTGCCACCAACATGACAGCTACCTCAGCCTCCAGTGCCACCATCTCAGCAGCCATCTCCACTGCCACCATCATGACAGCTATCAACCCTATCACACCATAAAAAAGATGGACAGGGTGTGCGTCTTCATAAAATCCACATTAAAACCTGTATTCAATGAAGACATTGGGGGGAGTTACTGCAATGTAGAGTCACTATGGGTAAATGAACATGGGGATGGCAGTAATGGAACGTTGCTAACAGGGCAGACAAAGTACGCCTGCGCCGAAGCAGCGGCGTGAAGAACAGAAGAGGACATCATTTAATGAAGATGGGAGGCGCTGTACCGGACCTGAGACGCCCATCGGAGCGGGACCGCCCCAGGGTGAGTATAATCTAATGTCTTTTTCTCCTCTTTCAGGTAACATCGGCGGCTTATCTACAGCATTACAGAATGCTGTAGATAAGCCCCTCATGCCGGTGAGCTTACCTCACCATCGATTTTGGTGGTGACATGTTCACTTTAACAGGCAGAGGATGAAATGCTGCAACAAATTAAAAAGGCAGCAAACAGTGATTTTGTTCTTATAATGGGGGATTTTAACTATCCAGACATTCAATGGGACATAGAATCTTCTGCTTGTGCTAAAAGCTACAATTTCTTATCCACAGTTCAGCACAATTACCTCTTTCAGCTGGTTGATGAACCAACCAGGGGAGGTAATCTGCTGGATCTGGTTCTGTCAAATAAAGCAGATACAATTTCAGATCTACTGGTCAGGGAGCATTTGGGAAGCAGTGACCATAACATGGTAAGTTTCAATGTAATTTTCAATCAAACATTCACAGATACTGAGGGAATTGAGCTCAATAATTGACAGACCACTGTATCTCATGTTCTTAGACTCTCTTGTAAAAGGGGTGGTGCCACAGGATTGGAGGATGGCTCACATGTTACCAATATTTAAGAAAGGCACGAAGGTGGATCCAGACAACTACCGTTTAGTAAGCCTGACATCAGTAGTGTGCTACATTTTTGAGGGTATTATAAGGGATGACCTGCAGAAATATATTGTAGATAATAATGTAATAATTGACAAGCAGCATGGATTCATGAAGAATAAGTTGTGTCTAACTAACATGTTGGGTTTCTATGAGGAGGTAAGTTCAAATCTGGATGTTGGTAATGCAGTTGATGTGATTCATCTGCAAAGGCATTTGATACTGTTCCACATAACAGCCTTATAATGAAGCTACAGAAGCAAGGACTGGGGGAAACTATATGCAGTTGTCATAAATGGTATGTTCACTAAATCGGATATAGTCAGCAGTGGGATATCACAGGGATCTGTACTAGGACTGATTCTTTTTAACCTCTTTACTAATGACCTTGTAGATGGGATTGACAGTAAAGTGTAAGTCTTTGCTGACGACACCAAACTATTTAGGATATTAAAATCTGACCTTGACATTACAATATTGCAAAATGATCTGAATAAGATGACTGAATGGCAAACACTTGGCAAATGAGATTTAATGTAGATAAAGGTAAAGTAATGCACGGAGTAATCCTATTGCTGCATATACATTAAATGGGAGTATACTCGGGACTACAGATCAGGAGAAGGACTTGGGTATTCTCGTTACAAGTAAGCTGAGCAGCAGTACTCAATGTCAAGCAGCATGTCACGCGCGGGCTGGGAAAGTCTGGCGGACGGCACAACACACACACAACAGGATGGAAAAAGGGAGAGGAAGGCCCTAACAATAGGGAATGAGGGATAGGACACCTCCTAAACAACAACCTGTGCCTATCCTTAAGCCCTCCTAACACCCTATGCGAGTTTTTCCCCCTACCGTCACATGCCTGGACCCTAGCTGTCACCTCACAATACCCTGGCTAGTGCACTGGCCGCAAGGATGCTAGCCTCACCTCTGCAGATGGTACAAACACAGAGGATAGTGACAAGCACATGACAGACAAGGTAAGAAAACAAGTAACTTAGCTCCAGGCTCCACTGCCAAGCTCGATCCCGGAGAGCATACGGAAACAGGACCCCGAACTCCACAGAAGTAGCAGATTCAGCACTGACACCAGAGAGCTGCAAACTCCACGGCGGGTCTACCTAGAATAACTCCATCACCAACAGTCAGCTGATGCGTCAGTTAATAATTTAAAGGATGGTGGGAATGGTCACCACCCAGATAAACTGACCAGCAACACATTAAAACTGACATTAATCCTTGCTGGCCAAAAGTAAAAACCACGTTTAAATTAAAGTAGAACCAGAGCTGTCATGACTCCAAAAATGAGTCGTGATACAGCAGCTGCAAAAGCAAACAAGATTTTAGGATGTATAAAAAGAGAGAGAAAATCCCACTATCCCAACATATTATTACCACTTTATAAATCACTGGGGAGGCCACATCTAGAATATGGGATCCAGTTTTGGGCTCCACATTTTAAAAAGGATATTCAGAAGTTAGAATCAGTTCAAAGACAGACAACTAGATTATTACAAGGGATGGAAGGTCTCTCATATGATGAAAGGTTGGAAAAGTTGGGCTTGTTTAGCAAAGAAAAAAGACGCCGCAGAGGAAATCTCATTTACATGTATATATATGTGTGGCCAGTACAAAACACGAGCACATGACTTGTTCCTTCCAAAGACCATACTGAGGACTATGGGGCACTTACTACGGGTGGAAGAAAGGAGATTCCGGCAGCTAAACACTAAAGGATTCTTTACAGTTAGAGCAGTCAGACTGTGGAATGCCCTACCACAAGAGGTAGTAATGGCGGACTCTATAACAGCTTTTAAAAAAGGGCAGGATGAATTCCTTGATATACATAACATTGCTGGTTATAGTTAAATTAGTGACAAAATGTACAATTGGTGGAGAGACAGGTTGAACTTGATTGACCTAGGTCTTTTTTCAACCTATGTAACTATGTAACCATGCCTCCTGCCCCAATCACCCTTGACTTCTTGGCATGACAGGCAAAATACACAAGACAAGGCCACAGGAATATCTGGGACTTACCACCCTTTAGTCCACTTCCTTCACTATCCCCCTATGTCTCCACTCCTCTTACTGCTCCCCTACCTTTTCCAACACCTAGTCCTAGCCCTGATTACAGTTCCCCCCCTTCTTATTATAATTTTTAATTTTGGGTTGTTGTTTGGTCTCACCTTTTATTGTGCTTTTCTTTAATTAATGTGTGTTTAAATTTGTAGATGTTTTGGTGTATGACATAAGTATGCCTTTGTTTTTTTTTTGTCCTTATTAAAAAAAGTGTGTTTTCTTAAATCAGATTCTTGTTTTCTTTTCCACTCTCTAAGAAAAGTTGATGTAATGTAATGTGAAAGTATATCTGAATTATGCGATAATGTTTTAGACTTTTAAATTGCTGAAAGATTTTGTGACTTAACATAACTAAGTAGGGCTCAACCAGTGATGACTTGGCCCAAGAACTTGGGCCTTTTTATTGCCATTCATGTCCTTTATGATACACTGATTATTATTATTATTATTATTATTATTATTATTATTTATTGTTATAGCGCCATTTATTCCATGGCGCTTTACATGTGAGGAGGGGTTTACATAATAAAAACAAGTACAATAATCTTAAACAATACAAGTCATAACTGGTACAGGAGGAGAGAGGACCCTGCCCGCGAAGGCTCACAATCTCCAAGGGATGGGTGAGAATACAGTAGGTGAGGATAGAGCTGGTCATGCAGCGGTTTGGTCGATCGGTGGTTACTGCAGGTTGTAGGCTTGTCGGAAGAGGTGGGTCTTCAGGCTCTTTTTGAAGGTTTCGATGGTAGGCGAGAGTCTGATGTGTTGTGATAGAGGGTTCCAGAGTAGAGGTGATACGCGAGAGAAATCTTGTATACGATTGTGGGAGGAGGAGATAAGAGGGGAGTAGAGAAGGAGATCTTGTGAGGATCGGAGGTTGCGTGTAGGTAAGTACCAGGAGACGAGGTCACAGATGTATGGAGGAGACAGGTTGTGGATGGCTTTGTATGTCATGGTTAGGGTTTTGTAGTGGAGTCTCTGGGCAATGGGGAGCCAGTGAAGGGATTGACAGAGGGGAGAGGACGGGGAATAGTGGGGGGACAGGTGGATTAGTCGGGCAGCAGAGTTTAGAATAGATTGGAGGGGTGCAAGAGTGTTAGAGGGGAGGCCACAGAGCAGGAGGTTGCAGTAGATGAGATGATGAGAGCTGTTATGGACTGGTAATTTAGGAGCGACATGCGACTAGCTCTGAGCAGGTGGTAACTATACAGACCGCAGTTCCTGATCTTAACACAACACTAGCAGTAGCCGTGGGATGTTCCTGTCACTCCCTGGACACCTCGTCACAGCCAGAGAACTAGCTACCCCTAAAGGTAGAAATAGGAAAGCTATCTTGCCTCAGAGAAAATCCCCAAAGGATAGGACAGCCCCCCACAAATAATGACAGTGAGAGGAGAAGGAAATGACATACGTAGTATGAAACAAGATTTAGCAAAGGAGGCCACTTCTAGCTAGATAGATAGTACAGGAAAGAACACTGTGCGGTCAGTAATAAAAACTAGAAAAAGTCCACCGCAGAGATATGCAAAAATCTCCACACCTGACTAAAGGTGTGGAGGGCAAAATCTGCAGCCCAGAGCTTCCAGCTTAGCTGAATAGATCCATACTGATAAGCTGGACAAATGAGCAAAACTAAGAATGTGCTGAACAATAAAGTCCACAACAAGTGGACTGCAAAAGGACAAGCAAGGACTTAACTGCTGAACTGGACAGAGTGTCAGGGAAATCGAAAAGAGCAGTGACTCCAGGCAGGAACAATTGACAACTGGCATTGATTGAGGGATAAGGCCAGACTAAAATAGCCGAGCCAGAAAGACAATCAGTGGAAGCAGCTGCTGATGCTAAATCCAAAAAGCAGCTATACCACTCAAAACCACAGGAGGGATCCCAAGAGCAGAATTCACAAAAGTGCTACTTACAACCACCGGAGGGAGCCCAAGAGCGGAATTCACAACAGAGAGCATGGACTAGGGTTTTTGCAGATTCTTGGTTGAGGAATGTACGGATTTGTGAGCGGTATAGTTACTTACTGATGTCAGCGTTGCTCAGAACCTCCGGTTCCAGAGAGAGCTGGCAACTTTGAACCTCTACTGTAACCTATGGAGCATTGTTCAGAGAACAATGCTTAATAGGTTACTCCCAGTAAAGTCTCATGTGCGAAGAAGCTACTGAGTTACTGACATATTGAAGCGTGAGACATTACAGGGAGTAACCTATGAAGTGTCCTTCTCAGAACAATGCTCCATAGGCTACAGTAATGAATCTCTGGACATTGTTGGATTGCCATGGATTAGGTTGAAGCTGTGGGAATTTTGTTTATTAATAAATTGGTGAATGAGGGAGTGTTTCTTGTTTTTATTTCTTTACCTCTCCTTTTTATGTTTTTCAGGTTCCCATTTTTAAACTAGCTTCAGATTCAGGGGACAATGTTGAAACTTCAAGTTTTTTTTATTTTTAATAAATTGGTTAAGGAGGTTTGGGGGAGTGCTTTTTTAAATAAAATTTTTGTGTGTGCTTTTTTCTTTTCATTTATTGGGTTAGTAATGGGGTGTCTGATAGATGCATCTCAATTACTAACTCCAGGGCTTGACAGCAACTGATATTACAAGGCTGACATCAACTCTTAAACCTTTACCCCTATTGCCACCATACCAGGTCAATCGGGAAGAGCCGAGGGGAAGTGTCGATCACAGGTGCACCAATTCTGGGGCGATTGAGGGCTATATTTAGAAGGGAAGGGCAAAATAACCAGGGACCTTCTTAGCCTAATAATATAAGCCCACAGCTGTTTTACCTTGTCTGGTTATCAAAAATAGGGGGAACCACAATGTCATTTTTTAAAATTATTTATTTATTTAATAGGTTAAATAAGGGTAAACACCCTTTAGTATCTACCAGTCATATAGCTATTGTATCTATCTATCTATCTATCTATCTATCTATCTATCTATCTATCTATCTATCTATCTATCTATCTATCTATCTATCTAATCTACAGTTGAAACTAGAAGTTTACATACACTATATAAAAATACACATTTGCAAGTTTTTCTCAATATCTGACATGAAATAAAAATAAACTTCATTTTAGCTCAATTAGGATTACCATAATTATTAATATTTGCCAAATGCCAAAATAATTAGCGAGAGAGAATGTTTTAGGCTATGTGCACACGTTGCGGATTAGGCTTAGGAATTTCTGGTGCGGATTCTGCCTCTCCTGGCAGAAAACGCACCTGCGTTTTTTTGTGCGTTTTTGCTGCGGTTTTCTTGCGGATTTGCTGCGTTTTTTACCCCTGCGGTTTTCTATAATGGAAGGGGTACAAAAACGCTGCAGATTCACAAAAAAGAAGTGACATGCTACTTCTTTTAAACCGCAGCGTTTCCGCAGCGGATTTTCCGCAACGTGTGCACAGCATTTTTTTTTCTCATTGATTTACATTGTACTGTAAATCAATTGCGGATCTTCAGCGTTTCTGCACTGCAAAAAACGCCGCGGATCCGCAGAGAATCCGCAACGTGTGCACATACCCTTAAGGTATTTGTATTACTTACTGCAAAGTCAAAAGTTTACATACACTTAGATTACTTTGCCTCTAAACAATTCTGTAACGTAGAGACACTTATACAGGTGTATTCAAAAGAAATTTATTGAATGAAAAAAATCCATAGAAAATAAGACACGTTTCGGTCAACAAATGACGTTCCTCAGTCATCTGGATAGAGATAAAGCCATGTGAAGTCATGCCATATGAAGGTCTGCGGTGTCCACCGCTGAGACTGGAAGAACGTGCTTTACTCTGACATGTGCAGATCAACCCAAGGACAAAAGCAAGAGTCCTTTTGAAAATGATAACGGAAGCTATTAAGAGGAATCTGTCACCTCATTTTTCGCATATAAGCTGCGGCCACCATCATTAGGGGCTTTGTGATTCTGTAATGCTGTAGATAAGCCCCCGACGTAACCTGAAAGATAAGAAAAACAAGTTAGATTATACTCACCCAAGGGCGGTCCGTTGCGGTCCGGGTCCGATGGGCATCTCAGGTCCGGCGCCTCCCATCTTCATGCAATGACTTCCTCTTCCTTGCTTCTGTCGCGGCTCCTGTGCAGGAGTAATTCTCTGCCCTGTTGAGGGCAGAGAAAAGTACTGCAGTGCGCAGGCACCGGGAAAGGTCAGAGAGACCTGGCGCCTGCGCACTGCAGTACTTTACGCTGCGCTCAACGGCAAATCAATGCGCCTGCGCAGGAGCTGGGACAGAAGCATGGAAGAGGACGTCATCGCATGAAGATGGGAGGCACCGGACCTGGACTTGTGACTCCCATCGGACCCGAACTGAACCGCGACCGCCCCTGGGTGAGTATAATCTAACTTGTTTTTCTTTCAGGCTACATCGGGGACTTATCTACAGCATTACAGAATGCTGTAGGTTAGCCCCTAATGGCGGTGGCGACAGTTTATATTCGAAAAATGAGGTGACAGATTCCCTTTAAGATTGTATCAATATCCATAATGAAACGAGTACTGTATTAATGTAGGAAGGGGGAGCCAGGGAGGTAACCATGGCCGACAACAACCCTTGACCCCCTCTTGCATAAGTTCACATTTCTCTGCTGCGGTACCTCTGTGCTGACTCTCTGTGCCATCTGGACTCGCCCGGTACGGGGATGTATTCTTCATAGACAGTTCCGAAATAAAGGAGACACACTCCGGCTTAACTTCAATATGAACTTGTTTACTCAGCACAACTTGCTCAAATACAGGCACTTCGGGTATCATAGTCGGTACCTTCTTCTCTGTCCTTGCTCTGCCCCTTCTACATATTCAGCCCCGAGTCAGACCGTATCTTCTGGTCCTGCAGAATCGATTCCATCCATAATTCTTGCCTCACATGGGGGAGTCCTACACCGCTTTGCCCCAGTTCTAAGAACTGCCGCCCAGGCAAAGACCAGCCACATCTTGCTTGTGCTGCCAAGCTGAACAAACTTTCTCTATGGGGACAGATTCCTTTAGCTGCATCCTCAACACTGCCGCATTCTTCCTCCTAGAGGAACCTTCCTGTGCAAACTGTTCTATGCTGGGCACATCTCTTTTAACATTGTGGGGCACAGTGACTCCTGGCCAGGCAGCTCAGTGAGCTGCACGGGTGCCCAAGCCCTGACTGACTAAAACCAGGAAGCCTAGCTTTTCTTTTGCCACCCTGCCCCTCCTACTCTAACTATATGCTACAGTGCCCCCCCTCTAATGGCCAACTATGGACACTACGCCCCGATCATTACTGGGCCCGGGGACAAATTTTCCCTAACACAAAGTGTACAAAACATATACAGAACAATATACAGTCGGTATAGCAATGCTGTTGTACACGGTGGTAATACAATTTATGTGTAGCAGTACCACTGTGTACGAACACATCTATATATATAAGAGGCATCGTGATTACTCGCTAATCCCACCCCCTGCTCAGCAGCTCCGCCCCCACCACATCACCACACACAATCCTGCCCCCACCCCCCCACATTACCACATGCAGCGCTTCCTTTCTATGTAATTCAACCACTTCAGCCAAGGTAAACGTACATTTAATTGCATCCGCATTCTCCCAAACAAAATGAGCCAAGAAGAGTCGCCAGGTCCATCTCACAGGCCGCAGGAAAATCCGGACAACGATGCAGTAGCTGATCGACAACAACAATATTGACTAAATCGTAGGATTGGTTATCAACAATGAACACCTGAGCAGATTGATAAGGACAGAGAGAGATATTATTGTTATTAATTTAATTTTAAGTTAATTTTCCTCCTGCGAAAGCGCTATTGAATGTTGTCATTATTTACTTTAGTTTAATCACCAGCAGCATTAATTAGATAGCAATGAGCGTGCCGAGCGTTAGCTGGCTGGAAACAGCTAGTTAATAACATATACATTGTTTACACTAGAAAGGGGTTGGGGAGGAGAAGGGAGCAAAAACATATTTACATCCCCTACATTAACACGGGCTGAAAGGCCAGTCCGCCAGGATGAAACCTTTGCTCCGAAAGAAACATAAAAATGCACGATTAATGTTTGCAAATGCACACAGGAACAAAGACCTCAATTTCTGGAGACATGTCCTGTGGTCTGATGAAATAAAATTGAACTATTTGGGCATAATGGCCATCGTTATGTTTGGAGGAAAAAGGGAGAAGCTTGGAAGCCTAAGAACACCATCCTAACTGTGAAACACGGGGGTGGCAGCATCATGTTGTGGGGTTGTTTTGCTGCAGGAGGGACTGGTGCACTTCACAAAATAGATGGCATCATAAGAAGGTGAGTAGGATGTGTGCTGGAAACCGGCTGCTGCGATTGTATCTGTGCGAGCTATAAGAGAAATGAATATTCACTGCCAGTGCAGTGAATATTCATTTCTCTTTTGCAGCGGGCACAGGCTTTAGCAGCAGCTGCCGGCTCTTGCCTCTGTGACCCACTGCTCCCCCTCCCCCACCGTCTTTCTGGGACAATGACTCGTGTATAAGCGAAGGGATGTGTTCACAGCACAAAAAAAGTGCTGAAAAACTCGGCTTATACACGAGTATATGCGGTATCTATCTATCTATCCACGGTATCTATCTATCTATCTATCTATCTATCTATCTATCTATCTATCTATCTATCTATCTATCTATTTACTGTATCTAACTATCTATCTATCTATCTATCTATTGTATTTATCTATTCTATAGCTGAACATAAGATTTATTTATTAGTTTGAAAACTACCTTTAAATTACATAATTACAGTATGTAAAAGATGATGTTAAAAACGCATGTCATACGGATGTCAAACAGATGACAGTTGAGAAAAATCACATTGTACTCATATAACACTTGTCTTACTTTTCTGGATGAACAGCGGACCGATTTTTTTGACGCTCGTGTGACTTCAGCCTAACACATGAAAATACTTGAGATGGGGAAATTTACATTTATCATTTAGTTGTATAATCATTCTGCACACTAATAAATGCCCAATAATTTTGAACACTTAGATACTCTCCTAAGAAAGACACAAACTCACTTTACTTCTTTAAATATTCAGGTTTCAAGTTTATTAACCTTTTGGATTTACCGATAACAGTAGTTGTTCAATAATAAAAATAACCCCAAAGCAGTAATGAGTTTTTATATATTGTTTTTCAACAGACAGTACATTTCGAACAGAATGACTAAAATTGAGTAAACGAAATACAGTAGATGAGTGGAAAAGCAAGCCAAAACTTTATGAAAAAGGAAGATATTCTGATAAAAAAATGATACTTTTACACATACAGAATTGTATTTTTTCCATTTGCACTGCTGAAGTGGTTATTTGTTGCAATTCATAAATGAGATTGTCTTTGGAAGTATTTAGTATTGATGTTTACAAGTTCATGCCAATAATAATAATAATAATAATGTGAAACAAAGTTCCTCTATTGGCACCACCTGAAACCCAGAGTTTGTGCCAGATTAACCTGACAGCATGTCATAGTTGCATGTTTTGTTAACAGTGACTATTCCAGGCATTAAAATGAGTCTTCAGGGAAATCTCACCAGCTGTGCTATTAGCCGCAGTATAATTTAACCACAAGACAAAAATGGCACTAATAACATCTACCGGCTGATACTTATCATCATAAAATAAACTGACAAAGGGTGCACAAACAAGACACACATAATTGCAAAGAAGAGATTTTTTTACAAATTTGCATTAAAGGAAAGTGTAGTCTTGAGGACAAAATCTAATAAGGTCATGACCTTTAATTTCTAACCTAACAAACATGTAATTTTGGACTGCAGTTTTTGTGTGTTTTTTTTTTTATCTGTCTTATTGATAATACAAATAATTTTATAGAAAACATATGTCTGCTCTTCCTTGGATGCATCAGAAGACAGCCCACACTCTAGTTATTAAACAGTGTAAAAAGATTTGACATATGATTAGTAGATGACCTTTAAAAATGAATCAAAAGAGCATGTCAGTGTCAGAGGTCAAGTCAGGGTTTTGCTTGGAAAAGATAAAGTGCCAATGGAAAATTGCAGGACAAGTTGACTAGTTTGACTATGAAAAGAGTGATGGTAAATTTTGCTTAGAATAATAGGAAGGTTATTAAATGGTAAAATGTTTGATGAGTTGCCCTCATAGGAGAATGAGACTAACTTATCAAGGTGAATGGTTTCATGAGAAATGAAGCCAAGGTGGGAAGGACCCAAACGGAAAAATGTGAATACAAGATAAGTTGTCTCTTTCCATGATTCATGTCCTCTTTTTCCCTAGTGATTACTAGGGTTGAGCGACTTTTGCTTTTTTAGGATCGAGTCGGGTCTCGTGAAACCCGACTGTCTCGAGTTGGATCGTGTGAAATCGGCCAATTATTGTGAAAAGTCGGGGGCCAACCGAAACATGAAACCCAATGCAGGTCAATGGGGATTTTTTTTCCTCCTCCTCCTCCGTTTCACTGTGCAAATCGCTATATCCCAAACGTTAAGATGGCGGTTTTACCCCCTGTGACGCCGTACAAAGCAAGCCGGAACCTATGTCATCACGCTGCCCACACTCCTTCATTGGCTGAAAAAATGGCGGGGAAAGCGTCATATGAAACGCGACTTTGGAGTGAAGATCACATGGCCGATCCCACAGTGGGATCGGGTCGGGTTTCATGAAACCCGACTTTGCAGAAAGTCGGCAACTGTTGAAAATGTACGATCCGTTTCGCTCAACCCTAGTGATTACATGTCTACATTTATTAGTCCCATCCATCTTGATCCACATCTAGAACCTTAATGATTCTACTCATTAATCAAATCGAGCATGGTGGCTTGGTGGCACCTTATCCAGACCTGCAGCACTGGGAGCCTGAGTTCAGTTGTTTCCCAGATGATGTATGATTATGCTATTAAAGAATGCACGTGGTCAGAGACAAGCCAGAAATCGGAACCAGACGGGAGCACCGGATCCAAAACGTGAGACAGAAGATGTAGTCAGGGTACGAGCTAAAGAGTCAAAGCCAGACAGGAAATGTAGTAACAAAGACGGAAAATAGGAGGCAGGGTTCAGAATTCAAACCGAGTCATACACTGTAGAGGCAGAAGGATCACTAGGGTATATGGATCAGTTGCTCAAGCCAGAGACTGGAACTGTCATTGACAAATGCTACCAGAAATGTCAACAATAAATAGCCACCCACGAACCAAAGAAAGGCAGGAAAGGTTAACCCCACCGTAACCAGGCCAGGGAAAAAAAAGCAAGAAGCAAACCCTGACCTGGAACATGACAACATGCAGCCGCACACTCCGGTCCCGAGTGCCGGCGGCAGTGCCGGCTATTGAGGTGAGAGACTCGCACAAGTTTCTCGCATTGCGGTTGCAAGTGGGACACCGACCTAATACTGCAATTGGTAGTACAGTAACAAAATGTTAATCAAATGTAGGAAAAAACAGGTATTGAAATTGGAAACTTTTTTATATTACTTTTTCTAGATGAGTCCATACAAATTGGGTCTTAAAAAATTGTAGTAATAGAAAAACAGATGATAAGCTTGGAAATAATTTTCTCAAGTGTTTTACTTCCCTTTGGATTTTCTTGCATTGTCAGTGACGTATGTTGTTGAATGTTGCCAAAAGCATTTTAAGTATAGAATTCATCATAGTCATTTTTACAGATATCAGTGGATTCAAACAATGCACGGTGTGGCATTTAGATGACAGAAGTTCTTCTTTGTGAATTTATATTGGAGGCAGAAAAGATGTTGTGTTAGAAGAATGAAGACATCTTCCATTGTATGAAAGAGCATATTATTCACTTGTAAGATTTATTGAATGGCAAAGATATTTTTGCACAGTTATTTATCTATATATTAACATTCAGCAACAGAATATGTCAGTGATGTTTCTGCTGGCTGCGGAACATCGTAGTGAGTTTTTAACTTGTTACAAACAATGGATTAAATAAAAGACAAAATTTGAATTTTTATGGAAATCACTTGGTGCAGGTTTTTCCTTTTTTGCTTGTATTACTGAAAAGTTCTTTGGTTAGTAGATCCTCCTCTTCCAACATCAAGGACGGAACCAGAATCTGTTAGTGTTCTGCATGTACATGCATTAATTTACCTCATTCTTACATTTTCATGAGTTGTGTTTTTTCCCCATGATTCAAACACTCAACCTCTTCTATGGCATTCAGCAGCTGAAGCAATGAGCCACCGGCTGCAATTCCAAATCTGGAAGAATTTTTTCTTGACTGCAACTGGTATTTTTCATTACAGTCACTTTGAACTAGTATACGGGACTACATCTCTATATACAAATGCATTTCTATGTACCTGTATTCTAGAGGGAAAATAAAATTAAACATTTTTTTCTTTTTATGTAAACAATTACAATAATGACATTTTTGACATTTTAATACACTTCAAAGAAAATAAATATAACAAATCAAATAACACCGACATCTTTGGTATCCCTGTAATCATAACAACCCAGTAAACAAATTATTTAAGGTGATCAATAAATGTTGTAAAAAGATAACGTGATTGATTTTTTTTCTCAAACCCATAAAAAATGTAATAGAAATGTAATATTGATGCTGTTTTCACACATAATATAAATGCTATATTTTTTGGCAGGTCTACAGACTGCACTATACAATAAAAAAACTCTGATTATTGCATTTTTGCTGATTATTGAGTGCAGATTTTAATTAACATTTTGATGCTACAGAAAAACTTTAATTCTCTTCTCATATTTGCCGCTGATAATTTTACATGCGTTTTTCAGACTCCCCATGGAAGTCTATAGATAAAAAACACACTAAAGAAAGCACAGTTCAACAGTGTTTTTAGATGTACATTTGGCATGTGTTTTCATAAAATCATTTCCACTTTGCTTGTACAGTTAAGTGCAGCAGATTTTCTGCGCAAAAAAATGCAGCAGAAAAAATGCAATATTTACACTACATGTGAGCACAACCTTACAGACGAGTTTGGTAAAATGGTAATTAAAAAAATACAGTTAGTCTCGCAAAAAATCAAGACTTCATATAGTGAAGCTTATGTAAAAATTAAACGTTCTGGCTGCTACAACTATAAATGAAGGTGCAAAAAATAAATCCATAGGTCCAACTGTCCAGGATACAGTGGGCTAGTCCCGAATTTTGGATGTACACCAAGTGTCCTGGTCGGTCTGCTGAATGTCACTCACTGCCATTATGCCCCCTCTGACATCACCTCCTGCCATGGTAGAAAGAAATGATGAATGGTGGTTGCTAGGGCGTGTGGCTAAGGGCATGGTCAAACTTTTTGTGCACATTATAGTTTGTCCATCGTTCTCTTTTATGAATGTTGGGAGGTATAGTATACATGCTACTAACCCAGTGGTGAGCATTTTATCCACTCTCTTGTAGTGGATAGTCACTTCTTTACTTCTAACATCGTGATGCAGCGGTGCTTTTGTGACTCCATCTGTCTGAGTCACTTAAACCCAACAGGAGATCACTGCCTGAGTTTTCAGTTAGTTGTTATTAATGCACATATACAAATACAACTCTGCTTTCTCAGTTCTGCTAGATTGTACTACCACTGCAAAATCAGCTCTTTTGCCTTGGGTCCACTTTGCTATCACAGCAAAGTTACACTGTATCACCACTGGAAACTCACCTTTTTGCTGTAAGAGTGGTGGAGTGTACTAACGAGTTCCTACCCTTGAAGTCACCAATCGAGTTATGTATATAGTGTTACATGTCTTTTGTACATATTGTGTTATGTATTATTATGTGACAATGTATAGAGCATTAGTAATGTAGAGGTAATACATAAGTGTAACATGTATACTTTGTTATGGTAGTGTACAGCATAGGATAAGATATAGATTAGGATGTAAGAGAATGGCAATAGGCTTAGTGTATACTGGTAGAAGATAGTAACTCTAGTTAGCTGAGGACATATTAACATTTGGGACTAGCCCACAATGGGATGGGGCTAGTGCTATTATAAAGCAAACTACTTCCGGATAGTTAGTACAGTAACCAAGGTCAAGTACAAGTGCAGTGGGATGCTGGCAGCAGCGAAAAGCTATCGTTCATGGCAGTGGGAGGTCTAACTAGAATCCCTTGTGGAAATTCCTGCAGTGTCCAAAGCTTAGGGCTCGGCATAGGTACTGATAGGAGTGCCTTATGCCCTGGCGTACGTGGGATGTTGGACATGGAACCAAGAGAAGGGAAGGTAACAGATACCAAGTGCACTGCGGGACTGGACAGGAAAATTCCTGGGGCAGGCAAGAATAGCCAACTTAGGGATAGTCTAGGAGGAACAGATAGTAATGCTGGAAATGGACTGTGTAAGGAAACATGCTGTGTCAAGGAAACAAGGAACAAGAAGTGTTGTGCCCCATACTGCGTGCTACAATCTGATGAACTTGTACTGTCCAGTACACTTTTGTTGGTTAATACGAATGGCGTGTCTTCTCAGTTATGTACGGCAGCTTCGGAAGATGGAGACCTGGAAGTATCGGGGAACCCTTGGCCTACACGTGAGTGTGATTCACCACTTACTGGGCCGCACATTAGGACTGGGACACGATTTTCTTGAAAAACGCCATGGCGTAATGAGGCAGCAGCTAGGTCATGGCTACCGCTCTCATTCACTTTACATTGAATTGGTTTCACTCTGCTGCTGCAACTCTGCTATTCTGCTCATCGTTGTTCTAGCACTGCTGAACTACAAATAATGCATAAAGTTTATCAGCTGAGTTTAAAGGTACCTTCACACTAAACGACTTTGCAGCGATAACGACGGCGATCCGTGACGTTGCAGCGTCCTGGATAGCGATATCGTTGTGTTTGACACGCAGCAGCGATCTGGATCCTGCTGTGATATCGCTGGTCGTTGCTGAAAGTCCAGAACTTTATTTGGTCGTCAGATCGGCGTGTTTGACAGCAAAAGCAACGATGCCAGCAATGTTTTACAATGGTAACCAGGGTAAATATCGGATTACTAAGCGCAGGGCCACGCTTAGTAACCCAATGTTTACCCTGGTTACCATTGTAAATGTAAAAAAAAAAAAACAGTACATACTCGCCTTCTGATGTCCGTCAGGTCCCTGGCCGTCTGCTTCCCGCACTGACTGTGAGCGCCGGCCGTAAAGTGAAAGCAGAGCACAGCAGTGACGTCACCGCTGTGCCCTGCTTTCCGGCCGGCACTCACAGTCAGTGCGGGAAGCAGACGGCGAGGGACGTGTGACAGACAGCAGAAGGTGAGTATGTACTGTTTGTTTTTTTTACATTTACAATGGTAACCAGGGTAAACATCGGGTTACTAAGCGCGGCCCTGTGCTTAGTAACCCGATGTTTACCCTGGTTACCCGGGGACCTCGGCATCGTTGGTCGCTGGAGAGCTGTCTGTGTGACAGCTCTCCAGCGACCAAACAGCGATGCTGCAGCGATCGGCATCGTTGTCGATATCGCTGCAGCGTCGTTTAGTGTGAAGGTACCTTAACTTGTTACTCAGACATTCAAGAAACGCAATTAAAAAGCTTTACCTTTGATATGGTTAAGTTTTTCCCAGTTTGCCTATGTAGGGTTCTCAGAAACTAGTAGAGACAGCAGGAAACTGAATGAAAATGAGTGACTCATGCAGCATGGCCTTATTTAAATGTGTGTTCAATTGTCAAACATAATTGCAGCTTAAGGTTCAGAAAAGCAGTTTGTGTACAAAACCTCAGCACGAAGTGAAAATATAAGTTGTACTGTCTGCTATTGATGTCAGCTAAATCATAGAATAAAATATTTTACGAATACAGGGTTGTGAGACAGCAGGGTTAATAATACAGCAACAGAGCTGTAGAATGCTAATCTGCGGGAATCTGAAACTATGAAACGTCCCTCATCTAATACAAATTATCTCTTATTTCTGGTTGCGTCTATGCTCAGCTACATAGCAGACCAATGTGCACTGTGTATAAAAGTCTAAATCCTTAATTAGAATACAGGAAAGATATATATATCTTAGTATCGTGTTAGCAAGTAGATAGAAAAATATTTAGATTTGAGAGTCCTCAGTGGTTGATACCTTTTAATGGCTAACTGAAAAGATGGTAACAAATTGCAAGCTTTCGAGACTACTCATGTCTCTTCATCAGGCATAGAGTAACACAAATTCTGGTCACATATTTATACAGAACAGGACATAGAAATAATGCAATAGATAAGACAAGTGATGTGAAGCAGAACTATCATTATGGGAGAAGGATTAACAGTTGTTACCATAACAATTGGAACTGTTCATAGATAAGGAGTTTGAAGGTTTTATTGTCCTGTGATTGAGGTCTGGTCAGGGGTTTTGATGCCCCCACAAGGTCTGAGGAGCACAGTTAGCACCACGCCCGATCCCTGCTCTGACAGGCAGGGTCTCCGGCGTGTCACTTCAATCACCCGCTCTGCGGTCGGTTCCTTCCATCCCCATGCTCTGCATGCAGATCTTCCAGCCGGGCTCCCAGGCATGTCCTTAGGGAGCGCGCTCTCGCCCTCTTTAAGGGCCAGCACGTGCACTTGCTATTTCCTCCCCAGCCAATGGCTGTGGGGCATTATGTATACATTGCTCCCGCCTTACTGGGGAGGTGCCTGAGCAACCTTCCTTTTCTGCAGTCTAAGTTGCGTAAGGTTGCATACCAGTTCCTGCTGCACTCTGCTGCATATCCTGCCTGCTGCACTCTGGTGCATATCCTGCCTGCTGCACTCTGGTGCAGATCCTGCCTGCTGCAATCTGGTGCACGTCCTGCCAGCAGCAATCTGGTGCAGGTCCTGCCAGCTGCAATCTGGTGCAGATCCTGCCTGCTGCACTCTGGTGCAGATCCTGCCTGCTGCACTCTGGTGCAGATCCTGCCTGCTGCACTCTGATACAAACTCTGCCTGCTGCAATCTGATTAAAACGCTGCCTTCTGCACCATCCAGTCGGTCCTACTGGGTCCAACGGCTGCGCGTTCATTTGTCTGTCCTGGAGTGGCACCTGGTGTTGATTGGGAGCCAAGCCTAACCTCACCATCAGAGGCTCTAGTGAACAGTTCGGTGCTCACTTACTCACACCCCTCCAGGCTCTACGCGGTCTGTGGCACAGTAGTTCCACAAACCACGTCCGTGACAGTTTGCTCAGGCCATGGACCCCGCTGGACCCCGGATCCTGCCCATTTGGACCATGTACCAAGAGCTCTGCCGAAAGAAAGACGTGCAGGAGGAGCTGTCCATGCAGTTGCAGTCCCTGACTACCAAGTTGGAGGCCTTAAACATCTCTCCAGAGTATGCTTAGTTTGAGTTCCAGGCCCCTGACTCACAGCCCCACCACGCTTTGACAGTAATCCAAAACTCTGCCGTGAGTTCATCAATCAGTGCCAGTTACATTTTGAACTCCTTCCTCACCACTTCAAGTTGGACTGAGCAAAGGTGGCATTCCTTACGTCGCCCCTTGGAGGTGAGGCCCTGGAGTGGTTGAACCCATTATGGGAGAGAGAGGACCCGATCATCTCCAATTTGCCTGCATTCTTGGAGGCTTTTCACAAGGCATTCAATGAACCCAGAAGAACAACCTCTTCAGCTTCCGCTCTTCTCTATTTACATCAGTCCAACTCATCTGTGGGATAATATGCGGTGTGCTTCCGCACTTTGGTGTCCGAACTTTCATGAAATTACGAAGCTTTGGTGGCGCCATTCTGGGAAGGGCTTTCTGGAGACATTAAGGATGAGCTAGTCGCTCAAGACCTACCAACTACCTTCGACAACCTGATCTCCCTCACCATCCGTATAGATCTTCGTTTCCATGAATGTGCCTGTGAGGTGGCACATGAAAGAGGACCACAGTGCCTGGCTCTGTCTTTTCAAAGGCTGCTTGTTCCTTCGCCCTTCCCTGTCGAGGACTCACCTAAACCCTTACAGATCAACCTCCTTGCCCTTGCCAGACAGCAACAGAGGGATCGCAGCGCTAAAGGCCAGTGCCTGTATTGTGGAGACATGGGTCACTCAATTCGAGTCTGTCCGGTGAAGCCAGAGAAGCTCCAACATCTAGGGTTGGTAGGAGAGGACTTCATAGATGGAAAAGACATCTCTCTACCCCTGACCCTTACTGTTGCCATGACAACCAGTGAATCCCAGTTTATTGAGTCAGCATATTTGGATTCCCGGGCAGCCAGAAATTTTATCCTCCAGGCTGTAGTGGTTCGGTTCCAAATCCCAGTTCATCCACTCCAGAACCTCCTGGTAATAACATCTGTCGATGGGAGAACTCTTCGGGACATGGTTCGTCTGGCTACTGAGCCGCTTGAGGTCCATATTGGGATGCTTGATACTGAGAGGATCGTCTTCTATGTTCTTTTCCACATGTCTCACACCTTTCTCTGAGGCCTACTAAGGCTATGATAGCACGAACCTACGTTGGACTGGAGAACTGGAGAGGTATTCCACTGGGGACATTCCTGTCATGAGAAGTGTCTGGTTCCAGTACATTCAGCTAAGGCCCCGTCTTCAACAGTTTGCCATCTGCCTATTGGTTCTTTGCTTATGTATTTGACAAAAAGGAAGCAGAGACTTTGCCGCCCCACAGGCCGTATGACTGTCCTATCGACTTGATTCCTGGATCTACACCCCCTAGAGGCTGAATTTACCCTCTGTCACCAGCTAAGACTCAAGCTATGTCAGACTACATTCAGGAGAATTTGGCCAGGGGGCTCATTCAGAAGTCCTCCTCTCTTGCGGGGGCCAGGTTTTTCTTCATTAAAATAAAGACGGATCACTCTGACCCTGTATAGACTATAGGTGTCTCAACCAGATGACGGTAAAAAATAAATACCCTATCCCACTGATCCCTGAGTTGTTTGAATAAATAGTCCCAAGAACATGTAAAATGCTATGGATGAGCAATATAATACCGATAAATGTTTGAACAAGTTTTTTGAGGGTTATATATCAACAAAATGCACCCAAGAACATTCTATACCAGAGGTGTCAAACTGCATTCCTCGAGGGCCGCAAACAGGTCATGTTTTCAGGATTTCCTTGTATTGCACACGTGATAATTTAATCACCTGCACAGAATGATTCCAGCACCTTGTGGAATGCTAAAGAAATCTTGAAAACACTCATAGTTTGAGGCCCTCGAGGAATGCAGTTTGACACCCCTGTTCTATACTGTGTGAGTGAGCATTATAATACCAATAAATATTTGAAAAATATTTTTGATGGTCACATTCTAGGGATGAGCAAACGTGCTCATCACGGTGCTCGTGGATCGCCCCCCACGCAAGGGCAATGGGGTACTCGGCACCGGGTCCTTCGGTTCGGGGGATGTCACGGTGGCCCGACCCGGTCCGTGGCCCATTGAGGGACGTCCAATAAAGAAAGGAGTTTTTATAGTTTTGGGAAAGGTCTTTAAAGGGAAGTGTTCGTCCTCTGGGGTGATGTTATGGCAGCTTGATGGTATACCTTCCCACAAGTGAAGTGTATCCCCAGGGCTTCCCAGAGTGTAGATGGTGAATGGTGTGAGGCGCAGTGAATAACGAGGACACAAGGTTGCAGTCTCTTTACCTTTACTGAAGGCTTCAGTGTCCTCAGTCCAGGGCACCGGATCACAGGGTAAGCAGAGTCCAGCCGGTCTGAAGGCAAATCCAGAGTCCCCTTATCCAGGTGGAAGTCAGTAGCCTTCCACTAGCGCCTGTGTGTTGTAGTACCTCCCTGCTGAGCTTCTCGGTAAGGTCCTCACAACTCTTGTAGATGTTCTAAACGTTATTTCTTCCTCTCTGTCCCCCAGATGATATGGATAGGACAAACCCGTATGACTGATGGCCTGAGGCTTGTTTATAGGGACCCTAGAGACGCCCCGACCCCCACAAGTTGCCACCGTGTCTTCTTAGGTACTAAGGTCGGGCAGCCAACTTGGAATTGACTGTCCTGCCGGTCTCTGGAGCAAGGCTTAGAGACGGTTGCTCCCTTGGTGTTCCGGCCACCGGCTACGCGCCTCAGAAGGAGGCAGCCTTTACAGAGCAGAACTCCTTCTGGTGTTATCTCCTTGTGCTATGACTTCGTTTCTCAGCCTCTACAACACAATTCTCTTCATGTCCTTTCTTAGGATGCTGCCGCACGTGGGGCAGGCGCAGCTCTGTGTCTTTCTATCTTGCTCGGCCTCTGACAGGATCCCGCCCCTGTCAGGGACCCTCTGTCTGCAGCACCGATGTTCCTCCTTTTCCCTCTGTCTGCCTGACAGGAACTCACTGGGTCAAGCCCAGGCAGCATCTGACTAACTTCCTATCCAGTCCACCAGTTTTACCCTTCTGTGAGGAGTGCCCTACTAGATAGGAGCGTAGCTCCCCCTGGTGGATTGGAGTGTGAAGTGTGGTGTATGGTTTGTGATACCTGGAAAGAAGAACTCCTTTATTGCCTTCAGACGTAATATCACTCCCCCTGGTGGAAGAATGACATTACTGCAACGACCAGGACTCTGGGGCGCTGCACTCGGATGTGCTCGTTACTCGGCGAGTAATGGGCAGTGCTCAATGTAAAACTCGAATCTCCACCCCTCAATTTTGACGCCTGTTACGCAGCCAATAAGTATGCAGGGATTGCCTGTGAGTCACTGTAATGCCATAGCTATCTTGTTTGTGGCATTACTGTAATTGGCTGTTCGTGTGACATCATCAGAGGTTATAAAAGGAGAGGCGCCCCCTGGTTTGGCACACTGATGTGATTGCATAGCTCTGTGACACTTCATATTGGTGGGAGAGAGTGCTTGTCAAGGCCCGTGCGCACAGCATAATGAATCAGAGGTCTGTAGTTGATACTAGTGCTGAAGCTGAGCCATCATACTAACAGCCCTTCTAAGGACTAATCGTTTGAAGCACATATAATCTGCACTTATCCTAGGAAGGGAGAGAGAGTACCAGGAGCAGGAAGAGTTACAGAATCCAGTCTGTAGACAGGGATTAGGCCTGTGTAGTCTATTGGCAAATAAATAACTGCAGTTTTTTTTGTTGTGGGTGCTGAAAAAATTGAATGTATTTTGTTCCATGAAGTATTATGTGCTTTATATAACATACACAAAAATCGTTGAAACATTTTCCTGTGCTATATTTCTCTGCTATACACTTTTCTGTTGTGTGGAGTAAATTTCTGTCATCTCTACACTTTTCAATAGTGTATAAATTTATGTGATCTCAGTGAGCAAAAGCTTTTAAAAATTTTGTAGGCCTCCATTTCTCAGACATACAGTGTTACTTTGTCTTTGAATATTTCTGTGACATGTAAAATTACAAAATAGCTTTTAAAAAATGTTGTAGTCTTTCATTTCCAAACCATACATTGTTACGCTGGTCTGTGAACTGCTAAAAACCTTTAACATTTTTTGTAGTCTTCCTTGTCTCAGACCTACAGTGTTACTTGACCTGTGAATATTTCTATGATCTCTAAAAGTGAACAAAAGCTTTTAAAAATGTTGTAGGCTTTCATTTCCGAACCATACAGTGTTACGCTGGTCTGTGAACTTTTCTGTGATCTCCAAATGGAGAAAAAGCATTGAATCATTTCTCTAGATTGAATTTGATCCATGGATCATCCATATACTTTCACGTTCTTTCTGTTACATTACGGTGGAGTAAACTAACAAAAACCACTTTGATTGCTGCAAGTGACCATTTTTTTATTTTATTGAAAATAAACTTGGCTTCAAGACACCTAGTGATTACAAAATGTGTAAGGCGTGCATTAAGTGACGTGGAAGTGGAAGTGCTGACGATGGTGCATGCAGATGCAGAGGACGTGGGGCAGGTGCTACGATGCTGTTGCTGTAGCACAAGAAACATGCCTATCCACGAATCATAGGTTCCTGTCCCACTTTTCAGGGAGGCACGGTACACCACTTTTAAAGCAAGAGCAGTGCGAACAGGTGGTTGATTGAATCACAGCACCACACAGTCTTCCACATGGTCCAGTCTCAAGTTTGGATCACTTCCCCCCACCAAGTTGAGTTCCAGGAGATTAGTGATCCCACACTAGGACACTCTGAGGAGATCTTTACACTATCATTTCTTGATTGTAAACTCTCAACTTGCATGATCCAAGAGGAACAGGAGGACATGCTGTTTAGTGTTTAGAGCAGCTATGGCCACAAAAACATGATGATGGGGAATGGCAAATTTGGGGGTAAGGAGGAAGATGATGAGACACAGTTGCCGCTAAATCTTGTTGTTGTTAAGTCACAAAGTCAGGAGGATCAGGGTGCAGTAGTGGAAGACAAGGTGGCCGATGATGAAGTCACTGACCCAATATGGGAAGATCACCGACTCAACCTGGGAAGATCGACAGCACCGAAACAGACAGGAAGAGGCAGTAGGTTGAACAGAGAGTTATGAGACATATAAAATCACCATTTGCAACCTGTGCCATGCAAAGATCAGAGGGGCGTGAGCACTAAGAATCTGACCATCACCAGCTAACTACCACATGTCATCTAAACACCCTACTCAGTGGGCCGAATGCCTGCATCTATGAATGGTGCCATCCGGTGACACCACTTCCTCTTCCTCTGGGCTAGGTGCTTTGAAATCCCCTGTCCTGCACCTATCCTTGCACATTCTGATTTACCATCATCAGGCACTTCCAGCCTAGTGTTCAACTGTCCCTACCCCTGGCCTTAGAATAAAAAAGAAAGTTCCAAGCCACCCACAGACCCAAATGCTAAACGGGCACATTTCCAGGCTTCTTGACATGGAAATGTTGCCATTTAGGCTGCTATACAGAGATTTTTGTCAACTCATGGCGGTAGTCATCCCTCGGTATTCAGCCCCCAGTTGCCACTTTTTCTTCCAGTGTGGCGTCCCCATCTTGTACCAGCATGTGTCCAGGAACATCACCCATTCCCTTACCAATGCACTTACTGGAATTTTCCACTTAACAACTGACACATGGACAACCGCTTGTGGCCAGGGTCGCTACATTTCCCTGACAGCTCACTGGGTGAATATTGTGGAGGTTGGGGCCAAGTTACACCTTGGCACAGCTCATGTGCTCCTGACACCAAGGAATGCTGGCCCTACTTGTATCTGGGTTTCCTCCAACTCCTAGAGCAGTTCATGTGCATGTCCTCCTGCTCCTCCTCATCCTCCATCTCCAATGTTGTATCCCAGAGCACGTAGTCCACTTTAGCCAGAAGCTAATTTGTCTAGGAGAAAAACCGCACACCACGGCAGAGTTACTTAAAGTAATAACAGGCCATACAAATCTTTTGTTTTTTCGCCGCTGAACCTCCAACCTGGCATGGTCATGTAAGATAATGGGCATAACCTAGTTGCAGCTGTGAAGCTTGGCAAGCTAACACACATACTTGTCTGAGCAGGTTTTTAGTGCCGCCTTGGGATCACAGCAAACAGGGACTTTCGCCTGTCAATAGAGAATGCAGACAGTTTCACTCTCAAAAAATGAACAAAGCTTGAATTATCCCACACTTTTCCACACCAGCAGATGACAGCAGCACAAAGTGTTTGTAATATTCAATATTTTAATGAGGTATGACAGTTGTTGCCTTTCAGGAGTCTAACGATGACCCTCCTCATAATTTTTGTCTGGCTTTGCACTTTCAGCAAAGCCTTTATAACTGTATAAGTACATCTACTACACATTCAAAATATTTTTGTTAAAAAATTTTTATGGATTCAATGACTCATCCACACAGTTTTACATGGTTATTGTTGCAGTATGGTGGTAAAATTTGCAAAAAGAGTAGAAAAATAGTCCAGAATTAGATTACTCATCCATGCAGTATCTTTCTGTCACATTTTGGTAGTATATAACAGTAGAAAAAAGCATTTAAAAATTTGCTCTTTTCTTCACATTTCTTACCATTACAATATTCTGTTTTGGGTACATTTTAGTGATATATAACACACAAAAAAGTAAAAGAATTTTGCTGGGTTACATTTCTCAGCCATACAGTATTACGTGTTCTCGGGTACATTTTGTTGGTATATAACCATCAAAAAACTTGTTCCAAATGTTATTGTTATTACATTGATCACACATAGACTATTCTGTGGTCTAGCATACATTTCTTTGGTATACAACACTCAAAAAACGTGATCCAAATTTATCAGTATCATATGGCTCACCCATAGGGTATAACATCTTCTTGGGTACATGTTACTGTAATATAAGTCTCCCAAAACTTGTTCTAAATTTATTGGTATCATATTAATCTCCCATAGGGTATTACATCTTCCTGGGTACATTTAATTGCTATAAAGGTCTTAAAAAGTTGTTCAAAAATTATCGGTATTATAATGCTCTCCTATGGACTATTCTGTAGTATTGAGTACATTTCGTTGGTATATAACCCTCAAAAAAATTGTTCAAAATTTATTGGTATAATATTGCTCATCCATAGGGTATTACATCCTCTTGTGTATATTTCGATGCTAAAAAAGCCTAAAAAAGTGTTCCAAATTTATTGGTATCGTATTGATTACCCATGAGGTATTACATCTTCTTGGGTACATTTTGTTGGTATATAACCCTCAAAAAACTTGTTAAAAATATATCATTATTATATTGCTCATCTATAGGGTATTACATATAGTTGGGTACATTTCTTTGTTATAGAACCCTCAAAAATTTAGGCTGTGTGCACACATTTCAGATTTGGTGCGTTTTTGCTGCATTTTTTCTGTGCAGATTTGTAACAAATCCTGAATCAAAACCTGATGCCAGCAAAGTGAATGAATAACATGAAGTGTCATGATCACATTGAGTATTTTTGATTTGAAGATTTGGTGAAGAATCAATAAAAAAAGCAGGCAAAAACGCATAAAAAATGCATGTTTTTGCATCTGCGTATTTCATGCCAAAATATGCCGAATTGGTGCAGAGATGTTAATAAACGTAAGTGTAACCCTGTTACCCCCTGTTAGGGTTGGCGGATTGCACTAAATAGATTTAATGAGAAAGTGCAATCGCAACCCGGGGTCCTCCGGGCAGATATGATCCCTGTTAACTTCACAGAGGATCAAAGCCCACCAAAGGAGCTGGTAGCAAGTGTGGTTGGACAGTCAGTAACAGCACTCAAACAACTCCTCTCCGGAGGTGCCAGAATTCTAGTGTCTATACACCAGCTCTGAATCCATACGAACAAATTTCTCTCCGTTGGTGTCGGAATTCTAACGGCTATCAGCCGACCCTGAGCACATGCTGACACAGACCACACCGTTGCAAAGTACACTCACACATGAGATTAGATTGATACTAGCGCACCGGCGTGCGCCTCTGAGAACCTTTTATATGTACAGGTCAAGTCCAACCGGACAGGACCTTGCCCATGGACAATCCGGAGCTGCCACATCACCAGAGCAGCTAACGACCGACCACCAATGAGACGTCGTGACATCACAAGCATGCTCAGTAGGGTGATTTCTGGACTTAGTCTCCAGAGTGTTCGCTTGCCGCTGACTATCACTGGTTACCATAGGCTTGGCTGAGGAGCCAGCAATAACCAGACGAATAGCACGAGCCTGAGGAAGGCGCTGGGACTGACGCGTATGCTCAGCAGCACCCACAGTGGTCAAAGCAGAATGGGAGACCACAGGTGCAGGCAAGGCTTGGGATCTACCCTGTGCAGAGGAAGAATCCCAGCACCTAACACCCCCTAATTAATCAGCCAGATAAATACCACATGATTATCAAAATCCAACCAAATAGCATATAACAGGGGGTGTGATTAAAGGGTTAAAGGGAAATAGGAGAAGAAGAGATAGGGGGGTGGGTTTTGTAGAAGCGATTATGTCCAAAAGCAGACTGGGAGACCGCAGATGCAGGCAAGGCTTGGGGTCTACCCTGTGCAGAGGAAGAATCCCGGCACCTAACATTACTCCCCTGCTATTTTCCCCTCACCGGCGACGTTCACCACGCTCGAAAGCTGCAATAAGCTGGGGGGCACGGATGTGCTCCAATGGTTCCCAGGTCCTATCCTCTGGCCCATGACCCTTCCAGTCCACCCAAAACATTTTTTTACCATGCACCACCTTGGACCCATTATGGCATTAACTTCAAAATCATCAGAGGATGTGTCCTAACTCCTAGCCAGAGTCCCAGTAGACTGTCATATATATATGACATATATAAGGGCTTTAACAAAGAGACATGGAAGGTGTCCGTAATGTTCATATGTAGTGGAAGGCTATATACTACAGGATTTACCTGTTCAAGGACCTTGAAAGGACCCAGATAGCAAGGAGCAAATTTAGTGGACTCTATTTTCAGCTTGATGTAACGAGCTGACAGCCACATTAAATCGCCAGGGGCAAAGATCGGAGCAGGACAATGATGCGTGTCGGCAGAGACCCTCATTCTCTCCTTGGAAACCTTGATGGCATCCTGCGTGCTATCCCAGATGTCATGAGCCTCCACTGCCCATTCCACCATCCTAGAGTCCAAAGACGAGAAGGGCATGGGCACGGGGACACGCAGATGCTGACCGCAGTTTAAGAGAAACGGCGTCTGATCCGTAACGTTGGAGACAGCATTATTTAGGGCAAACTCTGCCAAAGGCAGCAAAGACGACCAGTCATCATGCCTGGCAGGTAAGTATGTGATCAAAGTCTGGTTGGCCCTCTCCACCAGCCCATTCGCCTCAGTATGGTATGCAGAGGAGAGATTGGGCTAAATACTGAGCAGCTGACAAAGCTCTCTCCAGAACCGAGATGCGAACTAGGGACCTCGGTTACTGACAATCTTAAAGTAAAGGGAATAGTGCAATACCACATGGAGGATGATTTTCCCTTATATGCACTTTGGTACTTTCTGCTGATATTTTCTTGTGTAAAACACCCTGCTCTTGTCTGCTATACTCCACGTTTGTGTTGTCCCTTCCCTCTCCTCTAATTCTCCCACACTTCCATCCTGGTTTTAGATCTGATAGACAGCTGAAGGGAAAGCATTTAGAGAAAGTGAGGATGAGCCACCGTTGAGCAGGGGCGCCATTTTGTGTACAAGCTAGGGTGCCAATCTCTGCACAAAAGAAGGGACAACTGAATAAGGATGTCTGAAGGAAAGGTATGCTAGATCACTAGCCCGCAGATAATCCCTAGAATAATTTATCTGTCTTATTCATGAAGGAGATGGCTTCAATATACTTTGTGGCAAAGGTTTGCCTGTGGTTATATACTGGTTATATACTGTTTTGGGACTGATTTGAATCTTTAGATATACTTATATAGAGAGAGGTATCTTAGGACAGGAGTTCACTATTTGGACATAATCGCTTCTACAAATCCCACCCCCCCTGGCCTGACGAAGGCGTAAGCCAAAACGCTTGTCGGGGTGGATGCAACTCAGATGAAGGAGCTCCTCTGCCTGTGTTAGTCTATTGTTACTATTATTTGACCATCTCATGGCTTACACTGTTAGGTGATTTATTATAATAGTTCCATAGCACATTATGAGCACTGTCTCACTTACATCTATTTTTCTACCTCTGTACTCACAGCATATGGACCTCTCTTCAGTCTCTTCGATTGCACCTGCACTTTATTTATCCCTATAGTATTTATATGTAATGTTCTTATTTGGCTATTCACTTTATTGCGCTTATTCCTATGTTGATCATGATTACATTGTGATAGCCTCTCTGGTTCTCCTTCCAGGACGACCTTACTATCCTGAGTCTGCATCCCAGTTTTTATATGCAATTTAAAAAAATATATATATTTTTATCATTATTCTCATTCCTGTTACTACCTGGTTTCAATAAAGTTTTATTTGTAATCACCATTTCCTTTACTGGGACTTTATTGGTCACTTCTTCTTTTTTCTTGCTAAATGCAGAATGTATGTGATACAAACAGGAAAGCAAACAATTAGC
Organism: Ranitomeya variabilis; assembly: GCF_051348905.1. Taxonomy (NCBI): domain Eukaryota; kingdom Metazoa; phylum Chordata; class Amphibia; order Anura; family Dendrobatidae; genus Ranitomeya; species Ranitomeya variabilis. The sequence goes on along the minus strand of NC_135232.1, from coordinate 215,168,827 downwards.
CTTTAGAAGGGCTGATTGCATGATTGTTCAGCCTCAGCACCAGTATCAAAACTACAGGTTACTGATTTGTTATACTGTGCACACACAGGCCTAAACAATGACTCTCTCCCTAAAATATGAAGTGTCACAGAGCTTTGCAATGACATCAGTGTGCCATGGCGGGTGGTGTTTGTTTTTTTATAACCCCTGATGGTGTCACACGGCCAGCCGTTCACGGTAATGCCACAACCAATATGGCTATGTCATTATTGTCATACACAGGCAAACCCTTCATGCTTATTGACAGTGTAACAAGCACCAAACTTGCGAAGCGGGGATTCGAGTTTTACATAGAGCACCGAACAATACTCGCCGAGTAACAAGTACAATCGAGCACCATGAAACTCGAGTGATAACCGAGTACAACCGAACACATTCGCTCATCCCTATTAAAGAGATTTTTAACCAAATTTTTCATGTTGAACTGCACACGCAATGTAATAACTCCTACATAGAACCACGGAGTACACATCCAAATTGTGAAAAAATAAATGTAATTTATTATGCAATTTACAACATATAACATGACATAACACACAATATATTAAAAACAGCTAATCAGAGACAAGGCACAAGGAGGGCTAATGTGTGAAACCACACAAGGACAACGGATACACTGATATCATACAGGCTGGGCAGGTTGATAAAAATGGGTCATGTACCCCCTGAGTAGATTACAGAAGCATACAAGATGCATAGTGCAGTAAAGGTGCAAAACGTCACAGTAAAGTGCAAAAAGTCGCAGTGAATGTCCAAAAAATAAAGGACTAAGTCCAAAGAAAGCATGCCCAACCTTCTACAATACAGACCAAAAGTTTGGACACACCTTCTCATATAAAGATTTTTCTGTATTTTCATGACAATGAAAATTGTGCATTCACACTGAAAGCATCAAAACTATGAATTAACACATGGGGAATTATATACTTAACAAAAAAGTGTGAAACAACTGAAATTATGTCTTATATTCTAGGTTCTTCAAAGTAGCCACCTTTTGCTTTGATGACTGCTTTGCACACTCTTGGCATTCTCTTGATGAGCTTCAAGAGGTAGTTAGGTAGGTAGATAGTTTTCATTTGGGGCGTGTGCTGCTTCAATACCAAAACGAAAGAAGAACATGACCCTCCATAGCTGTGTATCAGAAGAGTTTGCATTCTGTGTGTGACGGACTACACATGGACAGCACCCTGACTTAGGCCCCCTTCACATGTCAGTGTTTCCGGCTCATACAGTATAATTTTTCACACATTCCAGAGACACTGACACACGCATAGCCATTGCAATCTATGGAGCTGCTCACATGTCCGTGTGTTCACACGAATCGTGTCCGTGTCACCCACACTTAGACATGTCTGTTTTTTTCAGCAACACGGATGTCAATACGGCCCGCACAAGGATGACATAAAGTGTGACATCCATGTGCCGACTCTGTGACACTTACCGGAATAGAATGCAGAATGGAAATGACAGATGTTTAGGTGTTGAAGCTGTGCAAAGATAGAGATAGTTTGTTAGATATGAGGTCCATTGAAGATAGATAGTTGTCCGTGAGGTATATAATTATTGGCTTGTGTGTGTAGTTTACTGTACATGTATTAAGTTAATTAAATAAATAAGTAAATAAAAAAACAACTTGGGGTCCATCCCATTTTTGATAACCAGTAAAGGTAAAGCAGACAGCTGTGAGCTGATATTATCAGCATGGGAAGGTCCATGGCTATTGGACCCTTCCCAGACTAAAGATACCAGCCTGCAGCTGCGCATCACATTATAAGCTCCAATTCTGGAGCTTTACCTTGCTCTTCCTGTTGCCCTAAAGTGTTGGCAATTGGGGCAATGCTAGTTGGGATTGATGTCAGCTGGGATTTGTCAAAAATCAAAGGTAGCATCAAGACCTGGGGTTAGTAATGGAGAGGTGTCAGACACCCCCCTTTACTAATGCAGTAATGCAAAAAAAATACTTTATTTGAATAAACTCTCCCTCACCCTTTACCTGGTTCACCAATTTAAAAAAAAAAAAAACTATGCAGGTCCACCATAGTCCTGGAAATCCAACGTAGTCCACTGAATCTGACATAGTCCACAAATGAAAACCTAAAAAATATAGAAACAGAGAAATAAGAACAAAACACTGTCCCTCGCTCACCAATTTATTAAAAAAATTGTTCCCATGCAGGTCCGAAGTAGTCCAGCTTTCACTGGATCAGACACCTGGTGACTGTGAATAGCAGTAACGTTACTGCTATTTACAGTCGATGGGTACTGATGTCACCGCTCATCAGCATCACCAGGTCACCCTGCGCTCTATGAGACCAGGTGGCTCTGAACAGCAGTGATGCCAGTAATGATAATGCTCATCAGAGTCGCTGAGTCACGCTACCCTCTGTGAGACTCAACGATTCTGATGACCTCTGATGAGCACTATATTTTGTGCGTTTTTTGTAATTACTGGATTAGTAATGGGGGTGTCTGATAGACATCGCCCCATTACTAACATCAGGGTTTGATACTAGCTGCGATTTTTGACAAGCTGCTGAAATCATCCCCAACTACCATTACCCTGATTGCCAACTCACCAGTGCAATAAGGAAGAGCTGAGGCAAAGTGCCAGAACTTGGGGTATCTAAACTGATGTGCCACTTCTATGGTGGCTGAGGGCTAGTATTTTTAGACAGGGAATTGCACAATAATCATGAACCTTCCCAGCCTGATAATATCATCTCACAGCTGTCTGCTTTACCTTTACTGGCTATCAAAAATTGGGGGGACCCCATGTCATTTGTTTCATTTATTTATTAGCTTAATACATGTCCAATAAGTTACACACGTAACTCGCTTATTATATATCTCACTGATACCTATCTAGCTAGCTATCTACCCTTTTCTATCTTTCTATCTTGAGGGTGTAAGGGCATCAACGAGGCAGCGGGTACCTGCATGCTGGGTCCGGAACTGGAGAGGCTGCATCCACTATTCCCAGGGGAAAGCCTGAGTGAGGCAGACCTTCCCCTGTTGCCTGGGGGCAGCTCTAGAGAGGAGGGGTTTCCTGCTGTCAGAGGGGGGGAGAAAAGAAGGAAAAGGAATCGGAAGCAGAACAGTGTGGGGCCAGCGCAGAGCAGTGAGGAGCGTGCTCTGCTTCGTCCTCCAGAGAGTGTTGTAGCAGGCCTGAAGGATGGGGACTGCTGCATTGAAGAGAGTAGTGTGCTCAGCAGCAACCTGGAGAGTGAGAGCCGTGCAGAGCAGAGCTGTGCAGAGCAGAGCCGGGTAGAGCTGTGTATACAGAACAGAGCCAAGCCGGGTGTTGCAGCAGCCAGAGAGAGTGGTGCTCTGACGGTTAGCACCAGCGCCTAGCAGATCAGTGTCACCCGTCGCCAACCACGGGGACCAGGGAGAGCCAGACGTGGGGTGTGTGTCCAGTGACTGCCAGAGAGAACCAGGTGCCATACACTATGTGACCGTGAGTACTGCACATGCGCTGCCCGAAGACAGACCACACACAGGACTGACACTTGTGCCCTGACGTGGGCAGAAAATAGTTGTCCTAACCCTTGTTACCTGACTACCCCAGTTAAAATAGTTAAGGAGCCACGTTTGGCTTGTACAGAACTGTGGCCCGTACTTTTGTTAGCCACATCAGTATATGGACAAGGGGCCGTGAAAGGTGCTGGAGACCGACCACTGCTGCCAGAAGATGGACCAACGACTACAGTACCATCCTGAAAAGGGCACTGTGCCCGCCGTTGCCGGCACTATTGAGTTTGCAGCAGGAGCAGCAGTCTTAGGACTTCCTGATACGCTTGCTACCAAAGCGTCGTTATTTGCACCGTTGTACTTCACTTTGCCATTCATACTGTTTAACTCTTTGCCTCCCTGCGCGGAGTATTCCTCTGTAAATAAACCTGTCAACCCTTGCTCTGCCTCCTGTATGTCACTGCATCCCGAGTTAGTGCAATTTCTACACTTAGCGTAGTCGGCAAGATGCAGTCTATGGTTGCAGGGGTGGCAGACCAAGCGGTCAAGGGTGCCCCAAGGGCCAGTATACCGCTGAGGGCAGTATCGAGCAACCTCACAAAGTTTACTGGGAGTAACACCATGTTGTGAAGCTGGATGGAATGGGTCAGGGGGATGATGAGAATGCACTCCATGACCCCGGCATTGGAGGCGGAGGTGGCCATGATGGCCTTGGATTGTGAAGCCCAGGACTCTGTGATGCTCAGACCCCCTCAGGCCTGGGACACCTTTGAAAAAGTACTGCGGATACTGGAGGAGACACATAGTGACCCCACGGACGTAGGGGAGTTGCGCATGAGTCTGGTTTAGAGAGAGGGAGAGACAGCGACGCAGTATACGAACGCGCTACAGGAAATCCACACTGCCATTACTAAGAAAGACAGCGCAGGTGTAGGACCCCTTAACCTAGTTGTTACGCCGAAGGTAATGGGTACAAGGAGTGGACCCACTTGACCGTGGAACCGAACCTCCCCCGAGCGAGCACTCCAGAGTGGGACCAACCCCTGTACAGGGACTGTTAGGAGGCAAGCACGGGGACCTCAAGAACCACGGAGGCCAGGACCATGGATTGGCTCAAAGAACGGAAAAAGGGGAGAACCGAGGGAAAATAACAAGAGGCAAAGAACGGAGGGAAAACCAGGGAGAGAGGAATGGATGCTGGGGACTGGTAGGAAAAGAAACTTGAGAGAAGACACAGAAGAGGAGATGAGAACCGGACTGCGGAACGGAGGTAACTAGAACGGAGGAACACGGGAACAGGAACAGAGGAGGGACACAGAAGAGGAGATGAAAACTGGACTGGGGAACGGAAGACACAGGAACGGAGGAACACGGGAGCAGGAACTGCGGAAAGCCAAAAGGAGAACAAGGGGTTAAACGGCAAAAAGGCAGGAGTAGCACAGGAGAAACTATGCGACCTAACTATGGCAGGAAACACGATAATCAGGCGCCTCCACTAAGGAAGGAGGACCTGAAATGCCTGACGCCGGACACCGATAGGCCAGGAAGTACTGCCGGGCCAGGTCAAGCAGGAAGAGAAGAGGAAGGGGTAGCGTGCACGGTCAGACCCTACTGCGCCTGCGCAACCCACAGGACCGCGCACCCGAGCGAGGACAGGATGCACGCCGGGATGCCAGCACCGAGCCCCGGAGTAAAGAGGACGCAGCGAGGAGAGCAAGAGACTCAGTGGCAGAAGGCGGAGCAATGGGAGCCGAGGTAACAGTACCCCCTCTCTTACACCCTCCCCCTCTGTTTTTAGATAAAAACGTCTTAAGAATGCGAGAAGCATTAATGTTCTCCCTGGGTTCCCAAGACCTCTCCTCAGGACCGAAGCCCTTCCAATCAACCAAAAAGAATGTCTTGCCCCTGACTCTTTTGGATGCTAAGATAATCTCTACCTCAAAAATGTTATCTGCAGAAACTGGAGGAGGAGAAGAGCAAGGGACAGAATGAAAACGATTAAGAATGACCGGCTTCAGGAGAGAGACGTGGAAGACATTAGGAATACGGAGCGAGACAGGCAACCTGTGCTTGTAGGCAACATTGTTGATGCGCCGGAGGACTTCGAAAGGGCCGATATAACGAGGTCCAAGCTTGTAAGAAGGATTCTTCAATCTAATGTATTTTGAAGACAGCCAAACCTTTTCGCCAGGAAGAAACGATGGAGCATCCAAGCGCCTCTTGTCAGCATGTCTCTTCATGCGTTCACCCGTCCTCACCAAGGCCTCCTTAGTCTCTAGCCAGATCTTGGAGAATTCCGTAGTCTCAGAGTCAGCTGCAGGAACACCGATGGAGGTAGAGACAGGCAAAGGAACCCTGGGATGCATACCAAAGACCACAAAAAACGGAGACTTGCCAGAGGACTCACTAGGGTGGTTATTATAGGTGAACTCAGCCCAAGGAAGAAGACTTGACCAATTATCGTGATGTGCATTAGTGAAATGGCGAAGATAGGATACCAACACCTGAATGACACGTTCCACTTGACCGTTGGTTTGAGGATGATATGCGGAGGAAAAATCCAACTTGACCTCCAGAAGACCACACAGAGACCTCCAGAATCGAGAATTAAACTGCACACCTCGATCCGACACCATGTGTGAGGGAAATCCATGAAGTCGGAAAACATGCTGGACAAAGACTTTAGCCAATTCTTGAGCAGAAGGTAGTTGCTGTAACGGAACAAAGTGTGGCATTTTGGAGAAGCGGTCTACCACTACCAGAATGGTAGTGAAACCGGAAGAACTAGGCAAATCCGTGATGAAATCCAAGGCGATGTGTTGCCAAGGAGCTGAAGGAACAGGTAAAGGAAGCAGAAGTCCAGAAGGCAATCATCTGGGAACCTTTGCCTTGGCGCAAGAGGGACAGGAAGCAGAGAAGTCAGCCACATCTTGGCGGAGAGAGGGCCACCAGTAAAACCGAGAGATGAGTTCAAAAGTCTTCTTAACCCCGACATGACCAGAGATTTTGGAGGAATGACCCCAGCGCAACACTAGCGTCCTTTTGGTCTCAGGAACAAAGGTCTTGCCAGGCGGCAGAGAAATCAAGCTCACGGGAGCCACAGAGATGACCTTGACCGGATTAATGATGTGAGAGAGATCCTCCTCAAAATCTTGAGGTTGAAGGGATCGAGATAAGGCATCTGCTTTGACGTTCTTCAGACCAGGACGAAAATGTAACTCGAAATCAAAGCGAGCGAAGAATAGAGACCACCTGGCCTGTCGAGGGTTGAGCCTCCGGGCTGACTGGATGTAGGCCAGATTCTTGTGGTCAGTGAAAATAATAAACAGATGAACAGCTCCCTCCAGCAAATGGCGTCACTCCTCTAAGGCCATCTTGACGGCTAGCAACTCTCTATCCCCAATAGAATAGTTGCACTCCGCAGGAGAGAAAGCTTTAGAAAAGAACCCGCAGGAAACCAAATGACCTGAAGAGGACCTTTGAGATAACACTGCGCCAGCTTCGGTGGAAGAAGCGTCCACTTCCAGGACGAACGGCTTGTTAGCTTCAGGCCGATGCAATACAGGTGCGGAAGAAAAAGCCTGCATTAGAGTCGAAAAAGCCTCTTTGGCCTCAGGAGACCACACAATAGAACTGGATCCCTTCTGAGTGAGATTGGAGATAGGCTTGATGATGGACGAAAAATGCGAAATAAACTGTCGGTAGTAATTAGCAAAACCGGGGAAGCGTTGGATAGCTTTCACCCCTGCCGGACGAGGCCATTGGAGAATAGCAGATAACTTCTCTGGATCCATCTCCAGCCCATTCTCGGAGACAATATATCCTAAGAAAGGCAAAGATGAACGCTCAAAGAGACACTTCTCCATCTTCGCATAAAGGCGATTCTCCCGGAGACGCTGCAAGACAAGACGAACGCTCCTTCTGTGAGAAGACAGATCCAGTGAGAAAATGAGGATATCGTCTAGGTAGATCACAACGCAGGAGTAAAGCATATCCCGAAAGATGTAATTGACAAACTCCTGAAAAACTGCGGGAGCGTTACACAGCCCAAAGGGCATGACAAGATACTTGTAATGTTCATCACGGGTGTTAAAAGCAGTCTTCCACTCATCCCCAGAGCGAATACGCACAAGATTGTAGGCTCCACGTAGATCCAGCTTCGAGAAAATCCGCTCCCCTCTCAGGCGATCAAAGAGCTCCAGAATTAAAGGCAACGGGTATTTATTCTTTACCGTAATGTCATTCAGACCCCGGTAGTCAATGCAGGGACGTAAGGAGCCGTCTTTCTTTTTTACAAAGAAAAAACCGGCACCAGCAGGCGAGGAAGATTTTCTTATAAAACCCTTAGCGAGGTTTTCTTGGATGTACTCGGACATGGCAGACGTCTCAGCGGGAGATAAAGGATAGATCCGACCTCTGGGTGGCATGGTCCCAGGACGGAATTCGACAGGGCAGTCATAAGGCCGATGAGGAGGAAGAGTCTCAGCCTCTTTCTTGTCGAAAACATCAGAGTAAGACCAATAGGCCGAAGGCAAGCCCTCAGGGCCAGAGGAGGGCTGAGAAACCGTAACAGGGCGGACAGAAGCTAAGCATCTCTCTTGGCATGGATGTCCCCACCGAAGAATCTCACCAGAATGCCAATCCAGGACAGGTTCATGAGTACGAAGCCAAGGAAGACCGAGCAGAAGAGGATGAGACAAGTTGGGCAAAACGTAGAGAGCAATCTTCTCTTGGTGCAGAGCTCCCACTTGAAGAGTTACTTCCTCGGTAACCATAGAGATGGACTCCTGCGGAAGCTTGCCATCTACGGAAGCAATCATTCGTGGACATCTCAGGGCGACCACTGGAATCTGGTATTTCTTCACCTCCTTAAGCCAAATAAAGTTACCTGCCGCACCCGTATCCAAATAAGCTAGTTCCGAGCCACGTCTCTGACCCTGAATTATAAGAACAGAAAGAGTAAGAGGTGGAGAGGGTTCACACACACTTAGGAAGGCCTCTCTTACCTGTCCTAAGTGGAGGCGTTTCCCGGCCTCTCTGGACATGAGCGCAGGAAATGAGATGTGCCACCACAGTACAAGCAGAGACCTTGTGCCAGCCTCTCTTTTCTGCGTTGGTCCGCCAACTTGACCCGATCTACCTGCATGGGTTCAGGTGCTGCACTACTGGAGACCGGAGACCGAAGAGTGAGAGGATACTGAACAGAAGAAGAGGAAGAACGCATAGGCCTCTTCTCCCTAGCCGCCTCTCTAGAACGCTCTTGGAAGCACAAATCTATGCGTGTAGCAAGAGAAATGAGCTCCTCCAAGGTTGTGGGAGTATCCCTCCCTGCGAGTTCATCTTTAATCTTAACCGACAAACCACGCCAAAAAGTACCCACCAGCGCCTCGTTATTCCACCCAAGTTCTGATGACAGGGTACGAAAGTGTATGGCATATTGCCCCACAGAGAGGGAACCCTGATGAAGGTTAAAAAGAGCCTCAGTCGTGGAAGCAAGCCTTCCGAGCTCATCAAAAACCCTCCTGAAAGTGTCCAAAAAGGTGGCAATACTGGTCACTATAGGGTCGTCCCATTCCCAGAGGGGATTTACCCAGGAAAGAGCCTCTCCCTCTAAATGAGACACAATAAAAGCAACTTTAGCCCGGTCGGTAGAGTACTGCTGGGGCAGCAACTCGAAGTGTAAACGACACTGGTTGAGGAAACCCCGACACAGTTTAGGATCGCCGCTATAGCGAGGCGGTTTACCCAAACGTGGAGATGGCGCTGTGGAAGATTCTGGAGACCGGGAAGAACCTTGCGAAGAATCTGACTGTAAGGAAAGCAAGCGACCATCTATGGAAGCCATATAGGACAGGATGTGTGCCTGCGTATCACGCTGCTGAACCAGCTCTTGCTGGAGACTGGCCAACTGAGCGGTATTCCCGGGATCTGCGGTTTGTAAATCAGACAACCGGGAATCCATCATCTTCATAAAAGACATGATTCGAGTCTGGTTTTCTCGTAAGAATACCAACTCTTTTTGGGCAGAGGCCCCAGCGGGGTCCATGGCCTGATTATGCTGTTACGCCAAAGGTAATGGGTACAAGGAGTGGACCCACTGGACCATGGAACTGAACCTCCCCCGAGCGAGCACTCCAGAGTGGGACCAACCCCTGTACAGGGACTGTTAGGAGGCAAGCACGGGGACCTCAAGAACCACGGAGGCCAGGACCATGGATCGGCTCAAAGAACGGAAAAAGGGGAGAACCGAGGGGAAATAACAAGAGGCAAAGAACGGAGGGAAAACCAGGGAGAGAGGAATGGATGCTGGGGACTGGTAGGAAAAGAAACCTGAGAGAAGACACAGAAGAGGAGATGAGAACCGGACTGCGGAACGGAGGTAACTAGAACGGAGGAACACGGGAACAGGAACTGAGGAGGGACACAGGAAAGGAGAAGAAAACTGGACTGGGGAACGGAGGACACAGGAATGGAGGAACACGGGAGCAGGAACTGCAGAAAGACAAAAGGAGAACAAGGGGTTAAACGGCAAAAAGGCAGAAGTAGCACAGGAGAAACTATGCGACCTAACTATGGCAGGAAACACGATAATCAGGCGCCTCCACTAAGGAAGGAGGACCTGAAATGCCTGACGCCGGACACCGATAGGCCGGGAAGTACTGCCGGGTCAGGTCAAGCAGGAAGAGAAGAGGAAGGGGGAGCGTGCACGGTCAGACCCTACTGCGCCTGCGCAACCCACAGGACCGCGCACCCGAGCGAGGACAGGACGCACGCCGGGATGCCAGCACCGAGCCCCGGAGTGAAGAGGACTGTTGTGAACTCTGTGTTCAGGCTCCCTCTTGTGGTCACTGGTGGTATGGTGTGACTTTTGCTTTGGGCTCCCCCTGGTGGCTTTGTCTGTTATCCTGCTGGTCTCTGGCTATCAGCTGGTTCGCTATCCTCTGGGAGGTTCCTATATAGCTCTGTTTTACTTCCACTTGTTGCCGGCTGTCGATGTATTCAGTGCTACTCAGATTCCTTCTGACTACCTTGCTCCCAGTCCATCCAGCTCAAGCTAAGTTTTGTTTGCTCATTTTTTTATCAGCAGTGTTTTTCATGTTTTCTGTTCCAGCTTGCTAAAATGTAATTCCCTCGTTTGCTGGTTGCTCTAGTGGGCTGAGTTTCTCCCCACACACCGTTAGTTGGTGTGTGGGTTCTTGAAATCTCAGGATGGATATTTTGTAAGGGTTTTTTATTGATCGCATAGACCCCTGCTCTATTTTCTGCTTTCTAGTACTAGTGGGCCTCTTTTGCTGAATCTGATTTCATCCCTATGTATGTGCCTTCTTCTTACTTCACCGTTAATATTTGTTGGGGGCTTCTATATCTTTGGGGATTATTTCTCTGGAGGCAAGCGAGGTCTTTCTTTCTCTTTAGGGGTAGCTAGTTCCTCAGGCTGGCTCGAGACGTCTAGGAATTTTTTAGGCACGTTCACCGGCTACCTCTAGTTGTTTTGGATAGGTTCAGATTTGCGATCAGTCCAGTTACCATCTCCCTAGAGCTCGTCCTTAGTTTATTCACTTGCTGGTCTATTTGTGATCCTCAGCCATTAAGGATCATAACAGTACAACCGGCCTACAAAGTGTTAATTGCATGGCAGAAGCAGGAGAAAAGAAGCCTTGAGAAATTTTTTTTTTTTTCTTGTTGTTGCCGTGTGTCTAGCTGCTGTGCTAGCTTCTCTCCTCCTCTTAATCTTGGTGTGGCTCTGAGTTCAGCTGCTGACATGGATGTCCAGAGCTTGGCTTCCAGTCTGGATCATCTTGCTGCTAGGGTTCAAAGTATTCAGGATTTTGTTGTTCACAGTCCTATGTCTGAGCCTAGAATACCTATTCCAGAGTTGTTTTCTGGAGATAGATCTACGTTCCTGAGTTTTAAGAACAATTGTAAGTTGTTTCTTTCTTTGAAACCTCGTTCCTCTGGTGATGCCGTTCAGCAAGATAAGATTATCATTTCCTTTTTGCGTGGTGACCCACAAGATTGGGCCTTCGCATTGGCGCCAGGGGATCCTGCATTGCTTAGTGTAGATGCGTTTTTTCTGGCCCTTGGATTGCTCTATGAGGAACCTAATCTTGAGAACCAGGCTGAGAAAGCGTTATTGGCCCTCTCGCAGGGGCAAGATGATGCAGAGGTGTACTGCCAGAAATTTCGGAAATGGTCGGTGCTTACTCAGTGGAATGAGTGTGCCCTGGCTGCTAATTTCAGAGAAGGTCTTTCTGAAGCCATTAAGAATGTCATGGTGGGGTTCCCTACGCCTGCAGGTCTGAATGAGTCAATGACTCTGGCCATTCAGATTGATCGGCGGTTGCGGGAGCGCAAACCTGTGCACCATTTGGTGGTGTCTTCTGAACAGACACCTGAATCTATGCAATGTGACAGAATTCTGACCAGAAGTGAACGGCAAAATTATAGACGGCAAAATGGGTTGTGCTTTTACTGTGGCGACTCAGCTCATGTTATCTCAGCATGCTCTAAGCACAAAAAAAAAGGTTGATAAATCTGTCACCATTGGTACTTTACAGCCTAAGTTCATTTTGTCTGTTACCCTGATTTGTTCCCTGTCATCTTACCCGGTTAATACCTTTGTAGATTCAGGTGCTGCCCTGAGTCTGATGGATTGGTCATTTGCCAGGCGCTGTGGTTTTGATTTGGAGCCTTTAAAATTCCCTATTCCACTAAGGGGAATTGACTCTACACCATTGGCTACGAATAGACCTCAGTACTGGACACAAGTGACCATGTGCATGACTCCTGTTCATCAGGAGGTGATTCGCTTTCTTGTATTGCATAATTTGCATGATGTCGTCGTGTTGGGTCTACCATGGTTGCAGACTCATAATCCAGTCCTGGATTGGAAAGCTATGTCTGTGTCAAGTTGGGGTTGTCAGGGAATTCATGGTGACGTTCCTGTGGTGTCAATTGCTTCGTCCACTCCTTCTGAAGTCCCTACGTTTTTGTCAGACTACCAGGATGTATTTGAGGAGCCCAAACCACTTGCTGGTCTATTTGTGATCCTCAGCCATTAAGGATCATAACAGAGGACGCAGCGAGGAGAGCAAGCGACTCGGCGGCAGAAGGCAGAGCAACGGGAGCCGAGGTAACACTAGTGTTGTGAAACCAGTTTGTAACAGTCTTGCAAGACGTGCTGTTAAACCAGGCTTTGTGGGAGCGTTTGCGGACAAACCCGCGCATGACGTTTACTGAAGCGGGGAGCGAAGTGCGTATACGTGAGCAGGATCAGGGGGTTGCAGCCTTGACAGGGATGGTCCGGTGTTGCAGAGTATTCACCCAATCAAGGCAGAGCCAAAGTAGTCCGACGAATTAAAGCAAGGAATGCAAAGAATATGGGAAGAAGTCGAAGGCCTGAAGAAAGTCCTTGCTGCTGTCTTGGAGCCCAGTGTCATACCCTGAGGTAATTCATGGCGAAGGATAGAAGGATTTAGAGGGGAGGTGCGGAGCATCAGAAGTACCCCAGCAGTCACTCCGAAATTTGCTTCCAGGTCATGGGGTGAAGATCATTCACAGATGGTATACGCTTCCCGCAGAGTCCGATGATCCAGAATGAAGTGCCTACCAGACAGGAGCAGAAGTGAGTGCTAGACATGCGGAAGAATGGGACACCTGTCCAGAAATTGCCCTACCGGAGACCGACGATGGCAGAGAACCCCTTACCCTTTCAAAGGTACTAATAATTCGAGAGAATGCCGCCCCTGGGAGAAATGGTATGGTTAGAGGAGCCGCACCTAGAGCCAGACAGAGCCAAGACTACGGATGTCGAAAAGAGATAGAAAGGGTGTTGACTGTCCATGGTGAGATGTCTGTGTGTGGAGATGAGTCTGGTGGAACTTCAACCTGGATCTGAAGGTCCCGTCTGTAGAGATTCGACCCGAAGGAGAAGAAGGGTTGTCTGCCCTAGTGGTCCACCAGAATAAATCGCTACCTTGCCCACCACAAGCTCCTGACAGAGGAGAGAAGGTGACAAGTATTTCTGAGACGCCCGTTCCTACAGTTCCCGTTTATGGGAAGGAAGAGCCACTAATCTCGTCCTCTGAAGTGGAAAGTTCACCGTCCGCCAGCTCAAGGGACCCTGATCCAATGGAAGAATTGCAAGATGCCCCTGAGGTACCCCTGCCAGAAGTAGTGGACTGTGAAGAGGAAGAAGGTCCTGAGACATTGCCTCGGCAGCTATGGATGATGAAGAGGGGGAATCTCCCGACCCACCATATGTTGACTCAGAAGAGGAACAGACCCCGGAGATTGCTGCTCCATGGAACCCGCATGAACTGCCGTTATCTGCCACTCTACCCAAAGTTTGGAGTACCGGTAGGGAGCCTTATTGGCAGAAGATGGAGCCAGAGAGGCAGGTGTGGTTGATAAAATTGTGGGCATCTATCAGCCCTCAGAAGAGCATAATTGAGTACGAAGATTTCTCGCCCATGGAATGGCAAGCTAAAAGAGAGGGGGAATGTAAGGGGGTCGACCAGGCAGCAGGCTGCATCCACTGTTCCCAGGGAGAAGCCAGAGTGAGGCGGACCTCCCCCTGTTGCCTGGGGGAAGCTCTAGAGAGGAGGGGCTATCCTGCTGTCAGAGGGGGTGGAAGAAAAGAGGGAAAAAGCACATGAAGCAGGGCAGTGTGGGGCCAGTACAGAGCAGTGAGGAGTGTGCTCTGCTTCCCCCTCCAGAAAGTGTTGCAGCAGACCTGAAGGATGGGGACTGCTGCATTGAAGGGAGTAGTGTGCTCAGCAGCAACCTGGAGAGTGAGAGCCGTGCAGAGCAGAGCTGGGTAAAGCTGTGTATACGGAACAGAGCCGAGATGGGTGTTGCAGCAGCCACAGAGAGTAGTGCTCTGGCCTGGAGCACCAGCACTAAGCAGATCAGCATCACCCACCGCCTACTGGGGGGACCTGGGAGAGTGGGACTTGCGGTGTGTGTGTCCAGTGACCACCAGAGAGAACCAGGTGCTGTACACTACTTGACCGTGAGTGCAGCACATGCGCTGCCCCAAGAGAGACCACACACAGAACTGACATTTGCGCCCTGACGTGGGCAGAGAATAGTTGTCCTTACCCTTGTTACCTGACTACCCCAGTTAAGATAGTTAAGGAGACACGTTGGGCTCGCATAGGACTGTGACCCATACTTTTGTTAGCCACATCAGTATATGGACAAGGGGCAGTGGAAGGCGCTGGAGACCGACTACTGCCACCATAAGACAGACCAACGACTACAGTACCATCCTGGAAAAGGCACTGCGCCTGCCGTTGCCGGCGCTATTGAGTTCGCAGCAGGAGCTGCAGTGTTAGGACCTGATAAGCTTGCTACCGAAGTGTCATTATTTGTACTATTGTACTTCACTTTGCCATTCATGCTGTTTAACTCTTTACCTCCCTGCGTGGAGTATTCCCCTGTAAATAAACTTGTGAACCCTTGCTCTGCCTCCCTTCCATCACTGCATCCCAAGTTCCTGTGATTTCTACAGGGGGAAACCACATCATTTTTTAGGGCTCCCCCCATTTTTATAGCCAGTAAAGACAAAGAAGACAGCTGTGAGTTGATATTAATAGGCTGAGAAGGTGCATGGTTAATATAAGACCTCAGCCGTCTGCTTTCCCTTACCTGGTTATTAAAAGTAGGGGGAACCCCACATCATTTTTTTTAAATTTTTATTTATTTAATAAGGCTATACACACTTTAGTGCCACATGAAAGGCACTAAAGGGTACTAATTTATTACACTGGTCAACGCAATTTTTATGGAAAAAGGTTTTAAAACATATTTTAAGTCAATTTTGGCTGCTGATTATGAATATGAACTCCGTTTTTGGCTATCACATCAGGATTTCGAGATATTTTCACTTTTTGAAGAAAATTACTCCTATCTAATGTTTTATGATAAAAACACATGATTTTTGATACTACATTGAATATTTTTAATCAGGGAATAGCAAAGATTACAAAGTCTATGTACAGCAAATCAAATATACTTACAGAATTAAACTACAAAATATAAAAACACATATATATGGAACACAGATAAATGACAAATGGCAGTTATTTGAACTTTCTTTTCTTGGCTGATTTGTGATGTACAGCTTCTGGGTTGTCTCTCATCAAGCTCCAGCAATAGTCAACCATCATATGTGAGTCGCACCGACCTTGATACCGTTCTTCCATTGTTTTAATGTCCTGATGAAAATGCTCCCCTTGTTCCTCGCTCACATCCCTGTTGTGAATTCGGTTTGTGGGCTCCCCCGGTGGTCTGTTATGGTAGTGCCTCTTATGTGCCTTCCTCCATCTCTGATTACCTGTCGCCACCCTCTAGGGGAGTTTCCTATTTAAGGCTGCTTGGCTGTTAGTCATATGCCGGCCAACAATGTGCTAGTAGCATTCTGTTGCATTCACCTGCCTCAAGTTCCAGTTCAGCTAAGTTGAATTTTGTTTCTTGTTTTTGCTATTTTTGTCCAGCTATCTGCAATGTGACTCTTCAGTGCTGGAAGCTCTTGTGGACAGAAAATTACTACTCCAGTGGCATGAGTTGTCACTGGAGTTTAAAGTAATTTCTGGATGGTGTTTTTGAATAGTGATTTTTAGGTCGACCGTGAAGTAACACTTTCCTGTCCTTCTGCTATCTAGTAAGCGGACCTCACTGTGCTAAATCTGCTGTTCATCCTACGTATGTCATTTCCTCTGAACTCACCGTCAATATCTGTGGGGGCCTACTATCATCTTTTGGGGTTCCTCACTGGAGGTAAGGCAGGCCTGTATATTCCTCTTATAGGGGTAGTTAGATCTCCGGCTGGCGCGTGGTGTCTAGGGCATCGTAGGTACATCCCCCGGCTACTGTAAGTGTTGGGTCAGGTTCAGGTCACGGTCGACCTTAGTTTCCATCACCCGAGAGCTAGTCCGTTTTGTATTTTTATTCCCCTGGTCATTGGGGTAACCATAACAGTTTGGCCGGCCTGTAAAAAATCTATGTGTTAAAATATGCACTAAAGCAGGAAGGAGGCGAAAAGGTTTTTTTTTTTTTTTTGTTTGAAAGTGCACCTTAGTTTGATCATTTGTATTCCTTGCTTAAACTGCAGTCTTCAGCCTTTTTTTTTTTTCTCCTCTCTTAACCTCTGAATGCTTGGGTTACACCCATTTGAATATGGATCCACAGAGTTTAGTTGCAGGTTTGAATAACCTTGCGACAAAAGTACAGAACCTACAAGATTTTGTTATACGTGCTCCAATGTCTGAACCTAAGATTCCTCTGCCTGAATACTTTACCGGAGACAGATCCCGGTTTTTGAGTTTCAGAGAAAATTGCAAATTGTTTTTGTCTCTGAGATCTCACTCTGCTGGTGATCATACTCAACAAGTTAAAATTGTTATCTCTCTATTGCGCGGCGACCCACAAAGTTGGGCATTTGCATTATCGCCAGGGGATCCTGCGTTGTTAAATGTAGATGCGTTTTTTCAGGCTTTGGGGTTGCTTTATGAAGAGCCTAATTTGGAGATTTTGGCTGAGAAAGCCTTGATAGCTCTTTCCCAAGGGCAAGATGAAGCTGAGATATACTGCCAGAAATTCCGTAAATGGTCGGTGCTTACTAGATGGAATGAGTGCGCTTTAGCAGCTAATTTCAGAGAAGGTCTCTCTGATGCCGTGAAGGATGTCATGGTGGGGTTCCCTGTGCCTGCAGGTCTGAATGATGCCATGAAATTGGCTATCCAGATTGATCGGCGTTTGCGGGAGCGCAAATCTGTGCACCATATGGCGGGGTCTTCTGAGGAAAAATCTGTGCACCATATGGCGGTATCTTCTGAGCAAAAACCTGTGCACCATATGGCGGTGTCTTCTGAGCAAAGACCTGTGCACCATTTGGCGGTGACCTCTGAAAAGGCATTAGAGCATATGCAATGCGATCGTGTTTTGTCTAGAGGCGAACGTCAAAATTACAGGCGCAAAAATGGATTGTGCTTCTACTGTGGAGATCCAGCTCATGTTATATCAGCATGCTCTAAACGTATAAATAAGGTTGATAAAAAGGTTGATAAATCTTTTTCTACAGGTACCTTGCAGTCAAAATTTCTTTTGTCCGTGACATTGATTTGTACCTTATCATCTGTTACTGTGAATGCTTATGTGGATTCTGGCGCCGCTCTGAGTCTCATGGATTGGTCCTTTGCCAAGCGTTGTGGGTTTGATTTGGAGCCATTGGAAGTTTCTATTCCCCTGAAGGGTATTGATTCTACACCTTTGGCTAGCAATAAACCACAATATTGGACACAAGTGACTATGCGTCTTACCCCAGACCATCAGGAGATTATTCGTTTCCTTGTATTATATAACCTACATGATGTCTTAGTGCTTGGATTACCATGGTTACAGATTCATAATCCCGTCTTGGACTGGAAATCTATGTCTGTGTTGAGCTGGGGATGTCGGGGTATTCATGGGGATGCACCTTTGGTTCCTATTTCTTCATCTACTCCCTCTGAGATCCCAGCATTTCTGTCAGATTTTTATGATGTCTTTCAAGAGCCTAAAGTTGATTCTCTCCCTCCTCACAGAGAGTGCGACTGCGCTATTGAATTGATCCCCGGTAGTAAGTTTCCTAAGGGTCGCTTGTTTAATTTGTCTGTGCCCGAACATACTGCTATGCGGGAGTATATCAGAGAATCCTTGGAAAAGGGTCATATTCGCCCCTCGTTGTCTCCACTAGGGGCAGGATTTTTCTTTGTAGGTAAAAAGGATGGTTCATTGAGACCTTGTATCGACTATCGACTTTTGAATAAGATTACAGTTAAATACCAGTACCCGTTACCTTTACTGACTGATCTGTTTGCTCGTATAAAGGGGGCTAAGTGGTTCACTAAGATCGATCTACGTGGTGCGTATAATTTGGTGCGGATTAAGCAGGGGGATGAGTGGAAGACCGCATTTAATACGCCTGAAGGCCATTTTGAGTATTTGGTAATGCCTTTCGGTCTCGCAAATGCCCCTTCCGTTTTTCAGTCCTTTATGCACGATATTTTCCGTGAATATCTGGATAAGTTTATGATTGTGTATTTGGATGATATTCTTGTTTTTTCGGAGGACTGGGAATCTCACGTTCAACAGGTCAGGAGAGTTTTTCAGGTTTTGCGAGCTAATTCTCTTTTTGTAAAGGGCTCAAAGTGTAGTTTTGGAGTTCAGAGAATTTCCTTTTTGGGATATATTTTTTCCCCTTCATCTATGGAGATGGACCCTGTCAAGGTCCAGGCCATTTGTGATTGGATGCAACCTACTTCTTTGAAGAGTCTGCAAAAGTTCTTGGGTTTTGCTAATTTCTATCGCCGATTTATAGCGGGTTTTTCTGCCATTGCTAAACCTTTGACTGATTTGACCAAAAAGGGTGCTGATGTTGCTAATTGGTCCTCTGCGGCTGTGGAGGCCTTTCAAGAGCTTAAGCGCCGCTTTTCTTCCGCTCCTGTGTTGCGCCAACCTGATGTGTTACTTCCGTTCCAGGTTGAGGTGGATGCTTCGGAGATCGGAGCAGGTGCAGTTTTGTCGCAGAAAGATCCTGACTGCTCAGTAATGAGACCATGTGCGTTTTTCTCCCGAAAGTTTTCGCCCGCTGAGCGAAATTATGATGTGGGAAATCGGGAACTTCTGGCCATGAAGTGGGCGTTTGAGGAGTGGCGTCATTGGCTTGAGGGTGCTAGACACCAGGTGGTGGTCCTCACTGACCACAAGAATCTAATTTATCTTGAGTCGGCCAGGCGTCTGAATCCTAGACAGGCGCGCTGGTCGTTGTTTTTCTCCCGATTTAACTTTGTGGTGTCATATCTGCCTGGGTCCAAGAATGTGAAGGCGGATGCCCTCTCTAGGAGTTTTGAGCCTGACTCGCCTGGTGATTCCGAACCTACCGGCATCCTGAAGGATGGGGTGATATTGTCAGCTGTCTCCCCAGACCTGCGGCGTTCTTTGCAGGAGTTTCAGGTGGATAGGCCTGATCGCTGTCCGCCTGGTAGACTGTTTGTCCCTGATGATTGGACCAGTAGAGTTATCTCGGAGGTTCATTCTTCCGCGTTGACAGGTCATCCTGGAATTTTTGGCACCAGGGATTTGGTGTCTAGGTCCTTCTGGTGGCCTTCTTTGTCTCGAGATGTGCGCATGTTTGTGCAGTCTTGTGATGTTTGTGCTCGGGCCAAGCCCTGCTGTTCTAGGGCCAGTGGGTTGTTGTTGCCCTTGCCTATTCCTAAGAGGCCTTGGACGCACATCTCTATGGACTTTATTTCTGACCTTCCGGTTTCTCGTAGGATGTCTGTCATCTGGGTGATTTGTGACCGTTTTTCCAAGATGGTTCATTTGGTACCTTTACCCAAATTGCCCTCCTCCTCTGAGTTGGTTCCTCTATTTTTTCAGAATGTGGTGCGTTTGCATGGTATTCCTGAGAATATAGTGTCTGACAGGGGTACTCAGTTTGTGTCTAGATTTTGGCGGACGTTCTGTGCCAGGATGGGTATCGATTTGTCTTTTTCGTCTGCATTCCATCCTCAGACTAATGGCCAGACTGAGCGTACTAATCAGACCTTGGAGACTTACTTGAGGTGTTTTGTGTCCGCTGATCAGGATGATTGGCTTGACTTTTTGCCATTGGCAGAGTTTGCCCTTAACAATCGGGCCAGTTCTGCCACTTTGGTTTCTCCATTTTTTTGTAATTCAGGGTTTCACCCTCGGTTTTCGTCCGGTCAATTGGAGTCTTCGGATTGTCCTGGAGTGGATGCTGTGGTTGATAGGATGCATCGGATTTGGGGACAGGTTGTGGACAATCTGAAGTTGTCCCAGGAGAAGACTCAACAGTTCACTAATCGTCATCGGCGTATTGGTCCTCGTCTTTGTGTTGGGGACCTGGTGTGGCTGTCTTCTCGATTTGTTCCTATGAAGGTCTCGTCTCCTAAGTTTAAGCCTCGGTTTATCGGCCCTTATAGGATTCTGGAGGTTCTTAATCCTGTGTCCTTTCGTTTGGACCTCCCAGCATCTTTTAATATCCATAATGTTTTCCATCGGTCATTATTGCGGAGGTATGAGGTACCGGTTGTTCCTTCTGCTGATCCACCTGCTCCTGTGTTGGTTGAGGGTGAATTGGAGTATGTGGTGGAAAAGATCTTGGACTCCCGTGTTTCCAGACGGAAACTTCAGTATCTGGTTAAGTGGAAAGGTTATGGCCAGGAGGATAATTCTTGGGTGACAGCATCCGATGTTCATGCTCCTGATTTGGTTCGTGCATTTCATAGTGCTCATCCAGATCGCCCTGGTGGTTCTGGTGAGGGTTCGGTGCCCCCTCCTTAAGGGGGGGGTACTGTTGTGAATTCGGTTTGTGGGCTCCCCCGGTGGTCTGTTATGGTAGTGCCTCTTATGTGCCTTCCTCCATCTCTGATTACCTGTCGCCACCCTCTAGGGGAGTTTCCTATTTAAGGCTGCTTGGCTGTTAGTCATATGCCGGCCAACAATGTGCTAGTAGCATTCTGTTGCATTCACCTGCCTCAAGTTCCAGTTCAGCTAAGTTGAATTTTGTTTCTTGTTTTTGCTATTTTTGTCCAGCTATCTGCAATGTGACTCTTCAGTGCTGGAAGCTCTTGTGGACAGAAAATTACTACTCCAGTGGCATGAGTTGTCACTGGAGTTTAAAGTAATTTCTGGATGGTGTTTTTGAATAGTGATTTTTAGGTCGACCGTGAAGTAACACTTTCCTGTCCTTCTGCTATCTAGTAAGCGGACCTCACTGTGCTAAATCTGCTGTTCATCCTACGTATGTCATTTCCTCTGAACTCACCGTCAATATCTGTGGGGGCCTACTATCATCTTTTGGAGTTCCTCACTGGAGGTAAGGCAGGCCTGTATATTCCTCTTATAGGGGTAGTTAGATCTCCGGCTGGCGCGTGGTGTCTAGGGCATCGTAGGTACATCCCCCGGCTACTGTAAGTGTTGGGTCAGGTTCAGGTCACGGTCGACCTTAGTTTCCATCACCCGAGAGCTAGTCCGTTTTGTATTTTTATTCCCCTGGTCATTGGGGTAACCATAACACATCCCCAAGGTTCTCTGGGAAAAAAAGTCCAAATGGCTGTGTAAGTAGTGAATCTTGATACTCATTCTACATCCAAGATTTCGCTGACTCATTAGTAGCTCTTCCACAATCTCTTCATAGTTGTCTGCTTTCTTATTCCCTAGAAAATTCTGCACCACATTACAAAATGCATTCCAAGCTCTTTCTTCTGTCTCATTCATTGATGTGATAAAATTTGGGTCTCTCATAAGTGTTCTTATTTGAGGTCCATCAAATATTCCAGCCTTTTTCTTCTCTTCACTAAGACCAGGAAAAGTTGAACATATATAGTTAAAGCATTCTCCACTGTGATTGAGAGCTTTGATGAACTGCTTCATCAATCCACGTTTTATGTGTAAGGGAGGAAAGACAATGTCCTTCCTATCCGCTAGAGGATCATGGATGACATAATTATCGCCAGATGCCAAACTCTGTCGCTGAGGCCATTGAGTTTTCACCCAATGCTCTGCTGTAGCTCTACTGTCCCAGTAGAACAGAAAACAAGGGTGTTATCATAACAAATGGGAATTATGCATGTTCAAAGAAAACAAAGATATTCTCACATTTATTGGGAGACTAAATGAAAACTAAATTTACCTTAGTGAACCGTATAAACCGGCACTTTTCATATACTACTTATATTTATCATGGAATTCTTGAAAATGGGCTATATACCTATAGCGCAAAAACGTGATGTGAGAGAAATTATAAGATCAGATTTGAATTCAGCACCCTCAAATTAGCCTAAAATTGTTCTTAAAGTCCATGCCAAAATTTTTTTTTTTTTTTTTTTTTTTTGTAGACCAGTGTTATATGTAGGGGGTTTGTGACATTAAATTTCTACAAGACATACAGTACATCTATTCTATCTATCTGTCTATCTATCTATCTATTTATCCATCTATCTATTCTGACAGTTCGGGCTGTGAATTTACTGTACTTGGCTGATGAAATGTCGGGTTTCCTTTGAGATGTTTGTGTAAAAATTGGACTTCACACACATGGTCCGTGTGCTGCGCAATTATTTTCTGACACCCATTCACTTGCATTGGTGAGTGCAATCCGATTTTAGCATCCACTCACAACATGCTGTTATTTTTTCCTCAGTCCAATTAAATCTGAGGAAAACTTACAGATGAGCACTCACTCCTTTACTAACATTGGTCAGAGTGCAAGGCGATGTTTTCTAACTTTGCAGTCGACCAATATATACGCTTGTGTGGGCCCTAAATGTAAATGTGGCCCAAGGAGAGAATCGAGTCGATTATGCTAATCACACTCTAATCAAAATATTTCTCCATCTTCTCCACATGAATGTTTTTACATATAGACCGATGGCCTGCATGTTAAAATTGAAGTAAGCACTACATTGATTAGGCTAGCACATTATAAGGCAATGAGTGAGTAAAAAACGGATCACATACAGGATCACAACTGCATTTTTTCTTTATTCTTTATTTCATTGTTCATGTAAAAAACAGATGCCATACAGATGGACAAAATGAACATATGTATTTCATACAAACGTAAATATAGATGAAAAATCTTCAGCTGTTTCTGGATGTAAAACTGAAAATGTTTGTATATGCTTGTGTGAACCCAGCATAAGGCTAAGTTCCCACAGTGCAAAAATGTAGCAAATTCTCAGCTTCATATTCGTTTGCTGAAAATCTGCAGTTTTTTTCAATGCCAGCAAAGGGCATGAGATTTTGAATTTTTTTTTGTACCTGCTGTGAAATACATCCGTAGTGTAAACTAACTTGAGCTGCCATGTTGACTACTGCTATGGACTGTATGCCTCTGATCATGGACTAACAAACATGTGAGACAAGCACAGCCATGTAAACCCATCATATTGAGTAGTGATGAGCGAGTGTGCTCGTTACTTGAGATTACTGAGCATACTCGGGTGTTCTCCAAGTATCTTGGGCATGCTCGTAGATTATGTTTGTGTCCCTGCAGCTGCATGATTTGTGGCTGTTAGACAACTTGAACACAGGCAGGGATTGCCTGTTTGTTAGGGAATCCCCATATGTATTCAGGCTGTCTAGCAGCCGCAAATCATGCAGCTGCGGTGACACAAACATAATCTACGAGCACGCCCAAGATACTTGGAGAACACCCGAGCATGCTCGAAAATCTCGAGTAACGAGCACACTCGCTCATCACTAATAGTGAAGCATTTCACTAGGTAAATTTCCCCTATCTCTCAGTCTTTAGTTTTTATGGTCACTATAGATGCATTGTATTGGCATTGGTTATAAAACTAAATTGTGTTTGTCTTACTAGAGTCTTCAGTATGTGGGAGAGAGGGGGGGAACAAATATTTTATGGCATCGGTTCATTTATCGCTATGCGTCTGATGAAAACATCAAGGCAAACTCCATAACGGGCTATAAACTGATATGTGTGGCTCTCCGCATTGTTCCCATAGATAAGATATTTGAAAATGTCACCCACTAAATGCGGTAGCATGTGGCGGCCATGTCCATCGCATCCGGTCTCGCACACTTGAGCAGGCATTGTAGGCAGGAGGTAATGAGCTGTTATAATGAAGTATATCACTACTTAAATAATGGTAAGGCTAATGTCATGTAGATAAGGACAAGCTCAGAATAAAGCCGCTTCCTCTACTTAAAGAAAAAAAAATGCTACATCTGCAAATTATTATTCCTATGTCATGTTGATAATGAATTAATGATATAATGAGGCTGGAGGATAGGATGCATAAATGAAGGCGGATTTGACGCTTGCAGCACACATTTTATATATGATGAGATGAGTGATCTGGAAGGCTGAGCTGTGAAACCCATGAATGGTGTGTGCAGAGCACTCCCTTGCCATGTTGTAGGAGATTCATTCATAGCATAACCAGGCGTGTTCTGCAGTGAACAGCTTCTGGCTGATGAGGTGTATTGATTCTCCCAGTATTCCCAGCCCAGGAGAGTGCGCATACATTGCCTGCCCAGCAAGGGATCCAACAGGAGCATTTGCTTTCTTTCCCATAGACCTGTCAGCTGCGGAAATGTAGTGTAGCACTTTCTTTTACCTCTCTCTACTCTTGCTTTGTCTTTTACCTTCCAGGCAACTCAAACAAGACTACTGCAGCAGCTGAGGCAATATTCCATACACCATTCTCTACTGGAAGAGGGATTGGGTCTACAATTTCCACCGCTGTTCTGCACAAACGGAAAGGTAAAGGCAATCTGCATGGAAATCTTCTGGCCTGTATTTTCATGGTGCTCTGTGTTCTGCATGGTGTCTCATTAATGAGAATCGGATAATAGGATTGCATTCTCCCTGCCACAATACAATGCTGTGCCCACTGAGACATTCACTGCATGGTGCTGAACTTGTATCCTATATTATATAATGATGTCAGGGACACTGCTGGAAGGGGGTAATGTAACCAGCCGGTTCTGTGAACTTAGGCAGCTTCTATTTGGGTCTTTATTGATTGCAATGGGAATTCCTAGAATCATTGTACTACTAGCAATTTATGGGAGGAAACCACTAATTTCTTGCTTCCAGGAGATGTCATTCAGGCAGGTAGAGATGGTGGGGGAGCTTCTTTATAGATTGCACCAGTAATACAAGGCGGCAGTACTTGCTGCAAAATGGGTCTGTTAAAATGCGGCACCAAGTTTGCAGATGTGTGCTGCAGAGCATTGTGCAGGGGTTCATCAGTGCCTTTGTCTAGGAACATGAAGAGTTTAACCCCCCTCCATTGCAGATGCATTCACGTTGCACCGCAAGGGTTAAAACAGCTTAGTAGGACTGAGCACAGTCTTTTAACCTCTCATGTGCTGGTTGAATGCAGTAGTTAAACTTGGACAAAAATATATCGGCGGATGCTTTCTACTCCAGTAGATTGCAAGCTATTTAAAAGAAAATGTTGCCTTCTGCAATTGACTCCTCTTGATAATTTTTGTTTCCTTTATTATTTTTTCACATGTACGGTTTATTTTTCCTGCTGTTTTATCCATGTAATGTTTGCTCTCTAAACTTGTTAAATGAGATACAATACTTTGCTTCTGCATGTAAATTATTATGCAGAATAGAATTGATTTTTGTGAGCAAAAATGAGCTGTTAGCATTAACCCTTTAGGTTGCCTCAGAGTTGTTTTTTTTTTTTCCCCCTCACTTCAAATTCCCTGTAGTGTAAATCTGTTTGAAATCAATAAACCAGTGTTGGCTTGGGGGGGGGGGGGGGAATCTGCAATGTAAGACTATGTACACATGGCATTCAGAATCCTTATGAAGGGATTCAAGATAAACCTTAGAAATGCATTATGACAGAAGGTCTTACTGACTTGATCTAAGCCATTTTAGATTTCCAACCAGCCTTCATCCTGGGTGAAAAACTGCTGGATGTACTGTATGTTTCCTATTCAGTATAGCATAAGGGAACTGGAAATGAAATGCACCATGGATGGATATAATGGACTCCACCACCATGGGCTAATGATTTTCCATTCAACACTGGAATTAAGTGCAGGGTGTGGTAAAGAAAAATCTCATTGAATTCATGGAAGGGAAACCACTAATAAAATACTTGTCGCGACTCACGACGCATAATGCAATCTTTATGTATTCTATAATGTAGGTAACAAATTAAGGTTCAGCGATGGCTGATCTATGATGATGGTTATTATCCATCTTGAAATAAAAAAGAAAAACATAAATGTCTTCATCAGTTACATTTATCACTTTGCTGTTTGGTGAAAGTTGTGTTAGCTCTTCCATACATGTCAATTAACTGCAGTATGAGCTACTTGGGGTTACAGATAACTTGACCCTTTGTGTCTATCGATTCCCGTTATTGCCTTAACAACTTCAGTGATGGCACCAATGCTTCTCAGGTGACACCAAGTTAGTGATACTAAACCTTAGCTTTAACAGTGTTTCATCCATTTTCAGTATGTCTTCTCTAGTGTAAAACTAACATGTAGTCGTCATAAAGCAGGTACCATTCTTTTGTTGGTTACATGTTTCGTCTTCAGATCAACTTAGTTATAGTGTCATGGCTAAAAATGATTATTAGATCAAAAAAGGTCTAGATTCTGAATGAGTTTTCTATAAAATATCTGCCCATATAGATTGGATGAGAGGTGGTGGGACCCGATGACTTTATAATGTGTTTGAGGCTAACTGAAGACGCATTTCAGAATCGAAAGTTTTAAGGCATTTATACCTGCAGAGAAAGACTAAATACAGAATGATTAGTTTGACGAGACTGGTATGAATGTGTATTCTTTATGCACTAAATGGTTATACAGAATTAGAAAAAAACATGGCTCCTTTCTTCCAGGAATTTGGCCACACTTGCCAAAGGGTTGTGTCTGATATTGCAGTTCTGCTCCATTTAAAGTGAATAGGGTTGAACTGCAATACCACTAATAACCTGAGGACAGGTGTGCCACCGTTTTGGAAGGAAGCAGCATGTTTATCTGTTACTGTATATTCCCTTGAGCCTTAGAAAGGATGTCTCATGATGACAATTCTTTTTCAAATGGAAGTAGCTCTACTCCTATCCCTGGAAATCAGATTTTTCTGATGGAAATTCCAATGGTTATACATTTTCCCTCCAGAGGCTGCTGCAAGGAAATGCAGTATGACGTGATGGCCCTTACTGCCCACCAGAGAGAGAGAAGGAACTTGATGGAGGATGTCCATTGTTTCTTATGCAGAGATAGTTTATTACCCATCTCATTACAATTATAAATAAATTGGGGGTAGTGTTCTTTATAGGGCTATTCTCAAGTTGTCTTGAGTAGCTCACAGTACTGCTGTCACCTTATTTCCTGACTTCGGGGGGGAGGAACTATTCCTTTTGGCCACTTTCAGTATTTGGTCAGTATTTCACATAAGTATTTGTAAGCCAAAATCAGGAGTGGAACAATCAGCGGAAAAGTATAATAGAAGCATGTGTATCACTTCTGCATTTTTTTTAACCCACTCCTGATTTTGGCTTACAAATACCAGTGTAAAATACTGACCAAATACTGAACATGTGAGTGGCAGGATTGTAGTATTAGTAGAGCTATAAAGCGCAGCACAAGTTCTGCTGTAACACATTTAACTATCAGTGGTTTGTTCCGGCTCTTGATTCTGCAAGATTTATATCCGCTCAGGAGCTGAGAGGGAGGAATGGGGAGGTGATCATTTAAAGTGTAAATAAATCAAATTGGCTAGAGGGAAGTGGTGGGATCTCAGGAGTTAACTAATCTCTTGTAATGTGGGCACACTCAGCCAGGCACTGGTGACTGAGGTCCATTGAACCCAGCTGTACAATATATTAGATAAAAGCTTTTTATAGAAGGAGAATGACAGCAGCTAGAAAATGGAAAACTTGCTTAATTTTATGCTGTCTCACTATCTAAAGCTATTTAATAACATAAGAATACCCTTTTGAAAGTGCACTTCAATAGAAAATGGCCAAATTACATTAAAAACATTGTCACATACTAAAAACAGCAGCCCCCATTATCCATAATGTGAAGGTACATTTACATGCATTAAAAAATATGTACCAGTGCCCCGATATCGCTCCTACTCAGTTCAATTCCTGTCATCAAAATTCCTCCACTTCCAATGATGTTTTGTTTGAAGCCTCCATCAAGCTTACTGGATCTGAGATCTAGACAAGCTCTAAACTGACATCGGTAGTGACTCTTCATTCCAGTCTGCACTGGATAAAATCTGAGAGCCAAAAGTGACCTGTGGAAAAGTGATCACTGATGAAGGACGAGAGAAATCATGGAGATGGGAGGTTCGGTTTATGTAGGATGCTAGTCTGAGATCAGCTGCAGAACAGAGAGCGTGGATAGGTTGAAAGGCAAATTTGAGGGAAGAGATATTGTGGTGCAGAGCTTTGTGGGTGAGAATGATAAGTTTTATTATATTCTCAAGTGAATAAACAATCGGCTCAATGACTGGCACAGAGTGGAGGCATTGCTGTAGCAGCTGGACAGAAAGAAGACCCTGGCTGCGCAGTATGGATTGGAGAGGAGAGTAAGGGAGACTGATTAGTAGAGTGTTGCAGTAGTCCAGATGAGAATGAATGAGCAACTGTAAGGCTATGTGCACACGTTCAGGATTTCGTTCAGAAAATTCCTGAGAAAAACCTGAAATTTTCTGCAAGAAATCTGCATGCGTTTTTTGCGCGTTTTTGCCGCATTTTTGGTGCATTTCCCAATGCATTTTATAGTGGGAAATCCGCAAAATTAATGAACATGCTGCGTTTTTTACCCCAATGCATTTTTTTCGCGGAAAAACGCATAATGTGCACAAAAATTGCGGAATTCATTCTAAATAATGGGATGCATATTGTATGCTGGTTTTATAGCATTTTTATTGCGAAACCAACGCAAAAAATCAGCAACGTGTGCACACAGCCTAAGAGGTTTTTGCAGTTTCAAAGGTGAGAAATGGTTTAGACTTTGGAGATGTTTTTAAGGTGCATTGGTATGAGCAAGAGAGTGATTGGCAATTGGGGACAGAGGAAACTACTGTGTCAGATGTGATCGTTAGGAGTTATGGTTGAACCAACCAATTAAACTGCAGTATCTGTTATAGATAGGTTAGCAGAGAGAGGAGAAACAAGAATTTCAGTTTTGGAGAGATTGTTTCAGATTGAGGGAGGACATAACGTTAGAGATAATGAACAGACAATCCATGGTGTTTTGCATTATGGTGGGGTGATTTGTATAATTGGGTGTCATCAGCATATAGATGGTACTGGAAACAAAATCTGATGATGGTTTGTCTAATAGAGAGTATAGAGAGAAGAAGATGGGGACTGTTCCTAACACCTTGGCCTGGTGAGCCAGAGCTTTAAAGGTTTGGCAGATGGTCCTTTTGTAGACAAGCTGGCGGGGCCGGACTGGGACTAAAATTCAGCCCTGGCATTTGAAGTTACACAGGCCCACTTGTCATATGGTGACTGTATAATATCTTTGTACACTTGTAGGTTACAAGAAGTGAGTGGAGTGTAACACGACTATATAACATATAATTACAGCTGTATCCAGCATTACAGCTCAGTCCTATTTATTGCTTTTAGTTGCAGTACCAAGAAAAGCCGCTACTTTACCTATATAACTGGATCTCGTGGATAATGAAGGGATGAGACGACCAAAGGCTATGGAACCTCATTCTGATGCTCTATAAACTTTGCCTACAGCCAATTTTGGTTCCGCTGCGCAGCATGAGACCCGGTGACTCTGAAAAGCGGTAACATCAGTAACGTCACCGCTCTTCAGATATTCCGGGTCTTGGGCTGAGCTCGGCGACTGTGAAGAGCGGTATTGCTACTACCGTCAACGTTCTTCAGAGTCGCTGGGTCTCGCCCGGTCTGGGCTAGTAGTGGGGGTGTCTGATAGACACCTCTCCATTACTTACACCAGAGATTGATAGAAGCTGACATTACGCAGCTGACATCAACCCAAAAAATCATTACACATACCAGAATTAAATGCTTTGGTGGCTGGGAAAAGCAGTAGAGTTAGCGCTGTTCCCATGCATCGGGTGTTTACTACAACTGTCATCATCCTTGCCTCATCTCCCTGTGAAGCTTTTCTGCTGTATTTACATGCACTGATCTCAGGCCGCTAAACGAGTGTGATCGACAATACTGAAGTCGTTTGCTTGTTTCCCGGCCTCTTTACACCAACTGAGAAAGAATGATTGAGACAATCAAAATTAGATCAATCTGTCCCCATACAGTATCATGTTATCAGCAGCACATCTACAGTTTACACCAGCGATGTGCTGCTGAGAACAAGGATTTCTGTTCCCACATAAACAATCCAATCACTCGATGAATAGGCAGCATTTTGCTTGTTTAGTATAATACACCCCATAGTCCTCCATATATTATAATGTGCACCACAGTCCTCCATATAGTATAATACACTCCTCAGTCCTCCATATAGTATAATACACTCCTCAGTTCTCCATATAGTATAATACACTCCTCAGTCCTCCATATAGTATAATGTACTGCCACAGTCCTCCAAATAGTATAATACACTCCTCATAGTGCTCCATATAGTATAATGCACCGCCATTGTCATCCATGTAGTACAATTTACTTCCCATAGTATAATGCACCCCATAGTTCTTCATATAGTATAATGTATTCCTCATAGTCCTCGATACCGTATAATGATGCCACTCCAGAGTATAATGCAGCCACCCCACAGAATATATTGTAGCTCCTGAGTATAATGTAACCCCCCAGAGAATATAATGCAGCCCCCTCATATAGTATAATGCAGCCCCTGCATATATATGGTAGCCCCCTCATAGAGCATAATGCAGCCCATCATAGAATATAATGTAGCCCCTCCATAGAATACAATGCAGCCCTCCTCATAAAGTATAATGCAGCTCCCTATAGAATATATTGTAGCCCCCTCATAGAGTTTGATGCAATCACCCCTCATAGAATATAATACAGCCCCCCATAGAATATAATGTAGCCCCTATAGAATGTAATACAGCACCCCATGAAATGTAATACAGCCCACCTCCCCACAGAATATAATTCAACCTCCCATGGAATATAATGTAGCCCCCATAGAATGTAATACTGCCCAGCCCCCATAGAATGTAATGCAGCCAGCCCCTAATAGAATGTATTGCAGCCAGCCTGTTGTGAACTCTATTTTTGGGCTCCCTCTAGTGGTCACAAGTGGTACTGTGTAGTGTTGTCTTTCTGCAGGTTGGCAGCATCAGCTGGTTCGTTATCCTTGGTTGGTTTCCTATTTAGCTCACCTGGATACTCAGTTCCTTGCCTGCTCTCAATGTATTCAGTGCTCTTCAGATTCCTTGTGACTACCTTGCTCCCAGTCTCTCCAAGACAAGCTAAGTTTTTGTTTGTTTATTTTTTTGATTACCAGCATTCATCATGTTTCTTGTCCAGCTTGCTAAAATGTGATTTCCTCGCTTGCTGGTTGCTCTAGGGGACTGAGTTTCTCCCCCCACACCATTAGTTGGTGCGGGGGTTCTTGAAATCTCAGTGTGGATATTTTGTAAGGGTTTTTTTACTGACCGCACAGACCCCTTTTCTATTTTCTGCTATCCAGTATTAGTGGGCCTCATTTGCTGAATCTGCTTTCACCCCTGTGTATGTGCCTTCCTCTTACCTCACCGTTATTATTTGTTGGGGGCTTCTATATCTTTGGGGATTATTTCTCTGGAGGCAAGAGAGGTCTTTCTTTCTCTCTAGGGGTAGTTAGTTCCTCAGGCTGGCTTGAGACGTCTAGGATTTTAGTCACGTTCACCGGCTACCTCTAGTGTGTTGGATAGGTTCAGATTTGCGGTCAGTCCAGTTTACCACCTCCCTAGAGCTTGTCCTATGTTTTGTTACTTAGCTGGAGTATTTTGTGATCCTCAACCACTTAGGATCATAACACCAGCCCCCATTAAATATAATACAGCACAGACCCCATAGAATGTAATACAGCAAAGACCCGACAGAATGTAATAAAGCCCCAAATAGAATGTAATACAGCAATGTAATGCAGCCAGCCCCCCATAGAATGTAATGCAGCCAGCCCCCCATAGAATGTAATGCAGCCAGCCCCCCATAGAATGTAATACAGCACAGCCCCCCATAGAATGTAATACAGCACAGCCCCCCATAGAATGTAATACAGCCCCCACAGATATCAAGTTATCACTCACTGATATATTAAAAAAAACCCACTCTCCTCACCTCTCCTCATGCCCAGCTGTTGTGAATTTTGATTCTGGGCTCCCCCGGTGGCCGCTTGTGGAATTGGACTTGTCATCCTCTTTCCTGTTTCACCTGGTTCCATCAGTAGTGGGTGTCGCTATTTAAGCTCATTTCTCTGGTGGTTTCTTGCCGGTCAACAATGTTATCTGATGCCTCTCAGTGCTTGTTCCTGCTTCTAGACAACTACTAGATAAGTTGGACTTTTGTCCATGTTTTGTTTTGCCTATTTGTTCCAGTTCACAGCTGAAGTTTTGTTACTGTGTCTGGAAAGCTCTCGTTGATCAGGGATTGCTACTCTGGCGTTATGAGTTAATGCCAGAGTTTAAGGTAATCTCTGGATGGTGTTTTGTTAGTGTTTTTCTGCTGACCATGAAAGTATACTATCTGTCTTCTGCTATCTAGTAAGCGGACCTCAAATTTGCTAAGACTATTTTCCTGCTGCGTTTGTTGTTTCATCTGAACTCACCGTCATTATATGTGGGGGGCTACTGTCTTCTTTGGAATATTTCTCTAGAGGTGAGCCAGGTCTTATATTTCCCTCTGCTAGCTATTTAGGTCTTAGGCCAGAGCTGGGCATCTAGCGATAAATAGGAAATGCTACCTGGCTATTTCTAGTTGCGCGGCAGGCTTAGTTCATGGTCAGTATAGTTCCATCTTCCGAGAGCTTGTCCCTCTATAGGCTTGCTATGATCTCTGCCTGCAGAGATCATGACAGTTTGACCGGCCAATAAAGTGTTAAAGACCCAGGTTGAGAAAGGAGAGTTATAAGAAGTCTGCTGGAATTTTTTTTTTTTTTTTCCTCCAGTCTGCCTTGCTGCAGTCTTTTTTCTCTCTCTCCTCCTAATCTCTGTATGGCTCTGTGTGCACCTGACAATCATGGATCTCCAGAGTGTAACTGCGGGTTTGAATAATCTCATCACGAAAGTACAAAATTTACAAGATTTTGTGGTACATGCTCCGGTATCTGAGCCGAGAATTCCTTTGCCGGAGTTCTTCACAGGGAATAGAGCTAGCTTCCAGAATTTCCGAAATAATTGTAAGCTTTATTTGTCCCTGAAGTCTCGTTCAGCTGGAGACCCTGCTCAGCAGGTTAGGATTGTGATTTCCTTGCTCAGGGGTGACCCTCAAGATTGGGCCTTCTCATTGCCAGCAGGGGATCCTGCGTTACGCGATGTGGATGCGTTTTTTCTGGCCTTGGGCTTGCTTTATGAGGAACCTCATTTGGAACTTCAGGCAGAAAAAACTTTGATGGCACTATCTCAGGGGCAAGACGAAGCTGAAGTTTTCTGCCAAAAATTCCGTAAATGGTCTGTGCTTACTCAGTGGAATGAGTGCGCCTTGGCGGCAACTTTCAGAGAAGGTCTCTCTGATGCCGTTAAGGATGTTATGGTGGGGTTCCCTGTGCCTGCAGGTCTGAATGAGTCCATGACAATGGCTATTCAGATTGATAGGCGTCTGCGGGAGCGCAAACCGGTGCACCATCTGGCGGTGTCTATGGAAAAGACGCCAGAAAGTATGCAGTGTGATAGAATTCTGTCCAGGAGCGAGCGACAGAATTTTAGACGGAAGAATGGATTGTGTTTCTATTGTGGGGATTCTACTCATGTTATATCAGCATGCTCTAGGCGTACAAAGAAGCTTGATAAGTCTGTTTCCATTGGCACCATTCAGTCTAAGTTTATTTTGTCTGTAACCCTGATTTGCTCTTTGTCATCCATTGCCACGGACGCCTATGTTGACTCTGGCGCCGCTCTGAGTCTTATGGATTGGTCCTTTGCCAATCGTTGTGGTTTTGATTTAGAGCCTTTGGAGACTCTTATTCCTCTGAAGGGGATTGACTCCACCCCATTGGCTAATAATAAACCACAATACTGGACACAAGTAACCATGCGTATCAATCCGGATCACCAGGAGATTATTCGTTTCCTGGTGCTGTATAATTTACATGACGATTTGGTACTGGGATTGCCATGGTTGCAGTCTCACAACCCAGTCTTGGACTGGAGAGCAATGTCTGTGTTGAGCTGGGGATGTAAGGGTATTCATGGGGACTTACCTTTGGTTTCTATTTCGTCGTCCATTCCCTCTGAAGTCCCTGAGTTCCTCTCTGATTATCAAGACGTCTTTGACGAACCCAAGCTTGGGTCGTTACCTCCGCACCGTGAGTGCGATTGTGCCATAGATTTGATACCGGGTTGTAAATATCCAAAGGGTCGTTTGTTTAATCTGTCTGTGCCGGAACATGCTGCTATGCGGGAATATATAAAGGAGTCTTTGGAAAAGGGACATATTCGTCCATCTTCTTCTCCCTTGGGAGCTGGGTTTTTCTTTGTCTCAAAAAAAGACGGCTCTTTGAGACCATGTATTGATTATCGGCTTCTGAATAAGATCACTGTTAAGTATCAATACCCATTGCCATTGCTTACTGATTTGTTTGCTCGTATAGAGGGTGCTAAGTGGTTCTCTAAAATTGATCTTCGTGGGGCGTATAATTTGGTGCGGATCAGGCAGGGGGATGAGTGGAAGACCGCATTTAATACGCCCGAGGGCCACTTTGAGTATTTGGTCATGCCTTTTGGTCTTTCTAATGCCCCTTCAGTTTTCCAGTCTTTTATGCATGATATTTTCCGCGATTTTCTGGATAAATTTATGATAATATATCTGGATGATATTCTGATTTTTTCTGATGACTGGGACTCTCATGTCCAGCAGGTCAGGAGAGTTTTTCAGGTTCTGCGGTCTAATTCTTTATGTGTGAAGGGGTCTAAGTGCGTTTTTGGGGTCCAGAAAATTTCCTTTTTGGGGTATATTTTTTCTCCCTCTTCCATTGAGATGGATCCCGTCAAGGTGCAAGCTATTTGTGACTGGACTCAGCCCTCCTCTCTTAAGGGTCTTCAGAGATTTTTGGGCTTTGCCAACTTTTACCGCCGATTTATTGCTGGTTTTTCGGATGTCGTTAAACCACTGACTGATTTGACCAGACAAGGCGCTGATGTTGCTAATTGGTCCCCTCATGCTGTAGAGGCCTTTCAGGAGCTTAAGCGCCGTTTTGCCTCTGCCCCTGTGTTGCGTCAGCCTGATGTGAATCTGCCTTTTCAGGTTGAGGTTGACGCTTCGGAGATCGGAGCTGGGGCAGTGTTGTCGCAGAAAGGTTCCGACTGCTCCGTCATTAGGCA
Source organism: Ranitomeya variabilis (assembly GCF_051348905.1). Lineage (NCBI taxonomy): Eukaryota > Metazoa > Chordata > Amphibia > Anura > Dendrobatidae > Ranitomeya > Ranitomeya variabilis. The sequence continues at coordinate 215,133,291 of NC_135232.1, read as the reverse complement.
TTGTGCCTTCTTTTCTCGCAAATTTTCGCCCGCAGAGCGGAATTATGATGTTGGGAATCGGGAGCTTTTGGCCATGAAGTGGGCGTTTGAGGAGTGGCGCCATTGGCTCGAGGGGGCTAGGCATCAGGTGGTGGTATTGACTGACCACAAAAATTTGATTTATCTTGAGACTGCCAGACGCCTGAATCCTAGACAGGCGCGCTGGTCTTTATTTTTTTCTCGCTTTAATTTTGTGGTGTCATACCTACCGGGTTCTAAGAATGTTAAGGCAGATGCCCTTTCTAGGAGTTTTGACCCGGACTCTCCTGGTAATTCTGAACCCACAGGTATCCTTAGGGAGGGAGTAATTTTGTCGGCCGTTTCTCCTGATCTGCGGCGGTCCTTGCAAGAGTTTCAGGCGGATAGACCGGATCGTTGTCCGCCCGATAGACTGTTTGTTCCGGATGATTGGACCAGCAGAGTCATCTCTGAGGTACATTCTTCTGCATTGGCAGGTCATCCCGGAATTTTTGGTACCAGGGATTTGGTGGCAAGATCCTTCTGGTGGCCTTCCCTGTCACGAGATGTGCGAGTCTTTGTGCAGTCATGTGACGTTTGTGCTCGGGCCAAGTCTTGTAGTTCTCGGGCTAGCGGACTGCTGTTGCCCTTGCCTATTCCTAAGAGGCCTTGGACACACATCTCGATGGATTTTATTTCAGATCTGCCTGTTTCCCAGAAGATGTCTGTCATCTGGGTGGTCTGTGACCGTTTCTCTAAAATGGTCCATTTGGTTCCTCTGCCCAAGTTGCCTTCTTCTTCTGAGTTGGTTCCTCTGTTTTTTCAGAATGTTGTCCGATTGCACGGTATTCCTGAGAATATTGTTTCTGACAGAGGTACTCAATTTGTGTCTAGATTTTGGCGGGCATTCTGTGCTAGGATGGGCATAGATTTGTCTTTTTCATCTGCTTTTCACCCTCAGACTAATGGCCAGACCGAGCGGACTAATCAGACCCTTGAGACATATCTGAGGTGTTTTGTCTCTGCTGACCAGGATGATTGGGTTGCTTTTTTGCCATTGGCAGAGTTCGCCCTCAATAATCGGGCCAGCTCTTCCACCTTGGTGTCCCCGTTTTTCTGTAATTCGGGGTTTCACCCTCGATTTTCCTCCGGTCAGGTGGAATCCTCGGATTGTCCTGGAGTGGATGCGGTGGTGGAGAGATTGCATCACATCTGGGGGCAGGTTATGGACAATTTGAAGTTGTCCCAGGAGAAGACTCAGCGTTTTGCCAACCGTCATCGTCGTGTTGGTTCTCGGCTTTGTGTTGGAGATTTGGTGTGGTTGTCTTCTCGTTTTGTCCCTATGAGGGTCTCTTCTCCTAAGTTTAAACCTCGGTTCATCGGCCCTTATAGAATATTGGAGATTCTTAATCCTGTTTCTTTCCGTTTGGACCTCCCTGCGTCCTTTTCCATTCATAACGTTTTTCATCGGTCGTTATTGCGCAGGTATGAGGTACCTGTTGTACCTTCAGTTGAGCCTCCTGCTCCGGTGTTGGTTGAGGGTGAGTTGGAGTACGTTGTGGAGAAAATTTTGGACTCTCGTGTTTCCAGACGGAGACTCCAGTATCTGGTCAACTGGAAGGGTTACGGCCAGGAGGATAATTCTTGGGTCAATGCATCTGATGTTCATGCTTCTGATCTTGTTCGTGCCTTCCATAGGGCTCATCCTGGTCGCCCTGGTGGATCTGGTGAGGGTTCGGTGCCCCCTCCTTGAGGGGGGGGTACTGTTGTGAATTTTGATTCTGGGCTCCCCCGGTGGCCGCTTGTGGAATTGGACTTGTCATCCTCTTTCCTGTTTCACCTGGTTCCATCAGTAGTGGGTGTCGCTATTTAAGCTCATTTCTCTGGTGGTTTCTTGCCGGTCAACAATGTTATCTGATGCCTCTCAGTGCTTGTTCCTGCTTCTAGACAACTACTAGATAAGTTGGACTTTTGTCCATGTTTTGTTTTGCCTATTTGTTCCAGTTCACAGCTGAAGTTTTGTTACTGTGTCTGGAAAGCTCTCGTTGATCAGGGATTGCTACTCTGGCGTTATGAGTTAATGCCAGAGTTTAAGGTAATCTCTGGATGGTGTTTTGTTAGTGTTTTTCTGCTGACCATGAAAGTATACTATCTGTCTTCTGCTATCTAGTAAGCGGACCTCAAATTTGCTAAGACTATTTTCCTGCTGCGTTTGTTGTTTCATCTGAACTCACCGTCATTATATGTGGGGGGCTACTGTCTTCTTTGGAATATTTCTCTAGAGGTGAGCCAGGTCTTATATTTCCCTCTGCTAGCTATTTAGGTCTTAGGCCAGAGCTGGGCATCTAGCGATAAATAGGAAATGCTACCTGGCTATTTCTAGTTGCGCGGCAGGCTTAGTTCATGGTCAGTATAGTTCCATCTTCCGAGAGCTTGTCCCTCTATAGGCTTGCTATGATCTCTGCCTGCAGAGATCATGACACCCAGCACTGCTCCTGGCTCCGGTCTCTGCAGCTGCAGTCTGCCCGGCCACGCAGCAGGTGCGCGATGATATGACATCATCACGCACCCGCAGTGTCAGCGTGAGGCAGAGCGGGGAATGATGGGAGAGGCAGCGACAGCGGACGCTCTCTCCTCCATCATTGTATTCAACTGTATCGGCATCATAGACGCCGGTATAGTTGAATGCGGGGAGAGCGATTGTGGGGCGAGTCTGCGCTGGCGGGAGGAGTCGGCCCTGGCGCCACTGATAGCAGCAGCAGCAGCAGCAGCAGGCCACTCCTGGCACCGGCCATTCTGGCATTTGCCAGAAGTGCCCGATGGCCAGTCCGGCCCTGCAAGCTGGACATCTTTAATTTGCTAAAGGGAGGGGGAGGTTGAAAAAAACAAACTAGATATTTAATATGCAATGTACTCCCTTTCTTATTTGCCCACAATCCAGTCACAGCATTGCAATTTTCATAATGCAATATAGGGTATCCAGGAAACTAGAGCCCAGGACCAGGCATATAGAATACTAGATGGTGGCCCGATTCTAACGCATCGGGTATTCTAGAGTATGCATGTCCACGTACTATATTGCCCAATTACGTAGTATATTGCCCAGTCACGTAGTATATTGCCCAGCGATGTAGTATATTGCCCAGCTACATAGTATACAGCACAGCGACGTAGGATATTGCGCAGCTACATAGTATATTGCACAGCTTTGTAGTATATTGCCCAGCCTTGTACTATATTGCCCAGCCACGTAGTATATTGCCCAGCCACGGAGTATATTGCCCAGCCACGTAGTATATTGCCCAGCCTTGTAGTATACAGCAGAGCCACGTAGGATATTGCCCAGTGACGTAGTATATTACCGAGGCACGTATAGGGCCAAAAAATAAAAAAATAAACATACTCACCTAACGATCCAAGGGGCCCTTGTAGTGTATCATACTCACCATTCTTGTCGCTGCTCCTCTGCGTCCTGCCTCTTCTCTTCCTGGGATCCTGTGCAGATGGTAGTGGTCGGCTTCAGGAAAATGGCCGCTGGATGCTGCGCGTGCGCAGATCGAGATCGCGGCGGCCATTTTCCTGAAGCCGAGTTCCATTGCAAGTGCCAGGGCTGGTGGGAGCAGGACCTATGAAGACGTCGCGGTCACATGACTGTGACGTCACGGCAGGTCCTTGCCGCACACCAGCCCTGGGACGGGACCGCACCGCAAGCTGACGCTTGTAATGGAGCGGTCCGGGGAGCGTGGCGAGGAGCGAGAAAGGCGGCGGAGGGTGAGTATAGCAGGTTTTTTTTTTTAATTTATTATTTTTAACATTACATTTTGTACTATTGATGCCGCATGGGCAGCGTCAATAGTACAAAGTTGGGGACACACAGGGTTAATAGCAGCGGTAACGGAGTGCGTTACCCGCGGCATAACGCGGTCCGTTACCGCCGGCATTAACCCTGTGTGAGCGGTGTATGCGGGCGCCGGCAGTGAGTGCGGGGAGTAAGCGGCAATTTTTTTTTTGGACTGTGCGCATCGCTGATTGGTCGCGGCAGCCATGACAGGCAGCTGCCGAGACCAATCAGCGAACGAATAACGGTGACAGACAGAAGGACAGACGGAAGTACCCTTAGACAATTATATAGTAGATAGGTTAAACAATGGGAATGTGTTCTCATATGTGGGAATATGTTTCCTCAAGGAAACTGTACAACAACTTTAGATGCAAACATTTAGGTTTTTACTTTATAATTGTTTGCCTATTTTTGTATTACCATGTTTTTCTCTTTTTATACCTTTTTCATGAAATCGGTGTATTTTTTTTTTTTTTACATTAATGCTTAAAACTTTAAGATGGGGGGGGGGGGGGGGAATGGGTTTCTTCAATCCCTAAGAAACCAGGAAACCTTTTTCAGTCTTATTCTCTACTAGAGATGAGCAAACTTGTTCGGAAAAAAGTTTTCCAATCTTCAAGTCGGTACGAATGTTGCACAGTCGGATTCATGTTTGGAATCCCGAGCATTTTCCCCAAAAGTTGGTCAGTGATCGAATTTCCACTTATGCTGTGATCTTACCAGCAGTTCTAATCGCTGTAAGATCATTACTGTCACTCAGAGCACTGTAGGGACACGCTGTCAGATGTTGGTGTGACCCCGCAGCTGTCACTGTGACCTTCAGGACTAGAAATCATTACTGCCAGTCAGAGAGTCACGGTTGCCATGTTATAAAATGACAGCCTGCAGCTGTGATCAAAGGTACAGAGTTTGCCTCCATTCAATCAGTTCAACTGATAACAGCGAGAGCAGGCGGTGGCTGATGGAAGTATTCATCACCCAGCAGCTGCACTCTAAATAAATAAAAATAACCAGCCAGGCAAGACTGACAGCTGTGGTCTGCAGCACTCAGCTGTCAGCTTTAGCAAGGTTGGTTTTCAAGAATGGAGCGGTCCCCATGCTGCTTTTTTAGTCATTTACGTAAATACTTAAAAAAAAAAATTGGTGTGGGGTCCCCCCCATTTTTGACAGCCAGCCTTGCTAAAGCAGACAGCTGGGGGCTGGTATTCTCAGGCTGGTAAGGGGACATGGATGTTGGGCCCCCCAGTCTAAAAATAGCAGCCTGCTGCCCCCAGAAAAGGTGTATCTATTAGATGCGCCAATTCATGCCCTTTGCCCGGCTCTTCCCACTTGCCTTGTGACGGTGGCAAGTGGGGTTCATATTTGTGGGGTTGATGTCACCAGCCAAACAATACAAGGGTGACATCAAGCCCACGGCTTGGTAATGGAGAGGCATCTAGAAGATGCCTCTCCATTACTAATCCTATAGTTCATATTTGAAATATACACACAGCAAGTATAAAGTCCTTTATTTGAAATAAAAACAAGACACACTTTTCCATTTTTAATTAAAAATAACTAAAAAGAAAAAGTAGTGTGATATGCTAGTAGATTTGCTAGGTTTATTTCCTTGACAATTATTTCAGTGATGGCTCTCATAGTCTCCATGTGCCTCTAGACCACTTGCTTTACATAATGAGAATGATAATAAACACATAAAATAGTTTTTGTTTTTTTTTACATAAAACTACATTTATATGATGAGAAGCATTCTCTAAACACCATACCACATGTTAAAAATACTTGTCCCATTTACCTTAATAACTAGGTGCACCACAAATAGTTATAACCAGACAACTCCTAAAATTTGACATAATTCTTAAGGCTATCATACACACTAGATGGCTGTTGGCCAAACAATGGTTTGGCCAATCGTTTGGCCAGCTGCCACCTCTCAAATGCATGGGAGCTTTTGTTTGGCCAAGCGCTCCTGTGTTTTCTGAAAGAGCCATTGTCAGATATGTCTGGCAGTAGATAATCCCAGGGAGACAATATGATCGGCAGTCGGCAATCTTTGAAACATTGAGAAACCTTCTCAGTAGTGAAAAACCTTCCAAAGTTCCTGAAAATAAGAATAACTCTCCCCTAGAGCCATATATAATTCCAAAAATTAATATCCCAATAGTGTGACCCTCATCCCCACAAAGGACAGCGTGCCAAGCCTTCTCATGAGATTCTTGAAAGATAAGATGAATGGTATTTCTGAGCAGGTAGCAAGAAGAAAATCAATACTAACATATGTCTAACATATTCGGGAATGAAAAACCAAATACTAAATCAATCCCAATGTTTGGATTCTGTTTTATGAACAGATTAATGAAAAGTGGTGATTTGTGGACTCCTAACTCGTATACTGTGACCATATAACCAGACCACTGTTCTATACACTTATCACAGATGAAAGGACACCCAAGATGTCTTATTAGCCATTACTGCCCACATTGGTTTTGGCATGTATGGAAGATGCTTTCGGGAAATGTTATATATGCTCCCTATTTTCGCTCTATAATTTGTATTTATTTGAGAGTCTATCTAAGATGTTTATTATACCCCAGTCATCCAGTCAGATTCAATAGATTTGGGAGTCTTTTGACTTGTTATGCAAAAGTTTAATGTAAAAATGTGTTTAGTGGAGTTTTATTTATTTTTGTTTTACTATTTTTCATTACCTAGTGTTACACTGTATATCATTCCTACTGTTCTATTGCCTTATAAAAGGAACCATGAGTTCCAACCTTCTTAATGGCTAAGAAACAAAATTAAAAATTCAAATTAAAGTTTTGGATTGGCCTACTAAAATATCCAATAGGAGTCTGCAAAAGAACACTTCATACACAAAACCTTCCGATACATATTTGTTTTACATCAGTGCTTGCAAAGAGTGTCTAGGATTTGCTATAACTTTTGTAATTTGATGTTATGGAATGTTAGTCTAAGAGGCTTTAGGTTGCAGCTATTGTTGATCCTAATGGTGTAATTTATGTTTTTACATGATTGATAAGACTTTGGGACAACATTGTTAATTTCATAAATGCTGTAAATGTTACAAAATAAATTGATTTCCCCATCATGTGTGAACTGCAGATTACTATACCTATATTGCATGGTTAGGGGTTCGAAATCCATTCATTTGCTCATGGACCTATCTTTTGAAAAATGAGGTAATTAGGAGCCTGACTATGACTGCCATGTTAACTGCATGCCATCATGTACAGACCCTTAATGACTTGATTTTTCAAAGGTTATACAAAACTAAATGGATTGGAAACGTTGTCTTTGACGTAACCTTTTGGATTGAATATTATTGTAAGAGATGCATATCTTCCAGCAAGCAAAAATATATATAATATTTTTCTTAAAATAGACTTAAAAAGGCACAAATTAATGTTCGTCTTTATGGGAGTAGTTTTCATTTTCTGTATGTCTGTTTCATCAATTTCAACTTTTTTTTTTTTTTTTTTTTTTTAAAGTGCAACGTTTTTGCACAAGTATACGTCGCTTACCACCCCCCAAAAACAAGTTAGAGCTGCATGTGCTATTTTAATGGAGTATGTCACTTTTTGCTCCAAGAAGCCATTAGATAAAGAAGAAATGGGCATTTTTTTTTTTTGGCCCATTTTGAAGAATTCAATATAAATGTTAATCAAGACAGAATAAAGATCACCACAAGACAAAGAAGGTGACCAAAAAAAGTCAAATGATGAATCTGGCCCTAACTGTGCCTATAGCAGGGGTCCCCCACCTGTGGCTATGTAGGCACATTTTGGTCACGGACCCATGATGTATGGTTCACGGCTATCTGCTGGTTTAGTGTCCTAGCACCAGGTCTAGCATAGAGCTATGAAGGGCGTGTCTCCAGATGGAGAGTAACCCTCACAGAAGAGCAGATCTGGATGCACAGATACTGGACTTCGGAGTTTTGAGATAATTTGAGTATGGTAAGCTGGAGACATGAGGATACTACCTGTCAAAGGAGATGCTTGAAGTTGGATGCGACAGTGTGGTGGAACTGCTTGATGTGAGAATACTGAATGAGAGTATTGTGGGAACCCCTGGATCAAGGTAGGTGTTTTCTGTAGGAAAAGACTTGGTGGCCACCATTATACAAGTAATGGGGGCTCTGGTTTTCACTACCGTGAGTAATTCGGGAGCTGGATGCACCTGGCAACCCTATTTCAGAACTGAATGTGGCTTTCAAAGACCGAAAGGTTGGGGCCACTGATCTAGATCATAATCACTGGTTAGTACATTCTCAGCTCCTTTATCCTAAGGACATTTTTGTCATGGATTATTATTTTATCCACCCCTAACCTCTCCCCTCAGCATTCCTATAACATCTTAAACTCTTTTCTCAATTGCTAATTAATTATTTTCTTAGCACAATATAGAAGCTTTAATCCCACTATTTTTGTTTTTCTTTTGATGGATGCTAGAAATAATCTCATTCTAGATCACAAGTATTTGGATCCAGGGGTATATTGATTCTATAAATATTATCTATAGTTGTAACAACCTAATCGCTAAGCGATTCCATAGCATATAATCCAATTCCCCTTTCTCCATCCCACATTTAAAGCGAGATGGATCTCTGTACATTGTTGCCAGGATTTTCTATTTTCATATTGCAATTTTACATTACTTTAAAAAGGTCTAAAATCAACCAGCCCAGTAGCCTGTGGTGACAGAAGATTGGCAGTCATTTTATAGGTGACTTCATATGTTGCTACAAAAGGCCAAGCCAATTTGCCATAGAGTAACATATCGTACTTTTACCTTTTGCAGACTGTAAACCTAAAATTGTTTGCATGGCAAATCATCTTGGCATTTACCGCTCACTATCAATATGTTATATGGCCCAATCAAGATAATATTGGCACATTAATAGTGGGAGACATTAAATGCCATCTTTAAATTCATATTAGTGTAAACTAGCAACTAAATTTTCTTCTCAGTATGCAAAGTGACCATAACAAATAATGAATCTTATTAATCAAACTTGCAATTAATTCCCTTATTAGCTGGCCAGTCATGTAGATGTAACAGAAGAGCATTTGGTATCTTAGAAAGCCATCATGCCGAAATATATCTTTATGAAAGGGTTAATTTTTCCAATAGGCGGAGGCTGAATAATAGAAGAAGACAGGAGTCATTTAGTATTATTCCCCAGTTGTTGCTTCATTTCTTGAGGGCCAAGTGCTCACCATCTGATTGTATGCCGATAGGAAGATTCAATGTGTTCTCTTCTAATTTTCCTTTTTTTGTGTCTGCATGAAAGAGCTCATCAGTCTCAGCACTGACTGTGCGGATGCAGCAAGTGCTGGACATGTCCATTGTTTGCACTGAGCAAGCAGGAAATGCAAGCGACCCCCACTGCGTGAGGGAAAACCGTAGTAGTGTGCTCCATAAAGGAAGGCCTCTGTTGCCTGCATGGCAGAGGAGCAGTCTTCCTCTGGCGACATAATTTCGGCTTTAGGTCACACATTCTTCAGTTTGTGTTGAATGGTCTTAATTACAATGTGTGTATATATTGCATTAAAATAAAACTATACAAGATTATCTGTCATTTTAAGGGCAACCTGTCATGGAAAAAAACACTATTAACCTGTAGATATGGGCTAATCTGCAGGATAATAGTTAATTCTGGCAGCATACGGCATCAGCATTTAGAGTCCTGCTGCCGGGAGGAAATTAACTTCATTCTTCCCAGCAGCATTTGACTTCATCATGCGGGTGGCACTGACACGGTTTCAGTCACCATTCTGTGTTTCAGTGACTGGCTTTGACTGACACCAGGCTCAAAATTAGACACGGCTGTGCGTAGAGATCGGCGGCTGTAACCGCAACCCCGGCTCTGACTGACAACCGGCTCTAATGCTGTCAGTCAGTGTTGGGTGCACGGTTACAGCTGCTGCTCACTATATACAGAGCGGTGACTGAACCCGCACCTGCGCCACCCGCATAACTGAATGCTGCCAACAGAATATAGTTCATTTTCTCCCAGGAGCAGGACCCTAAGTGCTGATGTCAAGCAGGTTCAGAATGCTATTAACCGGCAGATTAGCCCGATATCAGCAGGTTAATAGCGTTTTTTCACATGACCGATTCCCTTTAATTTTTTTCATATATCAATTGTACACCTGAAAAAAAAAACAACTTTGTAATTTATCTTTTCAGAGAAATTTGCTTCTTTTGCCTTCTGGATTGATCTTTCACTCTTAAAGGGTAAAATCTGTTTTCAGTGAAGACGCATTTTCCCATTACTGAGAGAGAATGACAGTTGGAGCTTTTAAAATTCCATGGAGGGGGGAGCTAAAGGCAGGAACGGACTGCTGCAAGTTCTCCTGAATACAGTTACAAATCTCCATAGAAATATGAGCACCAACTTCCATTTCCTCTCTGTAAGAGGGACATATGTGTTCAGATATTCCCTGGGAATTGAGAATTTTGAAAATTAAAGTTCAGTCCAGGAGGAGAAAGAAGCAGATTTCTCTAATAAGATATATTACAAAGTTTCTCGTTTTCACGTACTGTTTGTTTATGGGGAAAATTAAAATAAAATGACAGTTACTACTTCAACAAATAAAGGATTCCGAATTAAGCAAAGCTATATGGTTAATTTCAGAATAATCCTCACTGGAGACATAGAACGCTTCCCAGAAATGTATCACTCCAAATACTTTAATATGAGCCACTCTTGTAGCCTTATATTAGTATTAAAAGGAATATATCGGCAGGTTTTTGTTACCTTATTTGGGAGTAGCATGATGTAGGCAAAGAGAAGCTGATTCCAACAATGTATCACTTAGAATCATATAATATTACAGTTGGAAGGGACCTCCAGGGTTATGGTGTCCAACCCCCTGCTCAATGCAGGATTCACTAAACTATCTCAGGCGGAATAGAATCATAGAAGTTAGTTTACTGGGTGTAGCTGTTCTGACAGAGTTTTTAGATGTAGGATGAAGCAGAGCTCAGAAAGCTGACCCCACCCACACCACACTCTCCGTGTACACAGCCTATTGACAGGGAGATGGTTTACACAGGAGGGGGCAGAGTTGGACTAGCATGCACGAGCTGCAGCAGTCTAGGCAAGGATCATCACCAGGTGATAAAAGCTTCATTATAAGTAAACGGCACACAGCCTGACATGAGACACATTATAAAAATCTGTGTTTTAACCCCTACCTCATGCTGTCCTCAGATTACATAGAAATATGTAATCAGTATTTTACAGTATTCTAGTAAGCTGTATGAGTCCCCAATTCCCTTTGCATAACAAAACACTACCTTTTATTGTCCACCACATACGGTGTGTCCCGGTCCAATGGTCATCGCTGGTCTTGTTTAGAAGTCCCCTCCTCTCTGGTTGCAATTGCAGGCCTCCTGCCCTGCTTCATGTGGATCACTTGTCCTATACTAGTTTTCCAGTGTCCCCCCAACTGCATTCCTGCGCAGGTGTACTTTGTCTTGCCCTGCTCAGAGCAAAGCAAAGTACTGTAATGCGCACGCACTGGTTTTACTTCTGGGTGATCGGCGCTCTTTGGCCTCTCCCAGCATATGTACATTACATTACTTTGCTCTGTCCTCAGCATGGCAGAGCAGTACCCCTGTTTGGGGGAAACTGGAAGATGTAGGACACTGGAGGACACTGGTGTGAGAGGAGGAGCAGAGGCAAGACCAACAGCGCCATCGGAATGGACCGCTATGTTTGGTGGAATTATCGAATGTATTTTTCCTGCTATGCCCAAGGGATATGGGACTCACATACAGCTTAGTAGAATAATGTATTAGAGGCCCTACAAGGTGGTGGCCGTACTTTATATTCGGGAAAACCTGGTGACGAATTACATTAAGCCTAATGCGCAGCAACTTTCCAAAATATGCTATGTACAGTATATGCATAAAATGATTTGCATGAATTCTGCTCTGTCTTTTGTGTATTTCCATTGTAGTCTGTTGTGTTTTGGATTGATATATGGTGACATTACGTAAAATCAATAGTCATTTATTCTAAATCTCCAATTTCACAATGCAGTTCGATACTGAATAATCCTAGGTTGTCTGTATACTTAAATTACTTTAAATTAGAGATGTAACTTATCCAAATGTTAGTGACAACCTGTAGTGAGAAATATTACAATTATGTAGAGGGGGAAAAAAGAAAGCAATTGCCAAGTAATAGCTAACAATAATTTTATGTCTTAGGGATTGTTTCAGAGACAGAGCTAGGGCTTTATCTCAGGGGGGCAAAACACCTGAGTGGGCCCCTAACCGGTAACCCCATTTACAACTATTGTGGCACACTGATATTACTGCCATATGGTGACATATAGTGGTAGAGACGAGTCCTGCAGAACATGTAACAGATTTTTCACATCTTTTCCATTTGGCCCCGACTAACATGGTAACCTCTTCCGGCAATGACTCGCCTACAGAGATTGCAACATAGACACATCTGACTTCTCAATTTTCCAGCACAGTCCCCATGTATTTCCAACCTGCACAAACTCCTCATTCTGCTGATACCCCAATACTGAGCCGCTGCTGTCATATGTGTATGTATTACTGCTCCTGCTGTTTGGCACAATAACAGAGCTCCTCTTACTGCTGCACATAGTAATCTCCACCACTGGGCCCCTCGGATAGTAATAATGCCTCCTTTTGTGCCTTGTAGATGGTAAAAAAATGCCCTGTAGAAAATATTAATACCCTGTGCAAATGGCCTACAAAACGGTGTCCACATGTTGCTCCTTTGACAGTGCCCCTATATGAGTTTCCTCACACGAACATATCAATCAGAAGAGTGCAATCAGATTACAAATCGTGTTGCTCTCCGACCAATGTTATACTATGAGGCAGTGGAGATCAGTGAATTTTCTCATGCCGATTTGGTATGAGTATACAATCACAGCATGCAGAAAGTGTGTGAGGTGGCCAGGGTGGTAGTCACGGCGAGGGGCTGCTGTTCCGGAACACTCCGGCACCCCGCAAAGAAAACAATGTCTCTATTTCAGTTTGGAATTTCTCCTCAGGTTGCACGGTCCCAATTCCAGATATCACCCACTGACAAATTCCGAGTCCATTTTTAACAAAACACATTTACTCAGCAAGTTCAGTCACTGACATAGCACAGTAATTCTCACTGATTATAGATCCTTTCCTCTGTGCTGTCCCTGGCAATCTTTGTTCAGGTAACATACCATCTGGTACCGTAGCTTCCTGACTAGCCAGACTAGTTCTTTCCCAGGGGGTCCCTGCCTTTTTTCCCCTCCAAGGGCAAAATAAAGGATGGCTCTTCCAAACCTTTTCCAGACCGTAGGTATCAGACGTTTCTGGATTTCCCACTGTACCTAGTTGCTGACGCTCTCATGCTGCTCCTGTTTCCTTGTACTTGTATGACTTCCAGCCCTGAGGCACTGAACTGCTGGACTCTTCTTAGTAAACTTGTTCCTGAAGCAACCTTACTGTTCTCCATCCAACTCTCTGACTAAAACCAGGAAATGTCTCAACTATCACCACTGTGGCCCCTCCTAACTTGGAAATCCCCTATTTCCTTAACCAGTTCTTATCCTAACCTTATCTAATCTCCTAATCTACAGTGCCCCCACTGTACTAAACCCTATACTACCTGTTACTATTGCTCTAACTAAATCCTACACTTATACTGTAATTCCCTAAAGGTACCGTCACACTCAGCAACTTTGCAATGAGAACGACAATGATCCGTGACGTTGCAGCGTCCTGGATAGCGATCTCGTTGTGTTTGACACGCAGCAGCGATCTGGATCCCGCTGTTATATCGCTGGTCAGAGCTAGAAGTCCAGAACTTTATTTCGTCGCTAGGTCGGCGTGTATCGTCATGTTTGACATCAAAAGCAACGACGCCAGCAATGACAGACATGGAGCTATCAATCAGCGAGAACGATCAGTGAGTTGCCGTTACGTCACTGGATCGCTCCTGCATCGTTCTGGAGTTGCTGTGTTTGACGTCTCTACAGCGACCAAAACAGCGACGCTCCAGCGATCTAGTTTAGGTCGGCTCGTTGTCTATATCGCCGCAGCGTCGCTGAGTGTGACGGTACCTTAACTCTATCCCTAGTCCATAAAGATGCATAAGTACACATTACACATACATCATTACATAATAAGGCATCTTACACTTGAAACATACCAGTTTTACTAGGAAGGGATGCAGGGCATGGCTTGACCCCAACACACCCTTAAAATTACACCCGAGAATCAGATTCCACTCGCCCATACAAGTCTATAGGTGCGTGTGAAATGGGGATGGGGAAACATCGGACTGCACTCAGATGTTGCGCCATCTCCTCCGCACCTGTGCTGCAATTCTGTCATGTGAGAGAATCCGTGCACTGACATTCTGCTCAAACTCTGACAGAGTGAGTGCCAAGTGTCATTTGCATTATTGGCCTAATTCTCTTGACTTTGACGTCCTGTGCATGCGTCAGCGCCTTTGCTGTTCTGTAGATCACAGGTTAAAGTGTCCTGTGGTCTACAGAATGGAGAGCGGTAGTGCAGGGAGACAGTCTCCCTGCTCCACTACAGGGCATATCTGTATCAGTGAGCTGTGTGGTAGCATAGCTCCGGCTGGGCTTAGGAGGCATTGGGTCTTCCTAGAATACATGTCATCTGAGTATAGGTTATCGTGTGCAGCTTGTAAATGTGGTACATTACTTTTGTTGACTGTAATATAACCATACATACTATACATCAAATTGCCATAGACTGGTTTATCAGCTGGTTTATATGACAAGTAATAACAAGTAAAGTCTGCTCAATGGTAGTCCAAAATTAGAATATTCTGACTGATTTATAGAAACAATGGTTTTGACCGGTATGAAAACTTAATATAAATAATCTACTTTTGAGTTGCATTATATGCACTTTTTTTAAGTTACATTTTTCTCTTGTCTTATGGCATTGATAGAAATTTTTTACGACAAATTCTTCATAATGGCACTCGTGGCTCATAAACGTTGCGCAAAATAAAAAAATGCAGGTTTCTTTGTATTTAACCCTTTTTTTTTGTGATTTTTATTTTTTAAAATTTTTATTTTGTTTTGTTTTTTAGCTCAAGTCGCATCTTCCACTTAAACGTTGCCAACATTTTGCTAAATTTCAGATGTAGATAAAATCACTCCAGTGATGGTATATTTGTACAAAGTTTTTGCAACTTTAAAAAAAAAAAAATCACAGTTGATGAATTGGCAGAAAACATTTGGAAACCCCAAAACCTGCCATCATGACGAACATAAAAAAACAAACAAACAGGTGAATGCATAGACTTTAAAACAGATGCAAATTAAATAAAGCTGTGTGAAAGTCTTCGCCCCTTCATGATTTCCTATTCTTTTACTTGTTTGCCACACTTAAATGTTTCAGATCACCAAACAAATTTAAATATTTGACAAAGATGACACAGTAAACACAAATTGCAGTCTTAATTATTAAGGGAAAGAGATACAGGGCCATGTGTGAAAAAGTGATTGCCCTTTAAACCCATTTTTAACTGGTTGGGCCACCCTTAGCAGCAACAACTGCAATCAAGTGTTTGCGATAATTGGCAATGAGTCTTTTACAACACTTTGGAGGAATTTTGGCCTACTTATCATAGTATCATAGTTATTAAGGTTGAAGGAAGACTTTAAGTCCATCTAGTTCAACCCATAGCCTAACCTAACATGCCCTAACATGTTACTTATCTTTGCAGAATTGTTGTAATTCAGCCACATTGAAGGGTTTCCGAACATGCTCCGCCTTTTTAAGGTCATGCCACAGCATCGCAATCGGATTAAGGTCAGGACTTTGATTAGGGCACTCTTAATTTTGTTTTTCTTAAGCAATTCAGAGGTGGACTTTCTGGTGTGTTTTGGATCATTGCCGTGCTACACAACCCAAGAGCGCTTCAGCTTGAGGTCATGAACAGATGTGTTGTGAAATTGGATTTTGGGCTCCCCCGGTGGCCACTGGTGGAATTGAACTGGTGTGCATCATCCTCTCTGTTCACCTGTTTCCATCAGGATGTGGGAGTCGCTATTTAGCCTTGCTCCTCTGTCACTTCCATGCCGGTCAACATTGTAATCAGAAGCCTTTCTGTGCATGTTCCTGCTGCTAGACAACTCCCAGCTAAGTTGGACTTAGTCCTTGTTTGTTTTTGCATTTTCTTCCAGTTCACAGCTGTAGTTTCGTTTCTGTGTCTGGAAAGCTCTTGTGATCTGAAATTGCCACTCTGATGTTATGAGTTAATACTAGAGTCTTAAAGTAATTTCAGGATGGTATTTTGATAGGGTTTTCAGCTGACCATGAAAGTGCCCTTTCTGTCTTCCTGCTATCTAGTAAGCGGACCTCAATTTTGCTAAACCTGTTTTCATACTACGTTTGTCATTTCATCTATAATCACCGCCAATATTTGTGGGGGCCTCTGTCTGCCTTTTGGGGAAATTTCTCTAGAGGTGAGCCAGGACTATATTTTCCTCTGCCAGGATTAGTTAGTCCTCCGGCCGGCGCTGGGCGTCTAGGGATAAAACGCAGGCTACGCTACCCGGCTACTGTTAGTTGTGCGGCAGGTTTAGTTCATGGTCAGTTTAGTTTCCATCCTTCCAAGAGCTAGTTCGTATGTTTGCTGGGCTATGTTCTCTTGCCATTGAGAACCATAACAGTTTGACCAGCCACAAAAGGGTTAAATTAATTGACAGAGAAAGGAGAGAAAAGAGAAGTCTGCTGAAGATTTTTATTTTTTTTTCTCTCAGTTCTGAGTGTGCTTGTAATTGAATCTCTTGCAAGTCTGCCTATATTGCAGCCTTTCTCTCTCTCTCTCCTTCTAATCCTGGAATGGCTCTGTGTTCACCTGTTTAAAATGGATATTCAGAGTTTAGCTGCAGGTTTGAATAATCTCACCACGAAAGTTCAAAACTTACAAGATTTTGTTGTTCATGTTCCTATATCTGAACCTAGAATTCCTTTGCCTGAATTTTTCTCGGGGAATAGATCTTGCTTTCAAAATTTCAAGAATAATTGCAAGTTGTTTTTGTCCCTGAAATCTCGCTCTGCTGGAGATCCTGCTCAGCAGGTCAGGATTGTGATTTCTTTGCTCCGGGGCGACCCTCAGGATTGGGCTTTTGCGTTGGCTCCAGGGGATCCTGCGTTGCTCAATGTGGATGCGTTTTTTCTGGCCTTGGGGTTGCTTTATGAGGAACCTCAGTTAGAACTTCAGGCGGAAAAGGCCTTGATGTCCCTATCTCAGGGGCAAGACGAAGCTGAAATATACTGTCAGAAATTCCGTAAATGGGCTGTGCTTACTCAGTGGAATGAGTGCGCCCTGGCGGCGAATTTCAGAGAGGGTCTCTCTGATGCCATTAAGGATGTTATGGTGGGGTTCCCTGTGCCTGCGGGTCTGAATGAGTCCATGACAATGGCTATCCAGATCGATAGGCGTCTGCGGGAGCGCAAACCTGTGCACCATTTGGCGGTGTCTACTGAGAAGACGCCAGAGAATATGCAATGTGATAGAGTTCTGTCCAGAAGTGAACGGCAGAATTTTAGACGAAAAAATGGGTTGTGCTTCTATTGCGGTGATTCAACTCATGTTATATCAGCATGCTCTAAGCGTACTAAGAAGCTTGATAAGTCTGTTTCAATTGGCACTTTACAGTCTAAGTTTATTCTATCTGTGACCCTGATTTGTTCTTTATCATCTATTACCGCGGATGCCTATGTCGACTCTGGTGCCGCTTTGAGTCTTATGGATTGGTCCTTTGCCAAACGCTGTGGGTATGATTTGGAGCCTCTTGAAACTCCTATACCCCTGAAGGGGATTGACTCCACCCCATTGGCTAGCAATAAACCACAATACTGGACACAAGTAACTATGCGGATTAATCCGGATCACCAGGAGATTATTCGCTTTCTTGTGCTGTATAACCTACATGATGTGTTGGTGCTTGGATTGCCATGGCTGCAATCTCATAACCCAGTCCTTGACTGGAAAGCTATGTCTGTGTTAAGCTGGGGATGTAAGGGGACGCATGGGGACGTACCTGTGGTTTCCATTTTATCATCTATTCCCTCTGAGATTCCTGAATTCTTGACTGAATATCGTGACGTTTTTGAAGAACCTAAGCTTGGTTCATTACCTCCG
This sequence comes from Ranitomeya variabilis, assembly GCF_051348905.1. Classification (NCBI taxonomy): domain Eukaryota; kingdom Metazoa; phylum Chordata; class Amphibia; order Anura; family Dendrobatidae; genus Ranitomeya; species Ranitomeya variabilis. The sequence continues at coordinate 215,115,256 of NC_135232.1, read as the reverse complement.
CACCGGGAGTGCGATTGTGCCATAGATTTGATTCCGGGTAGTAAATACCCTAAGGGTCGTTTATTTAATCTGTCTGTGCCTGAACATGCTGCTATGCGAGAATATATAAAGGAGTCCTTGGAAAAGGGACATATTCGTCCTTCGTCATCTCCCTTAGGAGCCGGTTTTTTCTTTGTGGCTAAGAAAGATGGCTCTTTGAGGCCGTGCATTGATTATCGGCTTTTGAATAAAATCACGGTTAAATATCAATATCCGTTGCCACTGCTGACTGATTTGTTTGCTCGCATAAAGGGGGCCAAGTGGTTCTCTAAGATAGATCTTCGTGGGGCGTATAATTTGGTGCGAATTAAGCAGGGGGATGAGTGGAAAACCGCATTTAATACGCCCGAGGGCCACTTTGAGTATTTGGTGATGCCTTTTGGTCTTTCAAATGCCCCTTCAGTCTTTCAGTCCTTTATGCATGACATTTTCCGTGATTATTTGGATAAATTTATGATTGTGTATCTGGATGATATTTTGATTTTTTCGGATGACTGGGACTCTCATGTCCAGCAGGTCAGGAGGGTTTTTCAGGTTTTGCGGTCTAATTCCTTGTGTGTGAAGGGTTCTAAGTGCGTTTTTGGGGTTCAAAAGATTTCCTTTTTGGGATATATTTTTTCCCCCTCTTCCATCGAGATGGATCCTGTCAAGGTTCAGGCTATTTGTGATTGGACGCAACCCTCTTCTCTTAAGAGTCTTCAGAAATTTTTGGGCTTTGCTAACTTTTATCGTCGATTTATTGCTGGTTTTTCTGATGTTGTTAAACCATTGACTGATTTGACTAAGAAGGGTGCTGATGTTGCTGATTGGTCCCCTGCTGCTGTGGAGGCCTTTCGGGAGCTTAAGCGCCGCTTTTCTTCCGCCCCTGTGTTGCGTCAGCCTGATGTTGCTCTTCCTTTTCAGGTTGAGGTCGACGCTTCTGAAATCGGAGCTGGGGCGGTTTTGTCGCAGAGAAGTTCCGATTGCTCCGTGATGAGACCTTGTGCTTTTTTCTCGCGTAAATTTTCGCCCGCCGAGCGGAATTATGATGTTGGGAATCGGGAGCTTTTGGCCATGAAGTGGGCTTTTGAGGAGTGGCGTCATTGGCTTGAGGGGGCTAGACATCAGGTGGTGGTATTGACTGACCACAAAAATCTAATTTATCTTGAGTCCGCCAGACGCCTGAATCCTAGACAGGCGCGCTGGTCGTTGTTTTTCTCTCGGTTTAATTTTGTGGTGTCCTACCTGCCGGGTTCTAAGAATGTTAAGGCGGATGCCCTTTCTAGGAGTTTTGAGCCTGACTCCCCTGGTAATTCTGAACCTACAGGTATCCTTAAGGATGGAGTGATATTGTCTGCCGTTTCTCCAGACCTGCGGCGGGCCTTGCAGGAGTTTCAGGCGGATAGACCTGATCGTTGCCCACCTGGTAGACTGTTTGTTCCTGATGATTGGACCAGTAGAGTCATTTCTGAGGTTCATTCTTCTGCGTTGGCAGGTCATCCTGGAATCTTTGGTACCAGGGATTTGGTGGCAAGGTCCTTCTGGTGGCCTTCCCTGTCTCGAGATGTGCGAGACTTCGTGCAGTCTTGTGACGTTTGTGCTCGGGCCAAGCCTTGTTGTTCTCGGGCTAGTGGATTGTTGTTGCCCTTGCCTATCCCGAAGAGGCCCTGGACGCACATCTCGATGGATTTTATTTCGGATCTTCCTGTTTCTCAGAAGATGTCTGTCATCTGGGTGGTGTGTGATCGTTTCTCTAAGATGGTCCATTTGGTTCCCCTGCCTAAGTTGCCTTCTTCTTCCGAGTTGGTTCCTCTGTTTTTTCAAAATGTGGTCCGTTTGCATGGTATTCCGGAGAATATCGTTTCTGACAGAGGTACCCAATTCGTGTCTAGATTTTGGCGAGCATTCTGTGCTAGGATGGGCATAGATTTGTCTTTTTCGTCTGCTTTCCATCCTCAGACTAATGGCCAGACCGAGCGGACGAATCAGACCTTGGAGACATATTTGAGGTGTTTTGTGTCTGCAGATCAGGATGATTGGGTTGCTTTTTTGCCTTTAGCGGAGTTTGCCCTCAATAATCGGGCCAGCTCTGCCACCTTGGTGTCTCCCTTTTTCTGTAATTCGGGGTTTCATCCTCGATTTTCTTCTGGTCAGGTGGAATCTTCGGATTGTCCTGGAGTGGATGCTGTGGTGGAGAGGTTGCATCAGATTTGGGGGCAGGTAGTGGACAATTTGAAGTTGTCCCAGGAGAAGACTCAGCTTTTTGCCAACCGCCGGCGTCGGGTTGGTCCTCGGCTTTGTGTTGGGGACTTGGTGTGGTTGTCTTCTCGTTTTGTCCCTATGAGGGTTTCTTCTCCCAAGTTTAAGCCTCGGTTCATCGGCCTGTACAAGATATTGGAGATTCTTAACCCTGTGTCCTTCCGTTTGGACCTCCCTGCATCTTTTTCTATTCATAATGTTTTTCATCGGTCATTATTGCGCAGGTATGAGGTACCGGTTGTGCCTTCCGTTGAGCCTCCTGCTCCGGTGTTGGTTGAGGGCGAGTTGGAGTACGTTGTGGAAAAAATCTTGGACTCCCGTGTTTCCAGACGGAAACTCCAGTATCTGGTCAAATGGAAGGGATACGGTCAGGAGGATAATTCTTGGGTGACTGCCTCTGATGTTCATGCCTCCGATTTGGTCCGTGCCTTTCATAGGGCTCATCCTGATCGCCCTGGTGGGTCTGGTGAGGGTTCGGTGCCCCCTCCTTGAGGGGGGGGTACTGTTGTGAAATTGGATTTTGGGCTCCCCCGGTGGCCACTGGTGGAATTGAACTGGTGTGCATCATCCTCTCTGTTCACCTGTTTCCATCAGGATGTGGGAGTCGCTATTTAGCCTTGCTCCTCTGTCACTTCCATGCCGGTCAACATTGTAATCAGAAGCCTTTCTGTGCATGTTCCTGCTGCTAGACAACTCCCAGCTAAGTTGGACTTAGTCCTTGTTTGTTTTTGCATTTTCTTCCAGTTCACAGCTGTAGTTTCGTTTCTGTGTCTGGAAAGCTCTTGTGATCTGAAATTGCCACTCTGATGTTATGAGTTAATACTAGAGTCTTAAAGTAATTTCAGGATGGTATTTTGATAGGGTTTTCAGCTGACCATGAAAGTGCCCTTTCTGTCTTCCTGCTATCTAGTAAGCGGACCTCAATTTTGCTAAACCTGTTTTCATACTACGTTTGTCATTTCATCTATTATCACCGCCAATATTTGTGGGGGCCTCTGTCTGCCTTTCGGGGAAATTTCTCTAGAGGTGAGCCAGGACTATATTTTCCTCTGCCAGGATTAGTTAGTCCTCCGGCCGGCGCTGGGCGTCTAGGGATAAAACGCAGGCTACGCTACCCGGCTACTGTTAGTTGTGCGGCAGGTTTAGTTCATGGTCAGTTTAGTTTCCATCCTTCCAAGAGCTAGTTCGTATGTTTGCTGGGCTATGTTCTCTTGCCATTGAGAACCATAACACAGATGGCTGCACATTCTCCTTCAGGATTTTTTGGTAGACAGCAGAATTCATGGTTCCATTTACCACAGCAAGTCTTCCAGGTCCTGAAGCACCAACACAGCCTTAGACCATCACACTACCACCACCATATTTTACTGATGGTATGATGTTCCTTTTTTGTCAGTCAGACTATTCTCCCAAAAGTTTTGGGAATCATCAAGATGTTTTCTGGCAAAACTGAGACAATCCTTTATGTTCTTATTGCTTTGCTGTGGTTTTCATCTTGGAAAGGCACAAAATATGCATTAAATTTAATTTTTATCCTTTTTACTTTAGCCTAGTTGAATTGAAAGACTAAATTACATTTTTAGTTATTTACATCTATGTTGGCTCTAGTGTTTTAGAGGGCTGTAGTTCTATCCAAGTAGCCCAAATTATAATACTCTATTAAATTTCTATATCCTGGCATAATTTTCTTGCTCATACATTTATATGGCTGTCTATCAAGTTCTTGCTTGGATGAAAGGTATCTCTCATGACTCTTCCCCCCCCCCCCCTTACACGCCCATGTACTTCTTGTTTTGTTGAGTGTTCATATATTTTCACCTGGGAAAGTGTTGAAAATCAATGCCAAACAGCTCTTTCCAGCCATATAAAAAGTATTTTAATCCAAACTGTTAAGTCCTTCTCTTTCTTGTTCTTATGGTGGAGAGTTAAGCTACAGTTACACTGAAAGATTCCTAAGAACTGAGTGGATGTTTCAGTTTAAACAGGCTGCCAATTTCTCGATTAATGAGCATTTTACTCATTAATCAGTGATATGATCTTCTGTTTTCAGGTCAAGATCATTGTTCTCAGAGGTGCATCATCTTGTGTAAACAGGACATGTGCTGCCAAGGCGAATGTCAACCTATTATTATTAATTGTTAAAGCAACATTGATTCCATGGTTCTGTACATGAGAAGGGGTTACATACAGGATACAAATATAAATCACGGTGAACAAACTAACAATGACCAACAGGTATAGAGGTGAGAGGGCCCGGCCCTTGCAACCTTAGTCTACAGCCTATACACACTGAGCGATCTATTAGATTGCTCAGCATGAATGGTTTACTGTGGTCTCCCTGTTTAAATAGGCTATTAAACAACTGATTGGTGGTCCTCTAATGCCGCCAGTGGGTACGTGTAAACAGACCCTTAAGACGCCTTTGACTATTGCAACAATGTCGGCTAAGCCAGGTTTGCTTTCTAGTGGATACATGTAAATGTTGGACTCCATTTAAAGGGGTTTTGTGTCATTCATTACAAGACTGCAGTCACTCTGCTACTGAAGTCATTTGAACCCTTACATTGCGCAGTCACATAGGGTTCCACATTTTTGGGTGTCAGGAATGGTGTTGCCGGCTGCATTAATCTAGCCATAAAAACACAGAATGGTCAACGAAAACAAATGAAATTCCTGGACTTAAAAGTACAATGAAAGTTCCTACGTTTAATTCCCCTGAATGTTCTCTGAAATATGTTCGCTTTGTTCTGTTGTCATGAAGTTATTTATTAGTTCAGTGATGTCACCGATCTGTTTTCCTGTCTAAATAGAGTAGACTCTCGTGCAGCACAGACCACCATGTCATAGATGCGCGGCATCAGAATTGAATGACATTAACAGTTTCTGATGTGGAAATTCTTGTGAGATACAGTCATGTAAAAGTAAAAATCCTTATCAATTATTAATATAATCAAAATTATGCTGACATAATAAAAAATTTAGTGTAGTACCTGTCAAAGCCTGACAATGTCTTTCCAATAAAAGAGCATAAAATGTGATGATGTAATGGCAGGTCTTTTTTTTTTTTTTTAGGTTGCAATTTTCATTTAGTCTTATCTTTTCATGCTTATGCCATTTAATTAAACTAGAAAAATCATTTAGTCAGGTTGATCCAATCTCGATTGTCTCCAGTCTGATTAGAATGGTGTGATTCTGAGAAAACTGGAATGCAGCCCTGGATATTTGTTTTGTGTACAGGGCTTAAATGATAAAACAGATGGGTGCACAGAATGTATTCACACTTGAATTTACATCAATATGACATGCACCATGCATTAATAAGCAGGATCGTATACTTCAATTAGGTTGGTCTTTTAAAAGCGACTTGATTGGTAAAACATTCACACAAATAAGAGGTGTTTTATTATTTATTTTTTTTGTACGGCGCAGGTGATGAAGGGGTTAAGTCAATGGTCCCATTGATGCAAACATCTGAATCCCATTTTCCAGGGCTTCAGGCATAAGCCCCATCAGAGCCATTCACAATAGCCTAAAATGATGTGAATACAGCATCAAGCTTTACAGTCTGGTCTAGCTGTGTGTTCTAGCATAGGCCAGTAAGAGCAGGTGGCCTTGGCCATGCAGCATAATTGTATTAAATGCAATCCAACAAAACAAGGACTGTTCTCTGTATTAAAAGTAATTTTACTTGGGAAGGCGTCGTGACTGTCATTTTCAGAGTGTTCCACTGTAGACAAGGGATGTGCAAACTCTTCTTTTAAGTGAAACTGTATAATTAATGGACTTGTACTTTAAATGCATGTTTGCTCCAGCCAAGAAATGCCATAACAGCACTTTTTCCCAACATCAATTCCTTAGAGTGCTTTTTAGAAAACTCAGAAAGCTGTTAAAATATACAGCTGACACAATTTATTAGAAACACTAGGTAGTCAGGATCATTTTAACCCTTTATATTCCAGATACAAGTTAAATAGGTATAATTTTATAGTTAATAGAAAAGGTGCTTTAACTATCTGACCAGATATGGTGATGTGTTCCATATGCTTCCTCTTGTTGCATTTTTGTCAACTCGTGACATCCTTAATTGAGGTCAGGACTTTGTCTGGGCCAGAGGTCCCTTTCGTTTCTGACCTTCAGAGCCACATTCAGCTCCTGCCTCAGTCACAGTAGTGATACCCAGAGCCCCCAATTGCCTGTATAATGACAGCCAAAGCTTTTCCACTGAAATCACACCAAGGCAGTATGTCAAGCTCCAGGGTTTCTAATCTTATCCCCATTCAAATCTGCTCTTCTGTGCAGGGCCACTTACAAAAGTGACCATCTAGAGATCTACTCTTAAAGGGAATCTGTCACCCCAAAATTCGCCTATAACCTAAGGCCACCGGCATCAGGCGCTTATCTACAGCATTCTGTAATGCTGTAGATAAGCCCCCGATGTAACCTGAAAGATAAGAAAAACAAGTTAGATTATACTCACCCAGGCGCTGTCCCAGTGCGGTTTGGTCCGATGGGCATCATGGTCCGGGTTCAGCTCCTCCCATCTTCATACGATTATGTCCTCTTCTTTGCTTCCTGTCGTGGCTCCTGCGCAGGCACACTTTGTCTGCCCTGTTGAGGGCAGAGCAAAGTACTGCAGTGCGCAGGCGCCGGAAAAGGTCAGAGAGGACCGGCGCCTGCTGTAGATAAGCCCCTGATGCCGTTGGCCTTAGGTTATAGGCAAATTTTGGGGTGACAGATTCCCTTTAATAGCTGTTTGATACACCTTGTGATAGCGTACCAAGCTGGCAGTAAGCCGCGAGCCACACATCATGGGCCAAAGAGCCACATGAGGCTCTCAAGCTATAGGTTGGGGACATTCAAAAACTTTAATCCTATTTGCATAGATAATTGGTTGTGGATTTCATAAGGTTTACATTTTACTTTTTTTTTGTTAGGGGCATCATGATAAAAAAAATACCTTTTGGAGATTAATGCTAACAGTTGTGAATGTTTGAGGAAGCCTTATGAATGCTGAAAAGTATATAAAAAAAAAAAATGCAATAACTCGCTGTGGCTGAAATGTATTTTGACTGAACCTACTGTAGGCCTTAGGCCTCTTTCACACTAGCGTCGTGCACTGCACGTCGCTATGCGTCGTTTGGTTGAAAAAACGCATCCTGCAAAAGTGCGGGCAGGATGTGTTTTTTCACCATTGATTTGCATTAGCGTCGCATTGCGACGCTTTGCCACACGTCGCAACCGTCGTGTGACGGTTGCGCCGTGTTGTGGCGGACCGTCGGCTGCAAAAAACGTTACATGTTACATGCGCGGCCGGAGCTCCGCCCCCACCTCCCCGCACCTCACAATGGGGCAGCGGATGCATGGAAAAACAGCATCCGCTGCCCCCGTTGTGCGGCGCATTCACTGCTAGCGTCGGTACGTCGGCCCGACGCACTGCGATGGGCCGAATACGACACTAGTGTGAAACTAGCCTTAGAGTGCTCTTGTAGCAGAGGCTAGTGTTTGGGTACTGTGTAGAGGCACACAGTTTCTGAAGCTTCATGGAATTCATAGGTAATGTGACAAATTCAAAACCTCTGCATGAGACCTGCCATTCCAGGTCAGCGGGCATGGAGAAGCCGCTGGGGACCAGCCTGCCTGACTAGTCTAATATTTGCCAAAGAAGGAGAACAAATGAGCGTCTAGGTTAATTAAAAGCAATAGTATTTTATTATGTTTACAATATATAAAGATAGTGTGCATACAATAAACAAAACAAAAAGTCAGTAATCAATAGTGTGCATAAGGATGGTTAATTAGTAGGCATCCCCCGTTGTGAGCTGCCCATAAAGACAATGTGCATAGTGGCAAAGAACTGTAAGTAGTAGGATATTTTTGTGCTAGAGGGTAAGAGCACCCCACAGCATTTAGTCAAGTGTAACAGGCAGCGCTTACCAATTCAGGACAGCAAACACTGGGTTGGATTCAGGAACAAAGACCCCCGAAGCGTGTTTCGCTTCTTCCGGTATTTGCTTTCTCAAGGGGAAGTGATTAGAGCAGTCACAAGGACCTTCAAATATAATTGGTTGCTGTGCACGTGACCAATCAAGTGCTAAATCTCAGCCAATAGTAGCGGTACTATTGGCGCATGCGTGCGTCGGATGGCAAGTCCCGCGTCAGAAAGGTCAGTAATCTGTGACTACTGGACGGGACACCTGGGAATCTCCTTACCTCCTGGCTTGCCAGCTTGGCTTATCAACAAAGAACTAGGAGGTAAGGAAATTCACAGGCCTCCCATCCAGTAGTCACAGACTACTGATAACTGGCTGATGGACCAGAATCCTACAAATCAACTCCCCCATCTCTAGCGGTCAGTGGCTGCTGTTATATATCTGTCCAGATGGAGCAAGAATTGTGAAAGGGAAACAGTATCGCTAAGGTACTATTTAACTATTTTACACAATTTGTGGCGCTGAACCTAATTTATGGCTGGAGAGGTCTTGCAAGCTCATACAAGCAGAAAAGTTGAATGAATATATTTGTGTGGAATTGCATTGTACTCCATTTTTTCAAATATACACAGTTGCCAAAACACTGATTTTTATTTTTATTTATTTTTTTGTTATTCACTTCTGCATAGATTCAGAAGAATGGTAGCCAATGTTTCCTTTTTTCAAAACCGTAAAAGGCCATCAAAATTAAATCTTTATAATTTCCTTACCTCTTACTTCATTCTCGTCCTTCCAAACCTCAACATCACCTATCTGATGCTCACTGCATTTTCTTTTCGCTGCTGCTCACAATGAAATTCCCAGCCTCTCATGCTAGACTGGGACTTCAGGCTTTGATGATATCATGATGTAATGTTGCTGCGTACATCGTGACAAGCACATGCAGAGAACCCTCCCCACATGTAAGGAGCACAGGGCAGTAGTCATGGGCAAGGGGCTGCAGTGTTCCCACACCCTGGCACCCTACAAATAAACAGTGTTCCGAATTCCATGTGTGGTTCAGTACACTCACGGTTTGATCACAGGCCTCTGGTTACTCAGCTTCAGGAACCACCGCACACACATTAGGGGGACATCAAATGGTAAAGAACTTTACTTAACCATCCACATTTTCATCATACTGAGATGCACCGTATTGGGCATAAACTTCTCCGTTTTCAAAGTCCATAACACAGCACGATCTGATGTCTGTTTGCCTGTCCTGAGCTGTCCCTTCCTGGTCTGGCTATCCTAGCCCATGGGATAGCTTGTCTGGATCTGCAGCTTCCATGGGTCCCGTCTTAACTCTCTTATGCTATATATATATATATATATATATATATATATATATATATATATATATATATATATATATATATATATATATATATATATATATATATATATAATTTTTTTTATTTTTTTTATTTATTCCCCCCCCCTCCATCCAACTTCCTTTTCTAGTTAGATAATGAGGCACACTTCTAAGTACCCTAGTTGGACCACTAGTCCCAGACTTTCCAGGATTGTACGCCACGAGTTAATGGCTGATGTTCTCTTGCTGCTTAACATCTCGTGCTCCTTGTGCCCCCCTGACTTTTCCACTTTTGCTATTTCTCCATCTCAATTCACACTCTCCCTCAAACTGCCTGTAATCTGCAAGTGTCCCACCGATTATCTGACGCTGCCCCTCCCATCTAGGAGCTGCTCAAGAACACATAACTGTTTATTAACCTGTACCTATCTACTTCCTAATTCTATAGTGCCCTGCCCACCACTGCACTTTCCCATTGCTCTATCTATACCTGTGTCCTATACTTAACCCTATATGTTATACATAAGGAACATTATACATTAACTGCGCTCCTTAGTGGTTTTATGCACAATAAAACCATATAATCTCTTCAGTGGGAGAGGTGTATGATCGTCCCTATCGCACCCTTACACATACATCAGAGTCAAAAATTCTGTTATAGCATAAGAGGTCCGGGAATTTTGTGTATGAGGAAGCGATCAGACCGATGAGGACCAAGACAGGTGATGTTGAGGAGCAGAGGGACTGCAGAGGTGAGCGGTAAGGTGTATAAGGATTTATTTTTTTATTATTTAAATCTTATGTTTTTTATACTCTGAGGTCTAGGAAGACTGTAGAGCAGAATAAGGGACATTAAATTTGCAGAAAATAACTTCTTCACAAATTTAATTTACCGGAAAAATCCACGTGACTAGGCGAATTTTTTCAGATATCAAATGCCTTTGCCAGGATTAACGTAATCTCTCTTATAGACATCAATAAGGTCATGTACAGTATAGACGTCACTTTCCACCTTTTTAATTTTCACAGCTATTAATTTAATATTTTCTTATGAAATGTTCTGCCTTAAGGCAATATTTTATCCTTCTTTTAATGTATTCTAATAAAGCCTATGCCTTGCTCCATGCACTGTGCGGTATACTGATTAAAACCGGTGGTGCAAATGTATTGTAATGTTCACTCTTGGGAGTCTGGCTCGTGAAGCAGCAGATAAATAATCTAAACACAAAATCATTATTATTTTGTAGGTGATTAATCAGAGTAGATACACCATCATCAGCCATGCCCCATTGGAAAAACACTACTTCTTCATTGCAGGCTTTTTATCTTGACTGCCCTCATTTCCCATTCAGAAAACAATGAGTTTGTGCGCTACATTCGTTTCTAATGTATTGATCATATATGAAGTAGCTTGTGTACGTGTGAATGCTTTTAGCATTTCTGCTTAAACTAGTGAGAATTATTTTAACACTGGGCCTTTCCAATAGACCTCTAAGCTTCTAAACATCTACAACATTAATGGGTTTTTGCAGATTTATAAAAGTAAGCTGTTCAATATTGCATTATAGTTATTACTAAAATGTAATTGTATTTTATTTGGTTTTAATTTCATCCTTTAATATCTCACGTTTTGTGACTTAATGGGGTTATCTGACGTCCCCAAATTTTAATAACACAGGGCATTTTACAAAATAATCAAAGAAGCCATACTCTCAATCATTTGAATTGCGGGTAAATCACAGATCTTGGCAGTAGAGATGAGCCAATCTTTTGAAAAATTGAGCTCTTCAACTTTGCCAAATTTCCCCCTAAAATTCCATTTCCAGTAAACACTTAGCTGTCCCACCTTAGAGTGATGGGGCTTAAAGATGGTGAGTATAGCTTAATTTATTTTATTAACACATGTCCTGTCTTTTCATAATTTTTTGTTCTGGGGAAGTCGGTCAACCACTCGAATGTCCAGGATTTTTTTTTTTTTTCTTTTTAAACTCGTGCTGATTTTTTAAAAAATTGTTTAATTTTCTTTTCTGACAGCTTCTTTTTTTTCTTTTCAGATCTATTTATCTCTTAATATAAAAATATTCAGTGATCATTAAGTGCTATGCATATTAGCATAATTAGCATGATGGAATGGTTAAAGAAAGATTTATCTTGCCATTTGGTGCCTGGATGTCTCGTAGAGTCTGCCCCCCCCCCTCAACCTGTGACTGCATGACTTTCCGTGCAGACAATATTCCAAATGAATGTGTTTTTATGACAATGAGGCATAAAGTCCTTTAGCGGCCAATATAAGGTCACTATATTGGTTATGAGGTCACCACAATCTGTGCAGAGAACCGCACCATGGCCTTTAGTAACTTGAATTGGGCTCTGCTGTAGTTCTAAAGCAGATTTGTGCAGGGAAAAAGGGTGATATGGATCAATGGGGAATCCAGAGATCAAACCCCCATCTACCACAAAGCAATATGCCGTCACTTTACAAGATAGGACTAGGCTGTTAAATACTTCAAGCTCGCTTAATTAATCCTTTCCTTTTGAAACATATTTCAGTCTGACATCAATTCATTCAACTTGTTCCTAGAAATGCCCATGGCATGTCCTTAATTGCATATATATTTTTGTTACTTAAAACTGTTTGAATTATTATTACAGAAAGAGAAACAAAAGTACAGATAATTGCATAAATGTTAGTTACTCATAATGATACTCTACACCAGATGTGAATGAAATTAAGAAACATACTTGTTCATTAATATCAGTGCTTGTCTATTCTGTATTTTTTTTATTTAATGATCCCCCAGGCACTGTAAAGTTACGATTTTTTTTTTTTGTATTATGCTTCATTTACTTATTTTTCTGCTTTCGTTCTCAAACCCTATACTGTAGTGCTGTTTCAATGCCAAGTTCATGCTTCGTGGAAGTTGCTTTCAATTGCTGCTCAGCAAAGATCTGTACCTTGTATTCAGTCTGTCTGGGAATTTTTGTATGAGCCTCTCTGCTTCAAACTCTCTGTAGTGATGGGCAGTCCCTCTATAATCTGGATCACTTGGCTCTGCTCGCCAAAAAGTACCAGTTTTTTGGATCCCTCTTAAGTGTGTTCACATTAAGTGAACACATATTTAAGATGATAATGCCACACCTGCGATCCCGCCCACTAGCGGATGAAATGCCTCTCCCCTACAGCTAACCAATAAAATGGGTAGAGTTTTGACAGTGTGGGTGGGGACACTGCAGTACATGGTTTGGGGGATAAAGGGCAATTAAACATTTTTATTAAGTTCTTTCCCCGATAATATTGCTGTTAAATCATTGTCTTAATAATATTATAAGGTAACTGTGACATAATAGACCTTGGTCTTCAAAAGTATTCATCAGGGGTGTCCACTATCTGCACCTTCCTGAAAGCTCCTTAAATTGGGGAACTTTTTCCAGTGGGCATTGAAATACTTTCATGTATCCATATGTTTTTCTGTTTTGTTTTTCTTCTTGTTAAGATGAAATAAATCAAGATAATTTTCAGTCTCAAGGTATTCATAAATGGAACCACTTCAGCTTTCAATTAGGTTTGTCCATATTTCTTTCTTCTGGCTGGGACTTTTTTTTCTCCTGCTAAAATCCACAGTGACAACTGGAGCACAAAGAAATTACCACCTTTTAAAGATTAACGAAGCATTTTTAATAAAATAATTTTCAGCATGATGTGAAACTTTAATAGGGGATTTGTTTTCATTATTGTCAAAAATTAAGTGGCTTCCAAACCCCTACTTTTTTTTCTCTAATCTATTTACCTGCCTTCAGCTGCATTAATATCAGAACACTCATTTGACGCACAGATCCTGGCAGTGAAAGCACCTATCTCCTGAGTGTTGTTTTTATCTGCAGGTTGTCCCCAGAGTTGGGCCTCATTTAGACATCCATGTTGCACGTGCTCTTTGACCTTTCCCGGAGCCTGCACACTGTAGTACTTTGCTCTGCCCTCAACAGGGCAGAGAAGTATGCCTGCGCAGGAGCGCGGTGCCGAGGAGACTGTATGGATGATGCAGGGACACCTCATCCACACGAAGCAAGCAGGAGGATGGCATCGCAAGAAGATTGGAGGCGCCGGACCAAGAAGAGCGATACCCCTTGGACCGGACCGCCCCACAGGTGAGTATAATATGTTATTTTTCTTCTCTTACAGGTGGGGTTGTGGGCAGATATACAGCATTGTAGAATGCTGTATATCAGCCTTGAAAGGTGATGGCCGTAACTTATATCAGCCAAAACTGGTGACAGGTTCCCTTTAAGGAGCTCAAAACAAATAATATAAAAAGTGGTATCTCCAAATTCAACACAAAAGGCCACTTTTAAAATCATTTATTGAAGTCTCAGAAGCCTTCCATCCCCTGAACAGAGTCCCTCAAGAGTCACATTTGCAAACCAGGTGTTATTTAAAGAACACCTAATGTAACTAAACAAGGCTTAAATGTTTTACATTAGGTATGCTTGAGATAAAACACCCCAAATGCCTGTACTGGCTATGGGTTTGTTGACTGTGACTCTTGTTACATGTGTTAGAACAATGGTTAAAAGACCCATACACATTAGATGGCTGTTGGACCAACAATGTTCAACGGCTGCTACCAAATTCCTGAAGAGGCAGTTGGTCAAAAACCCTCAAGTGACTTCAAAAGACCTGCAACAAGGTTTAGTGGCAGTAGCCACTGAGGTTTTAGGCACACGCTAAACGCTGATGGTATCCATGACTTAGAGGTTGAACAAACGCCTCTACTAAACCAAAAGCTCAAAAAAGTCACTGCCAATATACTGAACACCATATAAATAAGTCCCAGAAGTTTGGAGAGTCTATTCTGTGACACAATGAAACAAAACTAGATCATGTGAGGCCTATGTATAAGCAATATGTCTCTAGAAGAAAGTGTGAAGCATACACTGAAAAGAACATCCTGCCTAAGTGGCCTGATGATGCTTTGCTTTTTCTGGCACTGGAAGCCTGCAGCATGGCGAGGGCAAGATTGATTCAATCAAATATCATGAAATCATAGGAAAACTGCCTTTTTCATTGGGAAGATAGCTTTGGCTTCATTGGTCTCTCTACCAGAAGAATGATACCAAACATATCTCTAAGCCCACCAAAGCTTGGTTTCAGAAGTCATCCCGGAATATTCAGGAGTGGCTGTAACTGTTTTAACCCCATAGCAAATCTTTGCTGGGAATTGAAGAAAGTGGTTACAGTATATACACAAAAATATTGCCCATTAGGAATGAACCGTCAGGAATGCTGACAGAAGATGGTGCCTGACTGTGCATCATATTTGCAGCAAGTCAAAACCGCCAAACAGGTGCTTTACTAGGTGTGAAGACCTGTAGAAGCGCTTGGATCAGCGCGAAACAGCTGTCGTCATTCACCTGCTCACCTCCCATCCAACTGCACTCCCTCGGACCGAAAAGCTGTATTTACTCATGTTCTAAATAAAGAACTGGACCACAATTGGGTGAGTGCTGCCGCATTTTTCTCTTTTTCTGTTTTTGATCTTCTGGATTGCTTCTATTTCTTATGCGAGCACCTCCTAGATTTCATTCAGCTTGTCACCACTTACCGCTGTTGACCTTCGGTCTGCATACACAGGCTGTGCAGCTTACTTTTTTCTTTTGTCTTGGGCTTTACTAGGTGTGTTCAGAGTTTTTTGAGGATTTTTTTCTAGGTAGATTCTCTCCAAAACCTTACTCAAAAGCTGCTTCAAGTCCTCTTTTTTCCCCTTTCTCTATAGACATTTTAAAAACCATCTAGTGCCAAAAAAGAGTGCATTTCTCTCTAAAGGAAATCTCTCCAAACTAGGCACTGGCAAATTTTAAAAGCAGCAAAAAAGTTTCTTCAGGAAAATAAACCTCTTCCAAAATTCTTCAAAATCGCTTCAGGAAAAGAAAAACTCCAATACCGTCCCTAAAAAGTTTATCAAACAAAAATGTCCAAATAGAGTTGTGGTTATTTCAAAACATATAGGATTCAACAGTGTGACCCAGCGTTGTCAAATTGCCAGGGACACACAATAACAACCACTAAAAACCATGCAAAAATGTTGCAAAATTTTATTACACATTATCCTAAAAAAACCACACATGTAAGCAGCATAACAAATATCAACAAGGTGCCTTTCGTGTGAGGGAAGGCACGCCAATCACAGCATATACTATATTGACATAAATGCCCACATGATTTTAGCTAGACTATGTCCATTTTGTATATGGACACAACTTATGTACCATGTAAAGAGCCATTGTACACAAATTTTAAACTAAATTCGTTGTGCCAAGTAATTTTGCTTTGAACTAGAGATGAAATGTCTACGGGTACAAGTGCCCATATAGTGTTATTAACAGAAGTCAAAACAACCTGTACTGCAGCATAATGCAAAATATAGATAGTGAAAAGACAAAGGTAGATTTACCTATAGTGGTGGGAGTCCAAGTGTGGGGTCTAGCGTGTTGATGCGGGATTTGGCTGTGCTTCCCTCCACCCTCCAATAGCTTCAGGAAAAGAAACTCCAATACCTTCTCTAAAAAGTAGATTTTCTTGAAGTGGTTTTGGCTTGAAGGAGATATGGTTTTTGAACTCCTAAAAAATCCTTAGACTGCGCATACCAAAGTATGAAAAGCCCTTGTGAATTTGGAAACCACTTGTCCTATTAGTTGTGTTAAGACATTTAATTTGTTTTGGTTTATTGCAACCAGAAGAAAGTTTTCAAATACTGCTAAAAAATAAATTTGCAAAGGGCTTTTAATAATTCTGATTGCAACTGTAAACCCATGATTTGATGGCATGGTGAATAATCTTTGCAAATACAATATTGCTTTTATGCTATATACATGTTGGTGCAATTCATGTGCATTATCATGTGATTTAACAAAGGCTTCATATTACAATAGAGCCATGCCAAATCCATTGCAGCTGGGTAATTCAAACTGATGGGCATTACAGCAAGGTAGCAGGAGATATCTGCGAACCTTATATTGTAGGAGAAAAAAGTAACCAGGGGATCCTAATTGACAGTAAATTGAAAATGTAATTGCCAGTCCAGCCGCAGCACTTGGAATTCTGTCAGACTGCAAGACAAGAATTGCCAAGAGGTTGAACAATCGCAATATTCCCCTTATATCAGACTGTGACTGGGGATGTCTGGAGATTTAGTGCAGTGTCAGGGGCTGGATTACGGGAAAGAATATTGATTAAAAAAGAGAGCTGTTAGCTTTGGAAACCTAGAAAACTGTTCAATAGTTTAACCCATAAGAGACCTTCTAAAAACTCAGCTGGAAGCCTAAGCTTTTGTGGACAACTCAAAAATCATAGAGCTAAGATTTTTCCTGGACATGTAGGAAAACCATAAAATATAAGAGCGGAAAATATAAGATAATAATAAAACACTAGTTTACAGATCAGAATACATTATCAATATGAATACATTAATAGCTTTTACTGTAAACCTGTCAAAATAATAATCAGTGACTAAAATGCCGCATAAAAAGCACTATATACAATGGGGCTGATTTTATCAAGATTGGTATAGAGCTCGCTTGTGTTATGCCAGTCTTGATGGAGTGGAAGAGGTTTAGACTAAAAAAATCAGAGGAGCACGTCACTTAATACATTTCGCGCCTCTTCTGAGTGGTGTGCACCTCTGTACGCCATGCCATTCAGAGATTGGAATAGCATATCAGTTGTTTGAAAAAAAAAAAAAGATATGCCATCACTTTTCATGAATTGGGCAGGTGTGATCAATCAAACCCTGTATTCACCCCAGCTCTGCCCATTTTGGCACATTTGATCCAAAGTGGTATGCAAAAACCAAAAGTTGCAGATTTTTTGCGCAACTGGGCAAAAGTGGTGTAAAAGCTTTGATGAATTTCCCAATGCCTTTTAGTTTATGCCTCTTCTAGCGCCTCTACAGTGGTTTTGACACTTTTTTTTTTTTTTTCTTATTGACTTAATAGATCTTTAAAAATTCTAGAAATATTGCATCAATGAAGTGTTACTTACAAGTGAAGAGTGCTTGAAATAAAATGTTTTTTTATTCGGACTCCCATGACAGCACTACGAGAGAGGGGATCCGCCCTTCAGGAACAGGAAACCTACAGAGATACAAAAGGGCGGCACCTCTCCCTATGCATCAGTTGGTTTCCTGTTCCTGGAGGGACAGGATCCTACAGATGAAATTCTCCGTAGTGGATCCCAGGCCGGCCGGCCGAATCTGGTAGCGGGGGGGTCTCCTACCTCGGCCGGTGCGGATGTCCCTGGAGGCGCCACGGTGGTCCTGGCTGGACTGCACGTCGGTGGCGTATGGCAGCAGGGAGCAGGGTCCGGAGGATTGCCTGATCTCCATTCTATGCCGGCGTTGGTAAGTATATGCCCCCCTTGGTTCTTGCAGCGATGCGGCGGTGCAGTGGTGGAGTGGGGTAGCGGTGACGGGAAAGCGGCGCCGACCGGAGCGCTGTCGCACATCTCCGGCGTCCTGCACCGCTCTCAGGAGCGTTTCCGGAATGCTGTGACGCCGGGGGCGGAGTCGGCAGGCGCTTCCGGGTTACTGGATGGCTGCGCATGCGCAGTCTATCCAAGATGGCGGCGCCCATCAATCCTGGACACCGGATTCCCCACTAGCTACCGCTGACCTCCCAGCTGCGGTCTGGTCAGCAGAAACCAATGGGATGACGCCAGGCAGTCTGCTGACCGGAACCCAGGGGGATTTAAGCAGGTGTCAGATTTAGAGCCCTGCTTTTGGTCACACTTCCATCATGGAGAGTGGTGGTGAGCAGCCTCAGCTACTGGAGGTGCGACAGAAGCCCTTGGAGAAGGAGCATGTCAGGAGTGACCAGTCCAGCCGCAAAAGCTCGTCCAAGCAGGGATCGAGAGCTTCGACTGGGAAAGAACCCCCTCGTGTTCCGGTACCTTGATTGGCGTACACTGGTAAGTGATCTACGTGAATGTTCACTCAGTGACACGGGCCCCCTTATACTTTGTCATTCTAGGGGAAGAGAAGTGCAAAGACGAAACATAAGGAGTGCGCCCTGTGTGGAATCCCTTTACCAGATTCTTACCCTAAAAAATTATGTGCCCCCTGTATACAACAGACGGTGAGGTCTACAGGTGTGGTAGGGGTTAAGGGACATCAGGTCGGATAGATGGTATCACCTTATTGTCCTCCCCTAGGTAGCGGAAGAATCTGCAAATACGGCTAACTTAAAAGAGATGATCCGTATGGAAGTAAGGGAATCCCTGCGGTCTCTATCCCAGGCGGGAAGTTCAAAACCTAAAACTCCCTTAATCTCTGAATCTTCGGAGGAAGAAAAAGAGGAAGGTTCCTATGGCTCTATTCCCTCGTCATCGGAAGAGGACTCTGGCCGGTTTTGTCTACCGCTGGACCGAGTGGACAAATTAGTTAAATCGGTCAGGGGTACCATGGGCCTGGAAGAGCCTAAAACACAACCTTCCAGGCAGGAAATAATGTTCAGCGGATTAGACCATAAGAAGCGCAGATCCTTTCCGGTGATAGATAAAGTTCAAGATCTAATTCTCCGTGAGTGGAAGAAACCGGAGAAAAAAGGCTCGTTACCACCAGCTTTAAAACGCAGGTATCCCTTTGAGGATGCAGCCGTTGATACCTGGGACAAGGCCCCTAAGCTAGATGCGGCGGTGGCGAAAGCGTCCAAAAAAGCCTCATTACCCTTTGAGGATATGGGGACCCTTAAAGATCCGCTTGATAGGAAGGCGGACACCTTCCTTAAAGGTACCTGGGAGATGGCGGCCGGATCTCTGAGACCAGCGGTGGCCGCAACGTGTACAGGCAGATCCTTAATGGTCTGGCTGGATCAGTTAGAGTCACAACTTAAGGAAGGTGCATCCAGGAATACAATCCTGAATGCGCTCCCAGTGATTCAAGATGCTGCGGCCTTCCTGTCGGACGCTTCACTGGATTCCGTCAAAATGGCGGCCAGAGCAGCAGGTCTTTCCAACGCGGCTCGTAGAGCCTTATGGTTAAAATGTTGGTCTGGTGACATCCAATCAAGATCCAAGCTCTGCGCTATCCCATGTAAAGGGGAATATCTCTTCGGACCAACTCTGGATGACTTGCTTGAAAAAGCAGGTGATGATAAGAAGAAGTTCCCTAATCTGCCATCAGCATCTTACCGTCGCCCCTTCAACAGAAGGAAGTTTGGTCGCGGAAGGAAACGCGCGTCCTCACCCTCGAGAGATAATTTCAGATGGGAGGATAGACGCAAGAGAGGTACAGGCTATATGTTCCGCCGTTCCTCAAAAGAACGTAAAAAGTCAGACCAATGACTAGCAATCCCTGTGGGAGGGAGATTGGCAGCCTTCTCTTCCGCATGGTCTGACATCACTAATAGTGACTGGGTCCGAGGCATTATATCAGACGGTCTGAGACTGGAGTTTGACCATTGGCCTCGGGATAAGTTCAAATTAACCCCCTTACGTTCCTCCTCTATTGAACAAACGGCTTTGGAAGCTGAAGTCACCAATTTATGTCTTAAAAAGGTGCTGATTGAGATCCCAGATTCAGAAAGAGGAAGAGGGTTCTACTCTCCTCTATTTCTGATTCAAAAACCAGATAAGTCATTTAGGACCATCATTAATCTTAAATCTCTTAATGAATTCCTGGTTAATAAAACCTTCAAAATGGAGTCTATCAGTACTACAATAAAGATGTTGTTCAAACACTGCTTTATGGTAGTTGTAGATCTTAAGGACGCATACTATCATGTTCCTATCCATGAGAACTTCCAGAGGTTCCTGAGGGTGGCGGTGTCTATAGAGGGAATTGTTCGTCATTTTCAATATCGAGCCCTTCCCTTCGGCATTTCTGCAGCTCCTAGGGTATTTACCAAGGTAGTCGCTGAGGTTATGGCATATTTGCGAGAATCCGATATCCTCATAATACCTTATCTGGATGATTTCCTTATTGTGGGGAATTCAGCAGGTCATTGCCTTTCACAAGCAAAGACAGCCATAGCCAAACTAGAACATCTGGGCTGGATTATAAATTATGACAAATCCCGTTTACAGCCCCTAAAAATTCAGAGATTCCTCGGACTGTTATTAAATTCAGAGACCCAACAATGCTGTCTGCCGCCTGATAAATTACTCCACATTCAACAACAGGTGTTGAAGGCGATTAATAAACCATCCATGACCCTTAGACAGGCTATGTCACTGTTAGGATCCCTAACTTCGTGCATTCCTGCCGTCCGTTGGGCCCAATTCCATACCAGACCTTTACAGTTTGAGGTTCTGGACAATGATAGAGCCTTACAGGGGTCCTTGCAGGGTCAGGTGACGTTAAGTCCAGTAGTACTTACATCTCTCAGATGGTGGCTAGTGGAAGGCAATCTGTCGGCAGGAGTTCCCTGGGTGACACATGTGACTCGTGTAATAACAACTGACGCCAGCCCTACGGGATGGGGGGCGCACATGGGTGACATCGTAGTTCAAGGGCTATGGGACCCTCAAACATCAGCTTCCTCCAATCAGAGAGAGTTAATGGCTATTGAACTAGCAGTTAAAAAACTCCTCGTGTATCTACAGGGTCACCATGTCAAGATCCTCTCCGACAACCAGGTGGCAGTAGCCTACGTAAACCACCAGGGTGGTACACACTCCGAATCTCTGATGGAAGTAGCAGACCGCCTTCTCCAGACAGCAGAGCAGTTTACTATCTTTAACTGCTCTACATTTAAAAGGGAAAGAAAACATAAAAGCGGACTTTCTAAGCCGCAACACCTTAAAACAAGGGGAATGGTCCCTGAACAGAGACATCTTCGGTCAAATCGTCCACATGTGGGGTCATCCAGACGTGGACCTGTTTGCCACCAGGGACAACAGAAAAACAAAAAAATTCTGTTCTCTGAATCCCAGGGAGAATCCGTTGGCAGTGGACGCCTTCCTGATCAAATGGGACTTCCGTTTGGCTTATGCGTTTCCCCCGCTGGGCCTATTACCTCTTGTGGTCAGGAAAATAAGGGAGGACCGAGCAAGGGTCATACTGGTCGCCCCTTTCTGGCCCAAGAGAGCTTGGTTCGCGTGGCTCAGGACCATGTCGGTGGAAGACCCCTGGGTACTTCCGGACATTCCCAATTTACTCCATCAAGGTCCGATCACCCATCCGCAGGTGAAGGGGCTCCATTTGACGGCATGGTGTTTGAGAGGTCATTATTAAAAAACAGAGGTTTTTCCCCAAACTTAATTGATACCCTTATGAAGAGTAGAAAAAATATAACAACAAAGATCTACTCTAGAACCTGGAGGAAGTTCTTGGCCTCTTCAGATTTCAGAATTGAAGAAGGGTTACCAATTAACCAAATTTTAGAATTCCTGCAGAAAGGGTTAGAGCTAAACCTATCCACAAGTACACTAAAAGTACAAGTCTCAGCCCTGGGGGCCCTGTTTTCTTGTAACGTTGCTAATAACTATTGGGTATCAAGGTTTATAAAAGCTTCTAGTAGAGCTAGACCTATACACAAGAACAGGTCGGTACCTTGGGATCTCAACCTAGTCCTGTCAGCCTTGACTAGAGAACCGTTTGAGCCCTTACATTCTGCTTCAATTAAATTATTGTCCCTCAAGACAGCGTTCTTGGTAGCGATAACATCTGCTCGTAGAGTAGGGGACATTCAAGCACTCTCTAGACTCTCCCCATATACAGAGTTTTTACAGGACAGAGTAGTCCTAAAACCGGACCCCGCCTATTTGCCAAAAGTCGCCTCACATTTTCACAGATCACAGGAGATAGTGTTACCATCATTTCTCCCTAACCCCTCTAACGCTAAAGAAGAACTACTCCATACATTAGATGTTAGGAGATGCCTGTTAGAATACATCACAGTCACTAACGCTTGGAAGAGAGAGGATGCGTTATTTTTATCCTTCCAAGGTCCTAGGAAAGGGCTTAGAGTTTCGAAGTTCACACTAGCGAAGTGGATTAGGGAGGCTATCTCTCTGGCTTATACTGCAGGTGGAGGTCCGGCTCCGCAGAATCTGAGGGCGCATTCCACCAGGGCCATGGCTACATCCTGGGCGGAAAGATCTGGAGTATCAATCGACCAGATATGTAAGGCAGCTACGTGGTCGTCCCCTTCCACCTTTTTCAAGCACTATCGGTTGGACTTGGGGTGCTCCTCTGATCTCACCTTCGGGTTAAGGGTGCTGCAAGCTATAGTCCCTCCCTAAGGTAGTTTTACATCTCTGTAATTCTCTCGTAGTGCTGTCATGGGAGTCCGAATAAAGCATTAAGCTACTTACAGGTAGCGGCATTTTTCGGAGGCCCATGACAGCACCCTTAGTTCCCTCCCTATTCACGTGGGGGTTGCACTTCCTATAATGTATATAATGAGATATATATAGATCTCACGTGTGGTATTTGTATTGGATTAGTTTTGTATATAAACTGTAAATAATATTTGTGTGCTACTAACCGCGGTAGTCCTCTCAGGCTCTAATATACAACTGATGCATAGGGAGAGGTGCCGCCCTTTTGTATCTCTGTAGGTTTCCTGTTCCTGAAGGGCGGATCCCCTCTCTCGTAGTGCTGTCATGGGCCT
The DNA here is from genome assembly GCF_051348905.1 of Ranitomeya variabilis. Taxonomy (NCBI): domain Eukaryota; kingdom Metazoa; phylum Chordata; class Amphibia; order Anura; family Dendrobatidae; genus Ranitomeya; species Ranitomeya variabilis. The sequence continues at coordinate 215,092,090 of NC_135232.1, read as the reverse complement.
CCGAAAAATGCCGCTACCTGTAAGTAGCTTAATGCTTTTTCTTAAAATAGGTATGTGGATACAACTTTTTTAGGTGGATTCCACCTGAAACTTAGCAGAAAAGGAAGAGTCACATGAACGTATAAAAAATTGTTCAGGCTTTTGCCAGAAAAGTAGGAAGATTTATTTTTCTCACTGGTCATGCGTGTGCATTCCATATGCAATTTGCTTTAATTATTTGGAAGACCATTTACAGTTTCATATGTTTTAGAATTGCAATGTATCTGTAAAAATCGGATGCAATACTATGGCTCCATTTTTTTTTTTTTTTTTTTATTCATTTATTTTTTTAAACTCACCCATAGGCTATGAGGAGCCGCCCTTGAATGGGTGAGACTCCTCCGATTTATGGAATAAACTAGTACCGGTACTTGCTGCATTTTTTTTTTTTTTTTTCTCACAGATTTGGTCTGTGAAAGAAAAAAAAAATCTCTCATCTGCATTGCCCTATTGAATAATATTGCTCCAAGTGCTGTTTGTTTATTTCCACGGGCAACACTCAAACCGAAAATACGGTTATGTGAATTAGCCTAAAAAGTAATAACGTACTATTAAGAATGAACCGAATGCACAGCAATGTTAAAATGACTTGCTGTTAGTGTTGAGCATTCCGATACCGCAAGTATCGGGTATCGGCCGATACTTGCGGGTATCGGAATTCCGATACCGAGATCCGATACTTTTGTGGTATCGGGAATCGGTATCGAAACAACATTAATGTGTAAAAGAAAGAATTTAAAATAAAAAATATTGCTATACTCACCTCTCCGACGCAGCCTGGACCTCACCGAGGGAACCGGCAGCGTTCTTTGCTTAAAATGCGCGCGTTTACTGCCTTCCGTGACGTCACGGCTTGTGATTGGTCGCGTGCCGCCCATGTGGCCGCGACGCGACCAATCACAGCAAGCCGTGACGTAATTTTCAGGTCCTCAATGCCTAATTCTAGGCATTCAAGATTTTAAAATTACGTTCCGGCTTGTGATTGGTCGCGTCGCGGTCACATAGGCGACGCGACCAATCACAAGCCGTGACGTCACGGGAGGCAGGAAACGCGCGCATTTTAAAATTACGTCACGGCTTGTGATTGGTTGCGTGCCGCCCATGTGACCGCGACGCGACCAATCACAGCAAGCCGTGACGTAATTTCAGGTCCTGTATGCCTAATTCTGCATTCAGGACCTGAAATTACGTCACGGCTTGCTGTGATTGGTCGCGTCGCGGTCACATGGGCGGCACGCAACCAATCACAAGCCGTGACGTAATTTTAAAATGCGCGCGTTTCCTGCCTCACGTGACGTCACGGCTTGTGATTGGTCGCGTCGCCTATGTGACCGCGACGCGACCAATCACAAGCCGGAACGTAATTTTAAAATCTTGAATGCCTAGAATTAGGCATTGAGGACCTGAAAATTACGTCACGGCTTGCTGTGATTGGTCGCGTCGCGGCCACATGGGCGGCACGCGACCAATCACAAGCCGTGATGTCACGGAAGGAAGTAAACGCGCGCATTTTAAGCAAAGAACGCTGCCGGTTTCCTCGGTGAGGTCCAGGCTGCGTCGGAGAGGTGAGTATAGCAATATTTTTTATTTTAATTCTTTCTTTTACACATTAATATGGATCCCAGGGCCTGAAGGAGAGTTTCCTCTCCTTCAGACCCTGGGAACCATCAGGAATACCGTCCGATACATGAGTCCCATTGACTTGTATTGGTATCGGGTATCGGTATCGGATTAGATCCGATACTTTGCCGGTATCGGCCGATACTTTCCGATACCGATACTTTCAAGTATCGGACGGTATCGCTCAACACTACTTGCTGTACATGTTTTTGTTTTTTTATAGCTTATTTTAAAGGGCCACTGTCACCCCCCTCCAGCCGTTATAAACTAAAAGAGCCACCTTGTGCAGCAGTAATGCTGCATTCTAACAAGGTGGCTCTTTTAGTTTTTGATTCAGTTATTCCCTCAATAAAGCGTTTTAAAATTTGTACAAAATAACCTGTCCTTAGACCTGGAGGCGGTCCGAAGCTTCCTCGGTGAATCTCCCAACGGCCGTCACTCTTCTCTTCTGGGGATGTGGTCGCCGCCCCCTGAGCGCTGTTTCTTCTTAAATCCGGCGCCTGCGCTGTGCGTGCCTGCCTGGGGCAGGCGCAGTCTTCATTGTCTTTCATAGCTCAGATCCAGGGTGCCTGACTGCGCCTGTGCGGGCAGTGCGGCAACCCTGTTGCTGAATCCCCGCCCCGCACTGTGTTATTCATTATGCACAGTGCGGGGCTGGGGTTCCTGGGCATGCACACTGCGCTGTTCAGACGCTCCCCCGCCTTCCAGCGTTGCCGTAATATACATGTTTCCTTGCCAGCGTTTGGAACGAAGCAGCCACAAATAACGCTGGAAGGCGGGGGAGCTGGGGGAGCGTCTGAGCTGGGGGAGCGTCTGAACAGCGCAGTACGCATGCCCAGGGAACCCCAGCCCCGCACTGTGCATAATGAATAACACAGTGCGGGGCGGGGATTCAGCAACAGGGTTGCCGCACTGCCCGCACAGGCGCAGTCAGGCACCCTGCATCTGACCTATGACAGACAATGAAGACTGCGCCTGCCCCAGGCAGGCACGCACAGCGCAGGCGCCGGATTTAAGGAGAAACAGTGCTCAGGGGTCGGCGACCACATCCCCAGAAGAGAAGAGTGACGGCCGTTGGGAGATTCACCGAGGAAGCTTCGGACCGCCTCCAGGTCTAAGGACAGGTTATTTTGTACAAACTTTAAAACACTTTATTGAGGAAATAACTGAATCAAAAACTAAAAGAGCCACCTTGTTAGCATTACTGCTGCACAAGGTGGCTCTTTTAGTTTATAACGGCTGGAGGGGGGTGACAGTGGCCCTTTAACCTCTTCAGGCTTTGAAAGTCAGGAAACTGCTAAAGGAAGCATGCTCATTCTTTTGTGTGGTTTTCAATTGAAAGGCGCTTGCTATGTAAAGTTTAAATTACAGCTAAAAAAGTCTGTGCAGCAAAAAGAAGAATATAAAAACACCAAGAAAGACACTTTATGAAAAACGCGTTGGAATATTTCTGAAAAATTGGTGGATTTGCCGTAGTCTAAAAGACGCTGTGTGCACATATGCTAAAGATGGAATAACATCTTGCATACTAATAAAGTGGCTACCGGCTATGAAACCTATGCTTCACAAGTGGTGGTAGCTCAGCACTTTCCTAACTCCCATAGGCTTGAATGAAGAAAGCCAAGTGCAGTTGCCCTTCTTTCATCTTCCAGTAGATGAATGTGCAATCAGTGCTTCATGAAAGGGCTATTCTGAGCATATATAACCCCCTTAGGCCTGTCCCACACGTCCAGATAATTCCGGTACCGGAAAAATCGGTACCGGAGTTATCCATGTCCGTGAGCTCACGTAGGCCATCCGTGTGGCACACCTGTGGCACACGTGCGGCAGCCGTGTGCCGACTGGGTACCACACGGGCCGTGCAGGAGACAGCGCTAGAGATAAGCTCTGTCCCCTGCATCTGGTGCTGAAGCCGCCATTCATATCTTCTCTCCAGCAGCGTTCGCTGGAGAGAAGATATGAAAAATCCTTTTTTTTTTTTCGTGTTTAAAATAAAGATCCCTGTCCCCACCCCCTGTGCGCCGCCCGCTGTTAATAAAATACTCACCCGGCTCCCTCGAAGCGTCTTCTCCGCGCCGCACCTTCTCCTGTATGAGCGGTCACGTGGTGCCGTCCATTACAGTCATGAATATGCGGCTCCACCCCTATGGGAGGTGGAGCTGCATATTCATCACTGTAATGGGCGGCACCACGTGACCGCTCATACAGGAGAAGCCGGCGGAGAGGATGCAGCGAGGGAGCCGGGTGAGTATTTTATTAACAGCGGGCGGGCGCACAGGGGGTGGGAGGGGGGAGGGGACAGGGATCTTTATTTTAAACATGAGAAAAAGAAAAAAAAAAAGGATTTTTCATATCTTCTCTCCAGCGAACGCTGCTGGAGAGAAGATATGAATGGCGGCTTCAGCACCACGTTGGGGGGACAGCGCTTACTGTAGCGCTGTCTCCTGCATGGCACACGGACTGCACATGGACAGCATTCGTGTGCGGTACGTGTTTTACACGGATGCATTGACTTTAATGGGTCCGTGTGATCCCACGAACACTGACATGTCTCCGTGTTTTTCAAACGGACACACGGTCCGCGAAAACATGCTGACATGTGCAGAGACACATTGATTTTAATGTGTCTACGTGAGTCAGTGTCTCCGGTACGTGAGGAAACTGTCACCTCACGTACCGGAATCACTGACGTGTGAAACTGGCCTTAAGTAGATACTGAGCTGACAATGTTATTGTAGAAATCGTTGCATATTTATTGTAGAAATCGTTGCATATTTACAAGAGTACATTTGTGAGTATTGTAATCAATATTTCTGGCTTCTCAATGATTTGTCAAAGCCTTAGGTTAGTTCCCAACGATGAGTTTTTTGACACTGCATATTTTTGTTGTGCAAAAAAACAAAAGAACAGCCTCTAACAGTTTCAGGAAAGTGGATGGGATTTTAGAAAGCTCATATCCACTGCACTTTTTTTTTCAATATGCTATGTAAACTGACCTGCGGTGCACTTTTGAAATTCGCAACATGTCAATAATCCCTGCAGGCACACAGAGTATTAATGTATTTCCACACACTGTTGTATCACTTTTTTTTTTTTCAATGCATTTTCTGTGCATATAAAACACAGCGTTTTACAGTACCAGCAAAATGAATCAGATTTGGAAAATTTAATTCACTTTTTTTTTTTTTCCTGTGTTTGAACTGCGGTGCAGCAATTAAAAACCTTATCTAGAACATGTAACAGACTCATGAAAATCCATATGCATTTTTTGTATGTTTCACACATGACTGTATCAATAAAGTTTGGCAAATTTGAATGCCAAGAAGCATAAAAACAAAGGAGTTACTTCACACCGTGGCCAATTATTGTTTTTTTCGTTTGTTTTTTACACCCCTTCTTCCCAGAGCCATAACTTTAGTTTTCAGTCCACATAGACGTATGAGGGCTTGTTTGTTGCAGGACGAGTTGTACTTATGAATAACAGCATTCAGGTTACCACATAAAATACTGCAAAACGGGGAAAAATATTCCAAATGGTTAGAAATTGGGGGGGAAAAATGCAACTCTGACTTGTTTTTCGGGAATTGTTTTCAGGGTTTACATTGTGTTGTGAAAATTACCTTGCAATATTATTCTGATCATCAGTACAATTATGGTGATGCCAAACATCCAGGTTTTTTTTTTTCACTATTTTAGTGGTGAAAAGTCAGACTTTTCAAATAAATTTGGGGGGTTTTGTTGCCATTTTACGAGACTTGTAACATTTCCATTTTTCAGTCTATGGAGTTGTGTGATGACTTTTTCTTTGTGGGTCAAAACAACTTTATTTATACCATTTTGGGATAGATCTGAAATTTTGATATATTGTTGGAGCATTTTTTTTTGGTATTGCAGCAACCCAAAAAATTTTTTTGGCATTATTTAATCTTTTTCAGTCGTTTTAAGAATCTGGTCAATTTTATCATTTTGATAGATCAGACTTTTCTGAACACTGCGATACCACATGTATTTTTTATTTATTTTTTGGTGGCTTGAGTTATGTACAGAAAATATATAGTAAAAATCACTGTCTCCTTTGAAGCCTGGCAACAGGTAGGGTTTAACCCCTTCATGACCCAGCCTATTTTGACCTTAATGACCTGGCCATTTTTTGCAATTCTGACCAGTGTCCATTTATGAGGTAATAACTCAGGAACGCTTCAACGGATCCTAGCGATTCTGAGATTGTTTTTTCATGACATATTGGGCTTCATGTTAGTGGTAAATTTAGGTCGATAATTTCTGAGTTTATTTGTGAAAAAAACGGAAATTTGGCGAAAATTTTGAAAATTTTTTTTTTGCTAGGAAGTTATAAGGGTTAAAATTTGACCAGTGATTTCTCATTTTTACAACAAAATTTACAAAACCATTTTTTTTAGGGACCACCTCACATTTGAAGTCAGTTTGAGGGTTCTATATGGCAGAAAATACCCAAAAGTGACACCATTCTAAAAACTGCACCCCTCAAGGTGCTCAAAACCACATTCAAGAAGTTTATTAACCCTTCAGGTGTTTCACAGCAGCAGAAGCAACATGGAAGGAAAAAATAAACATTTAACTTTTTAGTCACAAAAATTATATTTTAGCAACAATTTTGTTATTTTCCCAAGGGTAAAAGGAGAAACTGGACCACGAACGTTATTGTGCAATTTGTCCTGAGTACGTTGATACCTCATATGTGTGGGTAAACCACTGTTTGGGCGCACGGCAGGGCTCGGAAGGGAAGGAGCGCCATTTGACTTTTTGAATGAAAAATTGGCTCCAATCTTTAGCGGACACCATGTCGCGTTTGGAGAGCCCCCGTGTGCCTAAACATTGGAGCTCCCCCACAAGTGACCCCATTTTGGAAACTAGACACCCCAAGGAACTTATCTAGAAGCATAGTGAGCACTTTAAACCCCCATGTGCTTCACAGAAGTTTATAACGCAGAGCCATGAAAATAAAAAATTATTTTTCTTTCCTCAAAAATGATTTTTAGCCCGGAATTTTTTATTTTCCCAAGGGTAATAGGAGAAATTGGACCCCAAATGTTGTTGTCCAGTTTGTCCTGACTATGATGATAAACTACTGTTTGGGCGTATGGCAGGGCTCGGAAGGGAAGGCACGCCATTTGGCTTTTTGAATGGAAAATTAGCTTCAATCATTAGCGGACACCATGTAGCGTTTGGAGAGCCCCTGTGTGCCTAAACATTGGAGCTCCCACACAATTGACCCCATTTTGGAAACTAGACCTCCCATGGAACTAATCTAGATGTGTGGTGAGCACTTTGAACACCCAAGTGCTTCACAGAAGTTTATAACGCAGAGCCATGAAAATAAAAAATAATTTTTCTTTTCTCAAAAATGATTTTTTAGCCCACAATTTTTTATTTTCCCAAGAGTAACAGGAGAAATTGGACCCCAAAATTTGTTGTCCAGTTTCTCCTGAGTACGCTGATACCCCATATGTGGGGGTAAACCACTGTTTGGGCACATGCCGGGGCTCGGAAGGGAAGTAGTGACGATTTGGAATGCAGACTTTGATGGAATGGTCTGCGGGCATCATGTTACGTTTGCAGAGCCCCTGATGTGCCTAAACAGTAGAAACACCCCACAAGTGACCCCATTTTGGAAACTAGACCCCCCAAGGAACTTATTTAGATGTGTGGTGAGCACTTTCAAACCCCAAGTGCTTCACAGAAGTTTATAACGCAGAACCGTGAAAATAAAAAATAATTGTTCTTTCCTCAAAAATTATGTTTTAGCAAGTCATTTTTTATTTTCGCAAGGGTAACAGGAGAAATTGGACCCCAATAGTTGTTGCCCAGTTTGTCCTGAGTACGCTTGTACCCCATATGTGGGGGTAAACCACTGTTTGGGCGCACGTCGGGGCTTGGAAGGGAGGGAGCACCATTTGACTTTTTGAACGCAAGATTGGCTGGAATCAATGGTGGCGCCATGTTGCGTTTTTGAGACCCCTGATGTGCCTAAACAGTGGAAACCCCTCAATTCTAACTTCAACACTAACCCCAACACACCCCTAACCACAACCCTAACCCCAACACATCTGTAACCCTAATCCCAACCCTAACCCTAATCCTAACCCTAATCCCAACCCTTACCCTAATCCCAACCCTAACCACAACTGTAACCCAACACACCCCTAACCCTATCCGTAACCCTAACCACAAGCCTAATCTTAACCCTATTTCCAACCCTAGCCCTAATTCCAACCCTAAATCTAATTCCAACCCTAACCCTAAGGCTATGTGCCCACGTTGCGGATTCGTGTGAGATTTTTCCGCACCATTTTTGAAAAATCCGCAGGTAAAAGGCACTGCGTTTTACCTGCGGATTTACAGCGGATTTACAGTGTTTTTTTGTGCGGATTTCACCTGCGGATTCCTATTGAGGAACAGGTGTAAAACGCTGCGGAATCCGCACAAAATTGACATGCTGTGGAAAATACAACACAGCGTTTCCGCACGGTATTTTCCGCACCATGGGCACAGCGGATTTGGTTTTCCATAGGTGTACATGGTACTGTAAACCTGATGGAAAACTGCTACGAATTTGCAGCAGCCGGTCCGCTGCGGATCCGCGGCCAATCCGCTGCGGATCCGCGGCCAATCCGCTGCGGATCCGCGGCCAATCCGCTGCGGATCCGCGGCCAATCCGCTGCGGATCCGCAGCCAAATCCGCACTGTGTGCAAATGCCCTAACCCTAACCCTAACCCTACCCCTAACCCTAACCCTAGTTCTAACCCTAACCCTAGTGGAAAAAGAAAAAAAAAAATTTTCTTTTTTTTATTATTGTCCCTACCTATGGGGGTGATAAAGGGGGGGTCATTTACTATTTTTTTTTTATTTTGATCACTGTGATAGGTTATATCGCAGTGATCAAAATATACCTGGAACGAATTTGCCGGCCGGCAGATTCGGCGGACGCACTGCGCATGCGCTCGCCATTTTGGAAGATGGCGGCGCCCATGGAGAAGACGGACGGACGCCCGGAGGCTCGCTAAGTATGAGGGGGGGGATCTGAGCATGGGGGGTGGATCAGAGGATGGGGGGGTGGCATCGGAGCACGGGGGGAGCGGGCAGGAGGACGGGGGAGCGGACAGGACGACTTAGGGGGGCGGACCACATAACGGAGGACTGGGGAGGAGATCGGTGGGTGTGGGGGGGGACAGATTAGGTTTTCCAGCCATGGCCGATGATATTGCAGCATCGGCCATGGCTGGATTGTAATATTTCACCAGTTTTTTAGGTGAAATATTACAAATCGCTCTGATTGGCAGTTTCACTTTTAACAGCCAATCAGAGCGATCGTAGCCACGGGGGGGTGAAGCCACCCCCCCTGGGCTGAAGTACCACTCCCCCTGTCCCTGCAGATCGGGTGAAATTGGAGTTAACCCTTTCACCCGATCTGCAGGGACGCGATCATTCCATGACGCCACATAGGTGTCATGGGTCGGATTGGCACGGGTTTTCATGACGCCTTCGTGGCGTCAAAGGTCGGGAAGGGGTTAAACTGAGCTCCTAAAGCAAGCATGGAAGTTTTCAACAGGTCCCCAACTGTTATAGCAACCTATCGGCAATCCGCAATAATGTCATCGGCACACCAATGGGCTCATACAATGATGCAGCACTCCAATGCCAGCTCATTGTTAATGCCACGGCTTTACAATTGCTTCACATCACCCGTGATTTTTAGAGACAGGTCCTTCCTGTAACACACAGCCACATACTGCCAAGTATAGGGGCTAGCTCGCCCTATGAGCCCGCTTCGTACAACATCTCCTGACTTGTGCTGTACATGTACATGGCATGTTGTAGAGGGGCTAAAACATTATCTACCAATAAGACAAAAAAAGCAGCAAAAATGCAATAAAACACATGTAAAATAGATGCAAACAATAGACCAATGATAAAAAAACGCATAATTTAATTTAGCTAATAGGTGCAGAAAATCTTCAAATCAAAAATTCTCATCTTGTGAATTTAGCTATTAAAGGGTTGTTGGGTTTTCTGATGAAAGTCTGCAGTCACACTGGAGATGAGCGAACTGTTCAAGGTTCTGATCAGCAAAAGTCTCGATGTTCGCTGAAAATATCCGAACCCCACTGAATTCAATGGGAGGCAAAACCAAACGCATAAACAACACCTTCATGGGGGCCAAAAAGCTGCCAAAGCAGCTCAAATTAGGGGCAGACACAAAAGTGGCATCAATTGACCCAGAATGCAGATAGTATATTTGCTCAGCATGGATGCATGGGACAGGGCTTGGACCAGCATTTTTAGCTGAAATATTGATCAGTAACATTTGGATGAGTGACACGTGCAGGCTTGGTGCTCTGAGAGCACTCCAAAATTCAGGCAACATACATGATGGAGACCTAACGTAGAGTTAAAACATTTCAAAACAATTAGGCCGGTGTCACACTTGCGAGTGCAATGCAAGAAACTCGCGTGAGTCTCTCGCATCAATACCCAGCACTGCTGCTGGCACTCTGGACTAGAGCATTCAGCTGCATAGAAATACATACTGGCCTTAGGGGCAGACACCAGGAAAAGGGGCAGCAATTGACCCACAGTAGAAATTTTAGAATAGCACAGCAGCAGTCAACCATAGGCCAGGTATGAGGTATCTGGGTCTTGGCCAGCATTTACAGCATTGAATTTAAGTTTAAATTAAAGCAAGGTGGGTGACGGATCTGTGTAAGCATGTTGTGCTGGGAGCCCTAATACCTCATGCAACAGTTAAAACTGCTTTTCTGCTCAGCAACACTCTGGTGGCACAAATATCTGCTTCGTAAACTACTATTGTTAGAAACATTTAAGGATAGTAACACAGGTAGTTGACTGAATGCATGTGCAGGCCTGCCGGTCTGGGAGCCCTTCTGCTACAGGCAACACACACGGAGTCCAAACATTTCAAAACATTATTACCACACACCACTAAAGTGGCATCAATTTCCCCAGAGTAGAAATAGTATAATGGGGCTGACACCCCTTCTACTACAGGCAACCCACCAGATGGAGACCCAACTTGGAGTCGACTCTCCACATTTCAAAAAATTGTTTGTGACATCAACAGCAGGCACAGAAGCCATGACAAAGTTGCTACAGACTGCAATACCGCAAGATCAATCCAGCACATTAAAAACTACACCATCGCTTAGTCTGCCCACTCTACGACTGGAGTGCAAAAGTCATTGAAGATTAGTGACTTGTTCATCTTGATTAAAGTTAGGCGGTCTACACTTTCAAGGGACAGCTGGATGTGCTTATCTGTCAGAACACCACCTGCAGCTCTCAAGACACGTTCTGAGAGAATCCCGGTCATGACAATACCTCCAAGGCGTGACAGGTGAGCTCAGGCCACTCTTACATTCTTGCAGATAAAAATGCAAAACTGTCCAAACCCTTGCTGATGGCATTGACCTTAAGCTCCATATACTCTTGCACCATCCTTCACTAACAGTTTGTCTGGCACCTTGAGCCCCCCTCAATCGCTGTAATCCTCCCAATCATGGCTCCCACCTGTGTGATGACAGTCCAAAACCTAGAGATACTGTTATCCCTAACACATCCTCCTCTGCTTCCACCTCTTCCACTGGGACCACCACTTCCTCACGCAGACTTTTCAAAGTGTACGCCAGCATGTAGATGACCGGAATAGTGATGGTGATGACGGCTTCGTCAGTGCTAACCATCTTGTCCATTTCAAAACTGTGCAGAAAGGTGCAGAGGTCTTTCATCTGTGCCTACTCCGCAAGCATGATTTTCACCACGTCTGTACTGCGTAAGCCCAGGCTATGCAAAATGACATACTGCAACAAGGCTCATCGATGCTGCCACAGGGCTCATCGCTGCTGCCACAGTTGCTGCAATATGTGCAGAGTGGAATTCCACAGTGTCAGCATATCACATATCAAACGGTTAACCGGTAGGTTGAAAGACCTCTGTAGCGATGCAAGTCGATGACCTGTGGGGTGTGACCGGGCAGAAGTGAGCACACAGTGACTGCTTTCTGCAGCAGCGCATCCAGGCTGGAATAGTGATGGAGAAATGGCTCTACCACCAGGTTGAGGATATGAACCATGCCTGGTACGTGTGTGAGGTTGCTCCAGTGTAGGGACACCACCAGGTTCGCAACGTTATTGCACATGGCCTTCCCTGGCTCCAGGTTCAGTAGAGACAGCCATTGCTCAAACTCTGCCTGGATAGCTGTCCACAACTCTTAACCTGTGTGACTGCGATCTCTGAGGCATATTAATGTAAACACTGCCCGATCACGGATAGCCCTGGATGTGCAGTACGCAGGTGGGGGGATCCTCTCTGCACTGTTGGAAAGCATGTCTCATTAAGGGAGAGGTTGGGGTTGCAGGTGTAGGCCCTAGAGGAGGTGAAGGAGGCAGAAGCAGTAGTAGTTTAGTTCTCCATCCTCTGGTGTGTAGTGGTTTAGTTCTCCATCCCCAAGGGCCCTGCAAGCCTTGGGAATTCCAAGACTTGTGGAGCAAACCCATCCCCACCTGCCCCCACAGCCACCAGAGTCACAAAGTGTCCAGGCAGCGAGCTGCAGCGCCCTTTTCCATGTTTGATAGTACTGCTGTCAGTGGTGAAATGCACCCTGTCAGACGTTTTTTTTTTTTTTTAAAGGAATGGATGATGTTGTCTGCAACATGCACACACAGACTTCTTAGAAAAGTAATGGCAACTGGGCAATGGTTACTGGGGGACTGGGGCGCTCCCTAGAACTAGGGCCAAGAAAGGGGCCCCTGGTCCCAGTTTACTCGCCAGTCCAATCGTGACACTTGCCTTTTGGCAAGTGCAGGAAGAAACTTTTTTTACGTGATCACAACTGCGGGACTGAGGGCTGTCTGTGTTCACTGTACTCCACCTCTTAAGAACAGCAAACAGCTGGACTGTAACTGGCTCTAACTCACCCTGACTATAGGGGTAAAACAAGTTGAGGTTCTGTGGCTGGAGACCTGTATGAGAATACTTGCAATGGTGATGGAGGAAAAAGCAGCAGCAGATGCAGTTGATGGGAAAGTCGGTCATTGGTGAGGCCCACTAGTCGGCATTTTAGCGCAGTGAGATTCCCAGACTAGGGTATGTTGATTGCTCATGCATGTAGTCGTCAAATTATTAAAATTTTTGCCTCTACTGAAGCTTTATTTGCAAAGTTGGCAGATAATGTGAATTTGGGTCATCCTTTGAGGTCTCCTAAAAGGCCCAGGCTAGGCAACCCTTGCTGCCCCTGTGAACTGCAGACCCACGACCGCTGTTGACAACAGCCAGAATTGTGTGCTGTGGAAGCAGTGCTTGTCATGTTTGCATCAATCCATGTCTATGTGCCAAGCCGCCACTTAACCTCCTTGTCATTCTCCTCTTCCACCTCCTTTGGTGAGCTACTCGGCTGCATTCCTCTGAGTTCACACCAAGTGGTATCTGAGTCTCAATAGGATCACCTCTGCCCGGGGGTTAATGTCTGGTGACGAGGGTCTGGATTCTGCTCGGACCCTACTTCGTCTGGCCCTGGATTCAACTGAGAAAAAATTTGGGCATAAAGTGCAGATGTGTTCCTCCCCTTTATTCTGTAAATATTTGGATCAGACCTATGATGCCCATGGAATAGAATGTGTGAATAGCTCTACATTGAAAACCCATCTGTGGTTCTCCGCAGTTGGAGAGTTATGAGGGGGGAAACAAAGCTAATTGGGGTGCCACCTCTGGAGATTGTGTTGGTTGCGATGTTGAGGTGGTGGAGAGGCCACTTGATGCAGCACTTGCCATCTAATGGAGCACATGCTCTCTCTGGCCTTCATCTACAAGGCGTACTGCTATGCAGCTGCCAAAGAGGGCGTTGAGTAACCCATCCAGTAACCGATTTTGTCACTTGTCTTTGAATAGGACTAGATGGTGTTTGTTCAGTAAAGCTTTCAGTAACATTACCACTTAACCAACTGTAGTGTGACTGGTGGTTGAGTGGTTAATGGAAGGTACTGTATGTGTCACAGGGATAGATGCTCCCTGCGATGCACCCCGGAGTATTTTGCCTTTAGTGCACGTGAGCACTAAAGATGTCATTTAGTGCACCTGGGTCCGGGTTGCGGGTAGCTATGAAAGATGGGAGGGGCTGGCTACCCATATACCTCGCCTCTGAGTGGGGGCGCTCACTGTACCCTTTTCCCTGCAGGAGTTTGAGGACCTGCAGTGATGTCATGATCATGTGACCTGTGCATGTGATGTTACCTCACCTGTGGGTGTGGTTACAGGCTACCTAATGGAGGTGTGTTTGACACACGTGAGTGAGTGTTTGGGAGTCTGCGAGTGTGGACAGACTTCCTTGTGTCCTGGCTGGACACTGCAGAGTGGACTGTGTGTTGGACAGTTCCAAGTGGGGACAGATGTCCTGAACAGCACACAGAGACCTTGTTTAGGCTGTAGAGCCTGCGTGCTGGACATGGCACAGCCTGTGTGCCCACAGACCTGAGAGAGCGGAGCTCTACTATGGACATTGAGGACTCGTCTGTCTAATGTAAGACTGCTTGCCTTTTTGTCACATTGCTTTGGTTTATAGAGAAAGTAAACCAGTCAGACTGTTTTTACAGTAAGTGAAAGATTGTTCATGTGTGCCTGACTATCGCGGTCAAGCGATTGTCCCCCAAGACACATAGTAAGCGCAACATTGCAATTGGTAGAGAATGCGGACAAGGGTCCAAGAAGCACATGTTGCTGGCTGGTCTGAGCCTGAGGTGTGAACGGTCTGACAACCGTATGTAATACTGGCCGGGGTCAGTGAGAACTGTTTGTGGGATACCTCTGAGGAGAAGAGGGATCTGGGAACGTGTGTAAGGTAACGGACAGGAGTCCGTGTTATGCTGACCGTGGTCAGTGAGAGACTGTTTTTTTTTTTTTTGTTTTTTGTTTTTTTTTCCTATAAAGCATATGTGCAGGTGTTTGCTGTGGACCGGCGGGTCCATGATTTTTTTTTTCCTTTTTCTTCTGTGATCAACTTGCTGTTGCTCGGCAGGGGCACGGAGACTGAAGGCATCTGGCGGTAACTCGGCATCTGGCGGTAACTCGGCGGGGTTAGGAAGGTGGTCAACATCCTCAAAGTAGAGTCGTCTGGAGGTTTGCATAGCCATGCAGAGCAGTTGCAGCAAGATGTTCTGCAGCAGCTGGAGCTGCAGTTGCAGCAGCAGCCGCTCGTGATCAGCAGCCGAAGGTGCCAGTGGATTGTCACTGCAACAAGAGCTGTCGCAGTACCAGCAGGAGATGGTGAGGTATTGTTAGAGGACAGTGTGAACCAGGTCACACAAACTCTTAAAGAGCAATAGCCCAGAAAAGACCTAAGTGTGCTGTGGTACTGTTGGGGCCTGAGAGTACCGTGAAGAAGTCCACGGGGTGTACCCCAGAGTGGGGTGGTGTTACTAAAACGGAGCTGTGACCCCAAATTATGGTTGGCCAAAAAGGGGCTGCATCCCGAAAGAGGGTAGTTGCCCATAAGGGGGTAGAATCCCTAAAGGGGGTGGTGGCCCTAAAGGAGAAAATGGCCCAAAAGGGGGTGGTGACACAAAACGGGGTGGAGGCCAAAAAGGGGGCAGTGATCCAAATAGGGGTGGGGGCCCTAAAAGGGGCAGCGGCGAATGCGTCGATGGACTGCTGCTGGGTTCAGTGTTCAAACAGCGCATGTCCAGGATGTTGTACTGACTTTCCATCTGAGAAGATGTCACAGAGCTGTTCTGTAGAAGTCAATGGAGATTGCATGACTGGACTTCTGGACTCGGAGAGCCTGGTGACGCTGGTGAGCACCACACTCCCTGGCTCTCTGATTCTCGGAAGGAAGATGGAAGTCCACTGCGTTCATGGGGTCACTAGGGATTATCCGGTGTCCAGGGTAATCATTGAGATGCCCACTATTATTCACAGCCATGATGTCCCTGTAGTCTCAGACTTGCCTTTCCCTGTAGTAATAGGTAAAGACTTTTAAATGTTTTGGGACTTGTGGGAGGAAAGGGGAGTGTCTGATTGCTCATAGGGGAGCCGGAATGACCCTAAGGGAGCCCCACCACAACAGGCGGCTGTAGTGCTTCCGGGTGGTGTGTAAAAAGAAGATAGCAACACCTAAGGTCGATAGTCCAGAGTTTCGCGTGACCGGAAGAAAGTGTGGGTCTGACCAACTCGGGGACTTAGTTGGGGTGACCAAAAGTATGACCGTGGGAAATGGGGTAGCTCGAGAAAAGGGGTCCAACACCTGTTTAAGTGGGGACTTGCTGTTCCAGGATGACAGAGTGAGAGCGGGTGACTCCTATTCAGACTGTGACTCGAGCGCAAGGGAAAAAGAGTGCAGTAAGGGGGAGCCGAGTAAAAATGACACATCTTCATCTCATCGCAGGGGCCGTGGAAAGGTGGGACAGGCTACACCCTCTGAGAAGAGAGATGATGAGGAAGAGTCAGGGTCAGGTACAGATCAATTTACTGTCCTTGAAAAGGAGGTCACTTTATCTCTGACAAATACCAGCACAGAGGTAGGGCTGGAATTAAAACAGACCTGTAGTAGACCCACATCTGCAATGTCCGGAAAGGGTGAAGTGGCTCAGTATGATGAAGGCTCCAGAGTACCTGATGCTGAAGAGATGGAGATCTTATAAGTTACCAAGAGTCAAGAGGTACCTAAGAGTGAAGTGACAGAGAGCCCCGCAGAGACCATGGAGGTGGATGCAGGAACAGGTGGAACTCTAAAGAGGCAGAGTATGGGTGAGCAAGAGAGCCCATCTGTAAATTTAATTAAAGAATTGGAAGTGTGACATGTTTAGGCCAAAAGAGAGCAGGACCATGAGATAGAGCTGCTTAGAGAAACAGTCGAGCGAGAAAGGGTCCTGAGACAGGCAATTGAGCACAGAGTGGATAAGCTGGAGAAGGAAGTCTCTGAGCTCAGAGGTCAATTGTCAGCATGTCAAACCATGAACAATGCCATATTGAAAGATATGGAGGTGCTCAGAGAGGCCCAAGAGAAGCATCAACAGGAGCTTCTCCAGAGAGAGGATGAGCGTCGCTGCCTGGCAGAGCTCAAGATAAAGGAGACTAATCCCCAGCTCCAGAAACCCAGGGATGACCGGGAAATCAAACTGTTGAGCTCTCCCGATCTCATCGCAATGAAGGAGAATGAGCTAGAGAGGCTGACCAAAGAAGGGGCCTCCATGGAGGAAGAAATCCAGCAGGGGCAGTGCCACACAGATAGCCGTACAAAGGACGAGTAGGTCCAACAATATGGCCAAGAAGGTGAGACTTCGGTTTTCAAGTGTGTAATAGACGTACCCGAAGACATGCAAGAAGCGTGTGCCAGTGAGGGGGTGCATGAGGCTTTTAAAAAGGCGGTCGAAGCATGTAGGGTGCACTGGGTGCCTGAGCCTCACCAACTGGTCATACTGTCGACTAGGGAAGTCACAGAGAAGCGGGTGGCTGTCCTGAGAGAGATGCATCTACAATGCCTCTGCACAAAAAAAATGATCACATTGAAGAATGTGAGCTAGCGAGAAGCTCAAAATCGGCTCGGCTTGGTGGAAGACATCATTCTGGAACCCAGAAATTTGGTGAGGAAAGTCATTGGAAGGCTTGGGCGAGTGGTGCAGGAGATTGTAAATAGATCCGGTGTGAAGAGACTGAGGATTCCAGCTGATGACAAGGCCCAGGTTATGGGTGAAGATGGGATGGTTCCATTCCTTGTCGGGTTCTTGGAGAGTCTTGAGAATATCTGTATGCACCTGGGGTATCGTGTGGCATACCTAAAAGAAGTTGAGCAGCTAAGACGTGAGAGGGAGCAGATCAATATAGAACTGCAGGAAATGGCAAACAGAGTGCCGCCACCTTCAACTCGCAGTATAGAGAAGCTAAGAGGTTCGCATAAGACTGAAAAACCTCAAGCTGGAGCTAATAGAGGACATGGGGACACCCATGGGAGAAATGGCCAGCAGAAAGATAACAGAAGGTGGCCTGATGGAAGAGGTAGAAGCAGTAATGCCTCAGTTTAGGGCTTGGTGACCTAAGTAGGAGACCCTGTAGCGAACAAAATGACAGTCAGACCACACAGGATGTATGGGTACAAGGGAATTATGCCTACATACTGACTGTGGGGGATGTGGGTGGTCTGACAAGGGGTCCTCTTTTTGAAAGGACATGACGGAGATGGATGATGAATGCCTACGAAAGGGTTCAGTAGTAGGCCATGACTTGACTGTCAGGGACAACCGAGAAGGGTCTCTGGTCGGGAAATAGTAAGTGCCAATCCCCACGGCTTTAGGCAGAGAGGGGGAATATGTGGTGTGACTGGTGGTCACGCGGTTAATGGGAGGTATGTGTCACAGGGATGGATGCTGCCTGCGATGCAACCCGGAGTATTTTGTCTTCAGTGCACATGAGCACTAAAGATGTTGTTTAGTGCACCTGGGTCCATGTTGCGGGTAGCTATGAAAGATGGGAGGGTCTGGCTACCCATATACCTCACCTCTGAGTTGGGGCGCTCACTGTACCCTTTTCCCTGCAGGACTTTGAGGACCTGCCATGATGTCATGGTCATGTGACCAGTGCATGTGATGTTACCTCAACTGTGGGTGTGGTTACAGGCTACCTAATGGAGGTGTGTTTGACACACGGGAGTGAGTGCTTGGGAGTCTGTGAGTGTGGACAGACTTCCATGTGTCCTGGCTGGACACTGCAGAGTGGACTGTGTGTTGGATGGTTCCAAGTGGGGACAGACGTCCTGAACAGCACACAGAGACCGTGTTTAGGCTGTAGAGCCTGCGTGCTGGACATGGCAAAGCCTGTGTGCCCACAGACCTGAGAGAGCAGAGCTCTAAAATGGACGTTGAGGACTCGTCTGTCTGATGTAAGACTGTTTGCCTTTTTGTCACGTTTCTTTGGTTTATGGAGAAAATAAACTACACAGACTGTTTTAAGCGAAAGATTGTTCCTGTGTGCCTGACTATCGCGGTCAAGCGAGTGTCCTCCCCAAGACACATAGTAAGCGCAACGTTACACAACGTACACCTTGAACACCAAGCCTATTCCCCCTTTCACCACGACCTCGCTTTTTCAACATTTTGGATGTACCTTTCCCCTCTTTTAACCAGCTGTTTCCCCAACCCTAGGCCCAGAACTGTCAGTCGCCTTTCACTAAATTAACAATCAGAATTTATTTGCTGAGATAGTGTGTCTGGACCACACTATTAGCAGAAAGGATTCTGATTCAGAAATGTGGGCTGGTGTCTGACCACGCTATTAGTAGAAAGGATATAGACTCAGATATGTGGCCTGGTGTCTGGCCCACACTCTTAGCAGAAAGGATTTAGATTGTGACATGTGGACTCCTGGCTGGACCACACTATTAGCACAAACTATTTTAGATTCTGAAATGTGAAAATCTGGCTGAACTGCACTATTAGCACATATGATTTAGATGCTGGAAGGTCAATGTGACACAGGATCCTATCCAGCTTAACCCCTTTCTGACCTCGGATGGGATAAAACGTCCGAGGTCAGAAGCCCCTCTTTGATGCGGGCTCCGGCGGTGAGCCCGCATCAAAGCCTGGACATGTCAGCTGTTTTAAACAGCTGACATGTGCCCGCAATAGGCGCAGGCAGAATCGCGATCTGCCCGCACCTATTAACTAGTTAAATGCCGCTGTCAAACGCAGACAGCGGCATTTAACTACCGCATCCGGCCGGGGGTTCGGAAATGACGGCACCGGCTTCAGTATTGTAACCATAGAGGTCCTTGAGACCTCTATGGTTACAGATCCCCGGTAGCTGTGGGCGCCACCTTGTGGTCGGCGCTCACAGCACACCTGATTTTCTGCTACATAGCAGCGAACAGCAGATGTAGCAGAGCCGATCGTGCTGTGCCTGCTTCTAGCCTCCCATGGATGTGAAAAAAATTAAAAAAATATAAAAGTTTAAATCACCCCCCTTTTGCCCCAATCAAAATAAATCAATAAAAAAAAAAATCAAACCTACACATATTTGGTATCGCCGCGTTCAGAATCGCCCGATCTATCAATAAAAAAAAGCATTAACCTGATCGCAAAACAGCGTAGCGAGAAAATTCGAAACGCCAGAATTACTTTTTTTGGTCGCCATGACATTGCATTAAAATGCAATAACGGGCGATCAAAAGAACGTATCTGCACCAAAATGCTATTATTAAAAACGCCTGCTCAGCACACAAAAAATAAGCCCTCAACTGACCCCAGATCATGAAAAATGGAGACGCTACGAGTATAGGAAAATGGTGCAATTTTTTTTTTTTTTTTTAGCAAAGTTTGGAATTTTTTTTCACCACTTAGGTAAAAAATGACCTAGTCATGTTAGGTGTCTATGAACTCGTAGTGACCTGGAGAATCATAATGGCAGTTCAGTTTTAGCATTTAGTGAACCTAGCAAAAAAAGCCAACCAAAAAACAAGTGTGGGACTGCACTTTTTTTGCAATTTCACTGCACTTGGAATTTTTTTCCCGTTTTCTAGTACACGACATGCTAAAACCAATGATGTCATTCAAAAGTACAACTTGTCCCGCAAAAAATAAGCCCTCACATGGCAAAATTGATGGAAAAATAAAAAAATTATGGCTCTGGGAAGGAGGGGAGTGAAAAACGAACACTGAAAAACGAAAAATCCCAAGGTCATGAAGGGGTTAATAGCTGACAATACACTGCCCAGCTAATTATCTGACTACTTGCAGCAGGAGCCGCTTCTCAGCTAAAAAAACATGTTCACTTTTTTATATGGAGAGAGACATGACTTCAGCAGCCAGTAAGGGTATGTTTCCACGGTCAGGAAACGCTGCTTGTTTGACGCTGCGCAGAGCTGCAGCGTCAAACAAGCAGCGTCCAGATGTTCCAGCATAGTGGAGGGGATTTTATGAAATCCCGTCTCCACTATGCGTGGAAACCCGCACGCGGCGGCCCTGCGACTCCGGACATGCTGCGCGTCTTTTCAGATCGCAGCATGTCCGTACACCTTGCGGGGACGCAGCGTCCCCGCAAGGCATATCACAGGGCGCTATGGGAGAGAGCGATGATCCCGGATGTGAAGAGTTAACACATCCGGCATGATCGCGTCCCAGAAAGGGGGTGGGGCTTAGCGCCGAGCGGCATCGCCGCTGCGGCGATACCGCCGGCCATCCTGACAGTGGAAACATACCCTAACAGAAGCACTTGTGTCTGGATATTGTGGATGGTTTTTGCACCACCTGATTGGCTGCCGGAATCTCCACACATTAAGTTAATTAAAAAAATTTAAAAAATAGCTTGCCCCTACTCTCTCTCCCTATCCCCTCCCCTCATCAAACACGTCCCCTCCTGCTCGTCATGTAACACCACTATCCTAGCTAAAGTCCTAAAATAAAGTATTAGTAAAAACTTGATCTACCAAATTTGGCCAAATTTTGGTAATTTTGAGGAAAATGTTTGAGAATCCAAACACGAATAGGAATGTGCAAGGTTTATGTCGACTTTGAGATTGGCAAACGTTTTCAGAACAAGCTCACTTATCTCCACTGCAGACGTTTGATTTCTTACAGCGTGTGCATTGCACATTGGTCAGGATTCTTTATTGTTGTCCGTGAATGCAGATGGTCACGTGACAGCATGTATGCACTTTGCAATTGAGACAGTGAAACAAAGTCTGCCCTTTTCAGGTTCCACCTCTGGTTGTTAACCTGATTAGTGCTGTAGTCAATCAATGCTATCTTGTCCAAAGATGTCTCATTTATCAAAAACTCGTTTAAACTGTACATTAAATGTTGAAAAGGAAAAAAGCATATCAGAACGCCAGATTTATAATTGGTTGCTTTCCCACACAAATCAAACAAGAAAAGCAATCAAAATGTCATATGTTCCTAAAAATGATAGAAAAACAAAACTTCTCAGGACACAAAAAAGCTCTATAGACAGAAAAATAAAAATGTTATGGGTTTTAGAAATCTGCAACACAAACCTTTTTTTTTTCTGTTTACAGACTTATGATTTTTGTTTTTAACAACTAAAATAATTTTAAAAAATAAATAAATAAAAACTGGACATGCTTGGTATCACCATAATCTTACAGACCTAGAGAATGGTTTTCAATTTTCTCATTTTATTGTATGGTAAATGTTTACTGTGTAATCCAAAACCACAACTCCTCCTGTAAAAAGCAAACTCTAAGATGGCTATGTCAATGGAAAAATCAAAAACTTATGGCTCTTTGAAGAAGCGGAGGAATAAATTAAAGAACAAAATTGAAAAATTCACAGTTCCTTATGTGGTTAAGAAAACGAGACAACACATTCAGTATTCGGTCAGTAGTTTACATCATGTGAGGCAGTGACCCCTGTTTCAGCTATGGGGCGCTGTTGGTGCTCTCTAGAATGTGCACGGAGGCATAGTGAGGCCACGAGGGGTATTGCGGTCACGGGTGTAGCTGTGATTAGAATGGTGAAGCAGTAACTGATTAAAAGCCCTGTAGGATAGGGGAGGCATGTCAGTGTTGGTCTGGAAAGTGGCCCCTGTGTGAGGCAACACAGGGGCAAGAGGAACCAAAGGGACTGACACCCTGCATCTTGGACAGTCTCTTGTTTCCCTGGCTATGATCCGGAGGATACAGCATGCTGTGCACTGCGTGAGTAAAGAGACTTGGTCCCGGAGTGCGGTCGCCCAGGGCAACTGGACAAAGGGAAGTCTGGCCTGTTTAGGGTCTGCAAACTATAGCCATGTACAATGTATTCTAATGGACTGTGTGAAGTAACACATTAAAGGAACGTTTGTTTTGAACTTGCTTGGGTCACTGCTGTTTCACTGCGTACGGTGCTACCGCTGCATCACACTCAGTATTTGTAAACCAAATCCAGGAGTGGAACAATCAGAGGAAAAGTGTAATATAAACACTGTGACCACTAGAGTTGAACGAACTTGTTCGGAAAATGTTCGTCAATCTCAAAATCTGCACGAAGGTTGCACATTTGGATTCGTGTTTGGATTCCTGAGCATTTTTCCTAAAAATCTTAAAAATTCGGCCAAAGTTTGGTAATTGATAGGGTTCACTAAGGGCTCTCCCAGACGTCAATGTTTCCGTTAGCAGCACGGGCTGCAAAATGTCCCAAACGTGTGCATATTGATGACATACATATAACCGTGTGACACGTCCCTGGCCTGGGAATGAGAGGTACTGTTCTCACTGTTCCACGGCACCAGGTGCTGAAGACAGCTCACATAACTGTCACCTGATTGCACTGAGATCAGGAGACAAAGTTGATAGTTGTATTCAAATTTTAACCGTGAGAGCAGGCGGCTGCTGATGGAAGTATTCATCAGCCGCCGCCTGCGTAATAAATACATTTTTTTTTTAAAATAACGTGGGGCTCCCCTGTTTTTTTTTTTTTTTTTTGTTTTGTTTTTTTTAAATAACCAGACAGGCAAAACAGACAGCTGTGGGCTGCAACCCTTAGCTATCAGATTCAGCAAGGTTTGTTATCAAGAATAGAAGGGTCCCCACGCTGTATTTTTAAAATTATTTAAATAAATAATTAATACGGCGTGGAGTTCACCCCATTGTTGAAAACCATCCAAGCTAAAGCAGACAGCTGGGGGCTGGTATTCTCAGGCTTGAAAGTGGTCATGGGTATTCCCCCTTCAGCCTAAAAATAGCAGTCTACGACCACCCCAGAAAGGGCACATCTATTAAATGCGCCAGTTCTGGGGCTTTGCCTGATTCTTCCCATTTGCCATGTGGTGGTGGCAAGTGAGGTTTATATTTGTAGGGTTGATGTTACCTTTTCATTGTCCGGTTACATCAAAACAGTGTGGGACCCCTTTATTCTTGATAACCAGCTTTGCCAATGCTGACAGCTGAGGATTGCAGCTAATTTAAGCTGTTTTGGCAGCTTTTGGACCTCACTGAAGGTGTTGTCAATGCATTTGGTTTTGCCTCCCATTGAATGGTGTTTGGCTTTGTGCGACGAACATCGGGAAGTTCAGCGAACATAGCCGAACCCTAGAAGGTTTGCTCATCTCTAGTCACCACTTGTGCATTTTTCACCTACTCCTGGTATTGACTTACAAATGCTGATGTAAAATACTGACCAAATACTGAATGTATAAACGTGACCCTAAGGCTATGTGCACACGTTGCGGATTTTGCTGCGGATCCGCTGCTGAGGGTCCACAGCAGCTTTCCATTCGTTTATAGTACAATGTAAACCTATGGAAAATGCAATCCGCAGTGCCCATGCTGCGGAAAAAAAACGCACGGAAACGCTACGGTTTACATTCCGCAGCATGTCAATTCTTTGTGCGGATTCTGCAGTGGTTTACACCTGCTCCACAATAGGAATTGGCAGGTGGAATCCGCACAAAATCCGCATAAAATCCCTGGTAAATCCGCAGTTAAAACGCAGTGCCTTTTACCCGCGGATTTATGAAATCCGCTGTGGAAAAATCCGCAGAGCTCAAAAATACGTGTGCACATACCCTAAAGGTTCACTCACACTTGTATGTAAATCGGTCCACTTCTCATCCAAGAGAATGGGATGATTTTTCTCTCACTTGTCATCCATATGCTGTCCTTATGCAGTGTGTGCACAATCCTTCTTTTTTTTTTTTTTTTTTTTACTCTGCACATATTATTTTCAGGACCACTTACAATTGCCTATGCTACAGATTTGTAATGTAATGCTATTCTGATGGTCCGTATGGTATGCGTTTTTTTTTTTATTACACTGTGCCGATTTCCAAGTGATTTCTTAAAAATTTGTTTTCTTCAAAATACAGCTGAGAAAAAAAATACACAGATGATAATAAAGTTCCTCTAATATACAGTATGCACCATTTAGTCTACACAATGCACATGACTATACATGAGTCAGACTAATTAGAAAAAAGACTCAAACTGTAAAGATATTCTACTTATCTCCCATATAAAGGAAAAATCGCTGCTCTTTACAGTACGGCACAGTTGCTTAGTTTCTTTGTGGATTTGAACAATCAAAAAGATGTTGCAAATCTGCAGCATGTCAATTCTTTGAGCGTTTTTGCAGCATTTTTTCACTCATTCAAATATACATGTTTTTTCAGCTTTTTTTTTCCCCTGTTCATTTTATGCAACATTTTTGCTGCAGCAAAAAGTGTGTTTTTTAAGGGGTTCTAAATTGTGTTTTTTACATTATTTAGAATAGGTGAAAACACTGAAAGAATTGACATGCTTTAGATTAAAGAAAAATGACCTTCAGCAAAAAGAAAAAAAAAAAATACAAGGGGGAAAAAAAAACAAGTATGTGCATGAGATTTTTTACTACTTCTCTCATTCACTATGCTGGCACTGTAAAACGAGTTTTTGCCACAGAAAAAATGCTGCAAGCACACCATGTGTGACAATACCCTAAGGGTATGTGTCCACGGTCAGGTTTGCTTCAGGCTTTGGTCAGGATTTTATGCAGGTAAAATCCTGACCAAAAATGCACCTGAGGTCACTGGCAGGTCACCTGCGGTGTTCCTGCGTGTTCTGCTCATTGTAGCAACATGCTGCGTTCTGAAAAAACGCACGGCATGTGCGTTTTTGCAGGAAAAACGCATGCGTTTTTTAATGCACAGTGGAGACGGGATTTCATTAAATCCCCTCCACTATGCTGTAACATCTGGGCGCTGCGTTTTTGACGCTGCGGCTCAATGCTGCATCAAAAACGCAGCGTTTCCTGAACGTGGACACATACCCTTAGGCTGTGTGCACACGTTCAAGTTTTTTCGCTATGAAACCGCGAAAAAATCGTTTACATTAAGCATTCTATTAAAAGAATGCAATCCACATTTTGTATGCACATGCTGCGTTGATTTCCTGAGCGGAAACGCATTCTGGAAAAAAACGCAGCATGTTCATTAATTTGCGGAATCGCGGGGATTCCGCACACATAGGAATGCATTGATCTGCTTACTTCCCGCATGGGGCTATGCCCACCATGTGGGAAGTAAGCGGATCATGTGCAGATGGTACCCAGGGTGGAGGAGAGGAGACTCTTCCTCCACGGACTGGGCACCATATAATTGGTAAAAAAAAAAAAATTAACATAAAATATAGTGATATACTCACCTTCCGATGGCCCCTGGAGTCCTCCCGCCTCTCAGCGGTGCACGCGGTGGCTTCCATTCCCAGGGATGCTGTGTGTGAAGGATCTGGGATGACGTCGCGGTCAGGTGACCGTGACATCATCCCAGGTCCTGTGCACACAGCATCCCAGCTGCCGCGTGCACCGTTGAGGAGACCGGGTGACGTCAGAAGGTGAGAATAACCGTTTTTTAATTTTTTAAATTATTTTTAACATTAGATCTTTTTACTATTGATGCTGCATAGACAGCATGAATAGTAAAAAGTTGGTCACACTTGTGAAACACTGTTTCAAGTGTGACCAACCTGTCAATCATTTTTCCAAGAGATGCTACAGATCGCTTGGAAAACGCTAGCATTCTGCAAGCTAATTACGCTTGCAAAAAGCTAGTGTTTAGCAGGAATACGTATGCCAATTCCGCATGCGATATATTTCTGCGTCAATTCCGCAACTTGTGCACTTAGCCTTAAGTCATTAATTTATTGATATATTTGTGTTTTTTTCACTATTGTGAATTCTAATTAATACATATCATAATGTTAGTAATGACAAATTGCAATCATTAATGTGCACAAGTATAAATTGTTCTTCTGATCTTCTATTCATTCTTAGTATAGTATAGTCTGTCTACTGCATTGATGTTTATAGTCGTTTTTATTATGACTTGTGTAGTTTCTGTCGCAGGCACTTATTCTAGGATGTCTACAAGCCCAGACCTGCTCATATTACACTGACAATGCATCGGAATGTAAATGCAGACACTTGTAAGGACAAACTATGCTGACTGATAAGAAACGATGCAAACGCCAAACGCTGTACAGGATTTCAATCAATACTGCAACAGCAAATAATCCATGTCCTGATAAATAAAGTGCTTTGATGCATCCTCATGATAGTGAAATATGGTGCGCAGTTTCAGTAGCTTTGAGAGAAATAATTTTCTAGTTTTCAATGATGGAATCATGTGGCCTTTGTTATACAGTGACACAGTATTATTCTTATGATGTGATCTTATTAGTGAGGATATGCTATTCAGTTTATTGGCAAATGACCAAGGTCAGGCCAATAATGGACTTATTTTTTCAGTCCTGGATCTTGGGAACATCGATGTTTTCAAAGCAGTATGTTCAGTCAAGCACCACTGCTATAGGAAAATGCATGTGTTTCCTTTGTTCTGTAAATAGTATGTACCAAACCTCAGAAATCACATTTTTCCAGTTTGTGATAGTTTTCTATCTTATTGTGAAACCTCAACATTCTGTGGATATTGGGTCAAATTGATGTTTCTTCCATTAACACATAGACAAACTTGGTAATGAAACTGAAAGCCACATTTATGAAGCCCATGTACCTGTTTCTTTAAAACACTCTCTACATTTTACGGCCTTAGGCCGGCGTCACACTGGCGAGTTTTACGGACGTAAGAGCGCAGAAACTACGTCCGTAAAACTCGCATTACATACGGCACAATTATTCTCAATGGGGCTGCTCCTATCAGCCGTATATTACGGTTCAGTATTATACGGCTTTCTACGGCCGTACAAAATCGCAGCATGCTGCGTTTGTCAGCGTATTGCGCAAATAATACGCCAATGAAAGTCTATGGGGGCGAGAAAAATACGGATTCCACACGGACCAGCAGTGTGACCTGCAAGAAATACGCAGCGGTGTTAGTGAAAAGTCGGTAATTCAATTGCCGGCTTTTTCCTTCTCCTTCACAAACCCGACAGGATATGAGACATGGTTTACATACAGTAAACCATCTCATATCCCCATTTTTTTTGCATATTCCACACTACTAATGTTAGTAGTGTGTATGTGCAAAATTTGTGCGCTGTAGCTGCTAAAATAAAGGGTTAAATGGCGGAAAAAATTGGCGTGGGCTCCCGCGCAATTTTCTCCGCCAGAGTGGTAAAGCCAGTGACTGAGGGCAGATATTAATAGCCAGGAGAGGGTCCATGGTTATTGGCCCCCCCGTGGCTACAAACATCTGCCCCCAGCCACCCCAGAAAAGGCACATCTGGAAGATGCGCCTATTCTGGCACTTGGCCACTCTCTTCCCACTCCCTGTAGCGGTGGGATATGGGGTAATGAAGGGTTAATGCCACCTTGCTATTGGAAGGTGACATTAAGCCAGATTAATAATGGAGAGGCGTCAATTATGACACCTATCCATTATTAATCCAATTGTAGGAAAGGGTTAAAAAACACACACACACACACATGATTAAAAAGGATTTTAATGAAATAAACACAGCGGTTGTTGTAATAATTTATTGTTCTCGCAATCCATCAGGAACACCCTCGCTTGGCAAAATAATAAACGCACAAGATACATACCTTCTGATGTCAGATCACGTCCAACGAGGTAATCCATCTGAAGGGGTTAACTAATATTACAGGCACGAGCTGCAATAAACCACTCGCTGGTGCCTGTAATCCCCGGGTGCTGAAAGGAAAGCAGGATCTGTACTTACATTGAGTCGCGGTGAGGCGCCCTCTGGTGGATATTCTCATGAACTGCAGCCTGGGAACTTTTTCCCACGCTCCAGGTCATATGAGGACATCCACCAGGGGGCGCATCACCGCGACTGAAGGAAATGTAGGTCATTGACCTACATTTCATTCATTCGCCGGGGATTACAGGCACGGAGCACAGCTGCATTTAGCAGGGCTCCTGCCTGTAATATTAGTTAACCCCTTCAGATGGATTACCTCGTGGGACGGGACGGTTCACCAGAAGGTATGTATCTTGTGCGTTTATTATTTTTCCAAGGGAGGGTGTTCCTGATGGATTGAGAGAACAATAAATTATTACAACAACCGCTGTGTTTATTTCATTAAACTACTTTTAAATCATGTGTGTGTGTGTTTTTTAACCCTTTCCAACAATTGGATTAATAATGGATAGGTGACATAATTGACGCCTCTCCATTATTAATCTGGCTTAATGTCACCTTCCAATAGCAAGGTGGCATTAACCCTTCATTACCCCATATCCCACCGCTACAGGGAGTGGGAAGAGAGTGGCCAAGTGCCAGAATAGGCGCATCTTCCAGATGTGCCTTTTCTGGGGTGGCTGGGGGCAGATGTTTTTAGCCACGGGGGGCCAATAACCATGGACCCTCTCCTGGCTATTAATATCTGCCCTCAGTCACTGGCTTTACCACTCTGGCGGAGAAAATTGCGCGGGAGCCCACGCCAATTTTTTCCGCAATTTAACCCTTTATTTCAGCAGCTACAGCGCTGAAATTTTGCACATACACACTACTAACATTAGTAGTGTGGAATATGCAAAAAAAATGGGGATATGAGATGGTTTACTGTATGTAAACCATGTCTCATATCATGTCGGGTTTGTGCAGGAGAAATGAGAAGCCGGCAATTGAATTACCGGCTTTTAACACATATCGCGCTGAATGAAATCTAAATACAGAATATATATATATATGTGTCTCAATGACATATATATATATATATATATATATATATATATATATATATATATATATATATACTGTATATATGTTTTCCCGAACATTTGAGCACATAAATCCATTAGATGTCGGTTTTGCAAGCCTGCGCGAAAATCTCGCAGTACGGATGCCATACGGATTACATACGGAGGATGCCATGCGCAAAATACGCTGACACACCCTGACTACGGATCAATATTTTGGGAACATTTCTCCGTATTACGGCCGTAGTACGGACGTATAATACGTGGCGTATTGTCTTACGCCCAGTGTGAGGCCGGCCTTATTCAGACATCCGTGATGCACATGTATGTTATAGCCATGTTTTTCACAGATAAAAAACATACCCGTTACAATCTATGGTGCTGGTCACATGTCCTTGTTTTGTTTTTGTTTGCTTTTTTGTATTTCCTAGACCTGGTTGTTTGTGCAAAACTCGCTAAGAAATGTCAGTTTTTTTTCCGGTATCACTAATGAAAAGTGCCAATACAAGTCTATGTGAAAGAGATGACATCTGTATGTTGTACAAATTTTTCAGTGTACCTTTAGAGTGCTGTGTGTAATTAACATTGCAAACTATAGGAGAAGCTTGGTAATTTATTTATCCACCCATGAAAAACACTGATGACACACTGATATTAAAAATGGCACATTGCCTGTACACTGATCCAAAACACTCATGATACTAGTACAAATTTTTCACGGACGTGTGAATGAGGTGTAAGATTAATTCAAAATTGTAAACAGTCAAGGGTGTATACACACTCCTCAACATGGAAACTGAAATGAGAAGGAAAAGTCATGAAATTACAGGAATCGCAGGATCAATAGACATGTTACTAATATGTAAATGATGAAAAAGTGAAAACATTTTGAAAATATCTCACTGATGTTATTAATGGTTGTCTGATTTATGTTCTGCCATGCTGAAAGCACACAAATCACAAGAGCGGGAACAGTATTCGACTTGGTGTTGTCATGTTGTAAAAATAGCTTCTGTGATATTTTGGAGAAATGGCTATTCCACTGTTTACACAACCAAATCAATACTATGCTCATTTGTTGGTGTCCCAGGAATGACTAGTAGAGGAATTCGGCTACCAATATTTTGCACCTCTACAGCATAATCCCAGAAGTAGGACTAGTGTCATTCCCTCATTAAGGCCTCTGTATGGCATTTCCCATGTAATCGCCAGACTTATTATGTATTATTAAAGTGCCATTTATTCCATGGCGCTTTACATGTGAAAAGGTGTATACATAATAAAAAACAAGTACAATAGTCTTGAACAAAATGAGTCACCAACTGGTACAAGAGGAGAGAGGACCCTGCTTGCGAGGGCTCACAATCTACAAGGGATGAGTGAGGATATAGTAGGTGAGGGTAGAGCTGGTCATGCAGCAGTGTGGTAGAACAAGGGTTACTGCAGTTTGTATGCTTGTCGGAAGAGAGAGACTGATTATGTTGGGGTACAGAGTCCCAGAGTAGGGGGATGCATGGCATACATCTTGTATGCGATTGTAGGAAGAGGAGATAAGAAGGAAATGAAGGAGATCTTGTGAGGATTGGAGGTTGCATGTAGGTAAGTACCGGAAGATTAGCCATGGAATACAAGTGTTTTGAACTGGAGTCTCTGGGCAATGGGGAGACAGTGAAGAGCATGATAGAGAGGAGAGGCCGGGGAATAGTGGGGGATAGATCGATTAGTCAGGGAGTGGAGTTTAAGATTGGAAGGGTGTGAGAGTGTTAGAGGGGAGGCCACAAAACTGGAGGTTGCAGTAGTCTATGCAGGAGATGAGGGCATGCACTAGTGTTTCTGCAGATTCTTGGTAAGGAATGTGTGGATCCAGGAAATATTTTTGCGTTGGAAGGAAATGGAAAGGGCTCTGATAAGTGGTTTGAAGTAGAGATAAGAGTCGAAGGTTAAGGTACCGTCACATTAAGCGACGCTGCAGCGATAGCGACAACGATGCCGATCGCTGCAGCGTCGCTGTTTGATCGCTGGAGAGCTGTCACACAGACCGCTCTCCAGCGACCAACGATGCCGAGGTCCCCGGGTAACCAGGGTAAACATCGGGTTGCTAAGCGCAGGGCCGCGCTTAGTAACCCGATGTTTACCCTGGTTACCAGCGTAAAAGTAAAAAAAACAAACAGTACATGCTCACCTGCGCGTCCCCCAGCATCTGCTTCCTGACACTGACTGAGCTCCGGCCCTAACAGCAGAGCGGTGACGTCACCGCTGTGCTTTCACTTTCACTTTAGGGCCGGATCTCAGTCAGAGCAGGAAGCAGACGCTGGGGGACGTGCAGGTGAGCATGTACTGTTTGTTTTTTTTACTTTTACGCTGGTAACCAGGGTAAACATCGGGTTACTAAGCGCGGCCCTGCGCTTAGTAACCCGATGTTTACCCTGGTTACCAGTGTAAAACATCGCTGGTATCGTTGCTTTTGGTGTCAAACACAACGATACACGGCGATCGGACGACCAAATAAAGTTCTGGACTTTATTCAGCGACCAGCGACATCACAGCAGGATCCTGATCGCTGCTGCGTGTCAAACTAAACGATATCGCTAGCGAGGACGCTGCAACGTCACGGATCGCTAGCGATATCGTTTAGTGTGACGGTACCTTTACACAAGGCAGTGAATTTGCAGGACTTGGGAGAATGAGCAACCATTGACTTTGATGGATAGGTCTGTTGGGAGGGGAGGAGGGTTGAGTGAGATGTGGGAAAGATGATGAATTCTGTTTTAGAATTCTAACAGAGAAGAAAAATGAAATAGCAGACATATATTGTGGTATTCTGGTTAGTAAGGAGGTGATTATCAGTCCATAAAGGTAGATCTGTATGTCATCAGTTTAGAGGTGATACTGAAAGCCTTAGGACTGAGTTGTCCCAGGCTGAAGGTGTACATGGAGAAGAGCAGGGGTCCTAAAACTGAACCTTGGGGAACACCGACAGATAGGTGTCAGATGAGGAGGTGGTGTATGAGTGGGAGACATTTGAATGTCCTGTCTGTTTGATATGAGAAGATCCAAGACAAGGCTAAGTCTGTGATGCCAAAAGATTGGAGAATCTGTAGCAAGAGGGAATGGTCCCATGTGTTGAAGGCAGAGGACATGTCCAGGAGCGGGAGGAAATAGTAGTGTCGTTTGGATTTGGCAGTTAGTAAGTCATTGGTAACTTAAGTCAGATCAGTTTAAGTGGAATTATGGTTTTGGAAACCAGATTCTAAGTGGTCGAAGAGTGTGTGGAATGAGAGATGGGAGGACAGTTCAAAATGGATGTGTCATTCCAGTAGTTTTGAGCCAGATGATGAGTGATATGGGGCAATAGATAGATGAGTCAAGTGAGGGCTTTTTGAGGATGGATGTGATCGAGGCATATTTGAAACATAAGGGGAAGACATCAGTTGATAGTGACAGGTTGAAGACTGTGATGAGGTTTGGGATGAGGCGGGATGAGGCGGGATGGGATCGGGACAAGTGCACAGGTGGTAAGATGTGAACTGGAGAGTAGATCTTCTGAAAAGGCGGAGAAGCTGGTTTTGGAGAAGCATGGCTGAGTAGTTATGGTGAGGGGACCTTAGGCCAAAGCTTTGTCTGATATTATCAATCTTTTGCTTGAAGACTGAGGCAAAGTCTTCAGCTGAGAAGAGAGGGATGAGGTGCTGGGGAAAAGAGGAGATAATTGAAAGTGTTTTAATAGCTGTTTAAGGTTGTGAGTGTGGACTTGAAAGTATTGAGGGACCGTTTAAATGTGATGAAGTGCTTGCTGGAATGGGATCTTATCCATCTAAGCTCAGCAACCCCGGAAGCCCACCTCAGGGTAAAGGAGCAGTTATCTGACAGTAGAAAACCAACTCCTCCACCATGCTTGCTGCTGGGGAGGTGGGGTGTGTGTGTGTGTGTGTGTGTGTGTGTGTGTGTGTGTGTGTGTGTGTGTGTGTGTGTGTGGGAAAGGAGGAATGCACCATAAGAATGTGCAGCTGAAGAGACTGTGTCGGGAGGGGGGGTGGTGAGCAAGGTTTCGGTGATGCAGAGAAGGGCAAGATTGTTGTTAATGAGAAGATAATGGATGTAGGAACATTTGTTGCAGACAGAGCAAGTGTTCCATAGAGTTCCTGCTAGAGAGACTCGGGAAGTAGAGGCTAGGCAAGTGGTTATAAGGTTAGAAAAGGTTGCAGAAATTTGTGATTGATTGTGGATGGGAGGTAGAAATGACTGTGTGGATGTGGTGAGGAGGACCAGGATTTGGAAAGATATATAACTGTCAGTGAGGGGAAGCAGAGAAATTGTTAGAGGGCATGAGTGGGCAGTCTGTGTTTGGAGACAGGATTTTATGTTGTGGAACAGTTCTGAGGAGGAGGTGTGATGGATGGGGAAGATGGAGGGAGAGATGACCAGTTCATTACTGG
Organism: Ranitomeya variabilis; assembly: GCF_051348905.1. Lineage (NCBI taxonomy): Eukaryota > Metazoa > Chordata > Amphibia > Anura > Dendrobatidae > Ranitomeya > Ranitomeya variabilis. The sequence goes on along the minus strand of NC_135232.1, from coordinate 215,058,370 downwards.
GCTTAGGGATTAGGGGGCTTAGTAGGAAGTGGATGACTATAGGGGTGAGAGTAAAAACAAACATAAACATTGTTTACTATGACTATGCATCCAATTACCTTCAGTTCCCTTCTGATTCAATTCTCGTCTAATTCATTGCAGTACACTTAAGTGTTGCCTAGGCAGACTATGTACTGCTCACAATATATTTAGTAATAAATGCATTCAGATGTGAAGCAGAGGCCTGTGCTCATCAGATAATTGAAACTGAGCCAGATGCAAGATATATCACAAAAGGAGTAAACAAGAGGTCAGAAAGAAAAGTGTGTGTGTGTGTGGGGGGGAGGTAGTGCAGTGGTCAGTTTAAAAACATACCGAGTAAATACATGCAAGAGTTAAGGCCCCGTCTCACATAGCGAGATCGCTAGCGAGATCGCTGCTGAGTCACAAGTTTTGTGACGCAACAGCGACCTCAGTAGCGATCTCGCTATGTGTGACACGTACCAGCGATCAGGCCCCTGCTGCGAGATCGCTGGTCGTGTCAGAATGGCCTGGACCTTTTTTTGGTCGTTGAGGTCCCGCTGACATCGCTGAATCGGTGTGTGTGACACCGATCCAGCGATGTCTTCACTGGTAACCAGGGTAAACATCGGGTTACTAAGCGCAGGGCCGCGCTTAGTAACCCGATGTTTACCCTGGTTACCAGCGTAAATGTAAAAAAAAACAAACAGTACATACTCACCATCTGTTGGCCGTCAGGTCCCTTGCCGTCTGCTTCCTGCTCTGACTGAGCCGCCGTAAAGTGAGAGCACAGCAGTGACGTCACCGCTGCGCTCTGCTCTCACTGTACGGCGGCTCAGTCAGAGCAGGAAGCAGACGGCAAGGGACCTGACGGGCAACAGATGGTGAGTATGTACTGTTTGTTTTTTTTTACATTTACGCTGGTAACCAGGGTAAACATCGGGTTACTAAGCGCGGCCCTGCGCTTAGTAACCCGATGTTTACCCTGGTTACCCGGGTGCTGCAGGGGGACTTCGGCATCGTTGAAGACAGTTTCAACGATGCCGAAGTCGTTCCCCTGATCGTTGGTCGCTGGAGAGAGCTGTCTGTGTGACAGCTCCCCAGCGACCACACAGCGACCACACAGCGACGCTGCAGCGATCAGCATCGTTGTCTGTATCGCTGCAGCGTCGCTGTGTGAGACGGGGCCTTTAAGAGTCATCGCAGAATTTGAAAAGATGGGTGACGTACCTGCAGGAAAAATAGATCAAATCTAGCTATCAGAGCATCCAAGGTAAAAGCAGGACTTTTTGTTTGAGAGGATAGACCTCCATCCAGTCTACATTGCAGTCTTGTTCTGCACCATGATAACCAATAAGAATGGTGGCGTAAGGTCAATGGGACACCTGTAGAAGTCTGAGAGCCAGAGTGAGGCCCGAATGAGTTGCTCATAGACTTGCTTTGAGAATTTGTGACCATTACCTCTGACTTCTGGTCAATCAGAAGTGGTGGATTGGTGCTTTAAGGGGCATTTACATCGAAATATAATCATAAATAATCACTGTTTAAAAATGCTTGTTTCACGATTATCTTCTTGTATAAATAGGCTGCCAATCATCCGATGAATGAGCAAATTTGTTCATTGAGCGAAATTTTGCACAGATTAAAAGATCATCATTCCCGGAAGTGCATTGTCCCTTGTAAACAGCATGCACACTGCCTAGGACTAGGCCAACTATGTGCAATAAGTGATTTAGTATAGATCTGTGTAAATTAGAATTCTATTCCCATTAGTATTTGTCGACTTGTGCAAACAGGCCACAGTAAATGGGGCTAAATTTCAGCCCATCTAAACATGCCTGTTACATTGCTTTATCTAGGCTTCCCATGAGCCTGTACATGCTGCAAAGCTGATAGGCTGATCTTGGATTGCTAATTTATCAAGAAAACTGTAAATGTATGTGCACACGTTAAGCATTTCTACTTCAAAACTGGAAAAATGCTGCATAAAAACACATTTTTGCTTATATTTTTTACTTTTTTTTTTTTTTTCCCCCCCCAGACATTGGAAGGGGTGAAACACGCTGCATAAAAATGCTTCAAATCTGCAAGGAAAAAGTTAACAGCACGTTTGAGATTTCAGAAAGCTTATTTACTTTGCTGGGACAGTAAATTTAATAATAGTAGTATTATACTTGCCTGCCTCCGTTTTTCTCTTAGAAGCGTTACTCCGGTAGTCTTCTGCAGGTTATGACTTGCTGGATTGCTCCAGTGTTTGCTGAGGGAACAGGAGGTCACTTCTCAATGTCAGTCTTTGAGAGTCAGAACAAGACTACACTTGTTAAAACTAGAACAAGACTTGTAGACTAGAACAAGAATAGTAGTGATGGGCGAGTATACTCGATGCTCGAGTTTTCCAGAGCATGCTTGGGTGGTCTCCGAGTATTTGTGTGAGTGCTCGGAGATTTATATTTTGTTGATGCAGCTGCATGATTTACAGCTGCTAGACAGCCTGAACACATGTGGGGATTCCCTAACAACCAAGCAACCCCCACATGTACTTAGGCTGGCTAACGGCCATAAATCATGCAGCTGCGTCAACAAAATATAAATCTCCAAGCACTCACAATTACTCAGAGACCACCCGAGTGTGCTCTAGAAAACTCGAGCAATGAACTATACTCTCATCACTAATTAATAGACGTACATAAAGCGCTAATGACTAGTGATAGGCGAATGAGCTCAGATAACGTCCTATCCGAGCACACTTGAGTGTTATCTGAGTATCTTGGGCGTGCTCGTGTATTATGTTCACGTCCATGTGGCTGCATGATTCACGGCTGTTAGACAGCTTAAATACATGGGGATTCCCTAACAAAGAGGCAATCCCTGCATGTGTTGGAGCTGTCTAACAGCCACAAATTAAGCAGTCACGGGGACGAGAACATAATATACGAGCATGCCCAAGATACTCTGATAACACCCCAACATGCTCAGATAAGATGTTATCCAAACATGTTTGCTCATCACTGGGGGTGGACTAGGGGTAGCCAGAGCCCCGGGCTGTTCAGACACTGTGGGTCCCCCGGTCATGTGACGGGGTCATGCAATGGGGTCATGCGACGGGATCATCATATACCTGAACCAGATTATTCCAGAAAAATAGTTACTGTGTGAAACTATAACCTGTCAAACATCCATTGATCTAGTCAATTTACCCTTCAGTTCAGTATATAGTATACAGTGTATAAGTAACACTGACTCACCGGTGACGTCTCTAGGTGAAGTCCTTCATCTTTCATCCAGCACAGACCGCCATCACTTCATTCAGCCAGGACTTGTCTCTGCAGGAAATAACAGTTATCTCGAGCTCCGCATGCAGAACACATTACTTAATTTTTCCCAACTTCTACATTACACCACATGAAGAAAAAAGGGCGACATAGTATCACTCTACACAGTAACAGGACCCCCCCCCCCCATTTAAAACAGTGTCCTCAAAAAATAAAATACATCACTGCAGTAATAATATTCCTTAATTTGCCCCTATGGTAATAATAATATCCCCCATCCTGGCCCCGTGTATCTCATTCCTGGCTCCAGCAATATGTTCTTCCATCTTGCCCTCATGAGTATCCATTCTGCCCCATATGATCTCCCCATCCTGCCCCATCAGTCTCCATCATATCCATCCGGCCCCATGATCCGGCACGATCTGTCTCCAATCCTGCCCCATGTCTTTCATTCTGCCCCGTGTCTCCAATCATGCCCCGTATCTACATTCTGCCCATGTCTCCAGCATCTCTGCCCCCAGTGTGTCCAGCATCTCTGCCCCCAGTGTGTCCAGCATCTCTGCCCCCAGTGTGTCCAGCATCTCTGCCCCCAGTGTGTCCAGCATCTCTGCCCCCAGTGTCTCCAGCATTTTGCCCCGGGATCGCCTTTAAAAAAAAACCAAACAAACAAAAAAAGAAAAACACGAGTTCTTACTTACCTAGCCACGTTCGTGCGACGGCCGGCGGGTGAAGCTTCCTCCCTCCACTCAGATGAAGCGCGCAATGACATCAGATGCCGGCGACGTGCACGCTGCGGCACACGTCAGCTGCCAGCCTCCGATTGGCTGGTGGCTGTTAACTATTGACGTGCGGGCCCGCACCCACATATCAATAGCCTTACTGCCGCAGTGCCTGTAGGGGGGCCCGGTGAGCAGATGAGACAGGGCCCGATGCAGGCCCCCTCTGCCCACCAGGCCCATACGCCAGTCAGGGCAGTAATGCCCTGATGGCTGCTGAGGTCAATCTGAGCAGTAGCCCAGGGCCCCCCCACACCTCTGGGCCCTGGGCTACCGCCCAGATTGACCCCATTATAATCCACCACTGCTCATCACTACTTGTGACCCTTACCTCTGACTTCCGGTTAATCAGAAGATGCAATCACAAGATGGCGGTGCGGGACCTGAGCAACAGTGAGAAGAGAAGATGGAGGCTAGTAAGTATATTACGAAGGCTACTTTCACACTAGCATCGGTAGGGGTCCGTCGCTAAGCGTCGGGCAGACGTACCGACGCACGTTGTGAAAATGTGCCACGACGTGGGCAGCGGATGCAGTTTTTCAACGCATCCGCTGCCCATTCTAAAGTCTGGTGAGGAGGGGGCGGAGTTCCGACCACGCATGCGCGGTAGAAAATGGCGGACGCGACAGACAAAAAAAAGTTCACCTGAACGTTTTTTTCATGCGGACGGTCCGCCAAAACTCAACGCATCCAGTGCACGACGGACGCGACATATGGCCATACGTTACGATCCATTGGCAATAAAGTCTATGGGCAAAAAACGCATCCTGCGGGCACATTTGCAGGATCCGTTTTTTGCCCAAAACGACGGATTGCTAAAAACGCAAGTGTGAAAGTAGCCTAAGGGTAAGGAACATGGATTAGTGTTGCCACTTTCATGGCGAAATAAAATAACTATGCTGGAGTGGTGCTTTAAGTCTATTGCATGTGTTGTTGTCTTTTTCTGTTTTTTTTTTTTTTATTAAGTTTGCCACTGTTGGTGGTGTTGAAGATTTCCAGACGTTTTCTTCCAGATTCATAATTTGCGACTTTTTAAAAAGTCTTCCTTCCTTCTCAGTCATTTTATGTACACACACAAAACCTGTTTAAAAATGTTGCGACATTTTGTAAAACTTGCAACTTTTTAGTCTGAAAAGTGGCAAAAATGGTTAAATATAGTAAAAAGACAGTTTTTGACTTTTTTCTAAATTCATGAGTCAAGTGCACCATTTTGATCAATTTGGTGCAAGAAATGTCAGCCAGTGAATAACTTAAACCCCATCCCTAATGATTTGGGTACTAAATTCTTCTGTTTGGTGAAAAGGCCGGGCAGAGGTGTAAGGGTATGTGCACACGTTGCGGAATCTTTTGTGGGGATTTTTCCACACTGATTTTGGTAAATCCGCAAATTAATCGCGCGAATAACCGCGGATTTACCGCTGTTTTTGTGCGGATTCCACCTGTGGTTTTACACTTGCGGATTCCTATTATGGATCAGGTGTAAACCGCTGCGGAATCCGCACAAAGAATTGACATGCTGCGGAATAAACAACGCTACGTTTCCGCGTGATTTTTCCGCAGCATGTGCACCGCGGATTTTGTTTTCCGTAGGTTTACATAGTACTGTAAACTCATGGAAAACTGCTGCGAATCTGCAGCATAATCCGCAGCGTGTGCATATACCCTAATATACCTGCTTATATTTCCACTTAAACGTGGCACAAAGGATTCTAATCAATGTTCTGTCCTGTCACGTTATCTCTATTTTTATCAAGCCCTGATATTTAAACTTAATCTGGGGTAGAATCTCAACTGGCTCATGGAAAATGCGATTGTTATGAGATTTCTACTATGATATCCTCTGCAGCGAGCTGCACCCTTAAGATATTCTTCCAACCACAACTGCATAAAAATTCTGGTGAGAGAGAAAATGTTATGCTCACAAGTAATGGCATAACCTTTCCCTTAGGACATGACGATAGCAGAGATTTCGCAAACTACTCTGTTGATGTAACAAAATCCCCTGTGCAATCTCAGACAAAGGCTAAGGAATATACCCAGAGGTCACCAACAAAAGCCAAATAAGCTTTTAGATAACGTAACATCACAGCTACTGTAGCATCCATAAATCTCATCATGAGAACGCTATAAATATATTTCCATAGCCGAAGAGCAAATTAAGTTGAGTTTAATGTGATGACAAATGGCAAATATAAATTAACAGTGGAAAGGCATAAACGAATGCTTGCCTTAGTAGTTGGGCAATGATGATATTCAGGTCAATTTTCTTCTCATGGTCAGATGTTTTGCATTTGAAGTTCATCTTTTAGCTACAATACAATGGTTGAGTTGCATTAGCAGAATGTATATCAACAATACTATATTAATGGCCTTTCCATAGTATTATTGGGGTCTGAGGTCTGGCACCCCCAGGAATATTAGCTGGTTTTGCCATAGGCAGGCGTGTACAGTACTGGAGCCAAACGGCACATATGCTGCAACTAATTAGTGGCTGTTCCCAGTTACTGCAGCTCAGCTCATATTCTGGTGTTTAAACCTATCTATTTAAAGAGATTGTCCACTACTTTATCATTGATGGCCTATCCTTTGGATAGATCATCAATGTCTGATTGGTCAGGGTCCGGCACCCAGCACCGCTGCTGATCAGCTGTTCTCAGTGTCGGAGGCTAATCTGAAATTCTCAATTGTGGAGCTGCTCCATCTTCTGACAGTGGCAGATAGGAGGCAGATGTGCATCGTTCTTCTGCACCCAATATCAGAAGGTGAAGCAGCTCCGCACCTGAGCAGTTCCAGCTGCCGACACTGAGATCAGCTGATCGGCGGGGGTGCCCGGTGTTGGATCCTGACTGATCAGACATTGATGGCCTATCCTAAGGATAGGTCATCGCTGAAAAAGTAGTGGACAACCTCTTTAAACCTAATCTGGAGTAAAATCTCAACTGGCCTATGGAAAATGCATTTGTTATGAGATTTCTACTATATCCTCTTCATCGTTAAGATATTCTTCCAACCACAAATTCATAAAAATTGTGGTGAGATAGAAAATGCTATGCTCACAAGTAACCTTACAATCTTCTATTGATGATCTATCCTAAGGATAGATAGATAGATAGATAGATAGATAGATAGATAGATAGATAGATGAAAACTTGACACTCAGGTGGATGAAGTGAAAGAAGGAAATGTTTGTTTATTCATGCAATCCAATATTACAGATTGTAAATCCAAAAAATGTTAACGTTTCGGTCCTGTATACCGACCTTCATCAGAAAGATGCGGATTGCTAGCAGAGCAGTGGTTTTTTGTTCCTTTTACAAAGTTCAGAATTTTCAGAACCACTAAAATAAGAAACTACAGTTTTACATATTTATATTAAAGATTCATATTGTCAGATTGTTTTTTTTTTTTTCACCATTTCATCGAACTTGCTAAAGTGGTGTCAAGCAAAACTACAATTTGTCATGCAAAAAAAAAAGCTCTCACATGGCTTTGTAGATGGGAAAAATAAATAATGGCTCTTGCTTGAAGAGGAGGAAAAGACAAAGGAAAAAAAAAAAGTTGTCCAGTACTTAAATAGTTTAAGGTTTATAGAGCAGGAGTTTGAGGAAAAACTCAATTGACCCTTAGTAAGCTCCTAAATGTCTAAAATGCTATGGCTGTGTGCACACGTCCGGAAAGTATGCAGAAATTTCCTGAGAAAATCCTGAGGTTTTTGTCTTGTTTTTATCACGTATTTTGCCTGTTTTTTTTTGTGCGGATTTTTCGCGTTTTTTTTCCGGAGGTTCCCAATGCAATAATATACTGGGGAATCCGCTTAAAATCCGCAAAATTAAAGGGAACCTGTCATCTGAAATTGGCGGGACCGGTTTTCGGTCATATGGGCGGAGTTTTTGGGTGTTTGATTCACCCTTTCCTTACCCGCTGGCTGCATGCTGGCCGCAATATTGGATTGAAGTTCATTCTCTGTCCTCCGTAGTACACGCCTGCGCAATGCAATCTTGCCTTGCGCACGCCCAGTATGCTTTGTCCAACTGCGGGCAAAGCCAAAAAGCATTAGGCGCACTATGTCCCGGAACACAGCTAAATACTTCTGGGACATAGTGCGCATGTGCACTAATGCTTTTCGGCTTTGCCTGCAGTTGGGCAAAGCATACTGCGCAAGACAAGATTGCCTTGTGCAGGCATGTACTACGGAGGACAGAGAATGAACTTCAATCCAATATTGTGGCCAGCATGCTGCCAGCGGGTAAGGAAAGGGTGAATCAAACACCCGAAAACTCCGCCCATATGACCAAAAACCGGTCTCGCCAAATTCAGGTGACATGTTCCCTTTAATGAACATGCTGCATATTTTTCCACATGCGGTTTTTTTTTTGCGGGAAAAAAAATGCAGCATGTGCACAAAAATTGCGGAAGCCATTAAAAATGATGGTATGCTTAATGCATGCGTTTTTTAAGCGTTTTTGCCGCCGAAAAAATGCGCAAAAAATTCGAAAAATCCACGAATAATCCGGAACGTGTGCACATACCCTAAGTGTGTAGACTTCAGCACCGTATTTTACCACAGAATTTAACCCCTTCACACCAGAGCAGTTATGCTTTTCTGTCCACATACCCGTATGAGGACTTGTTTTTTGCTGGATGAGTTATACTTTTTAATTACATCATTTTATCAAGTGATGCACTGGAAAGGGGGAAAAAATTCCAAGTATGGTGAAATTGCAAAAAAAAAAAAAAAAAAAATGCAATCCCAAAAATGCTTTTTTTTTTTTTTTAATTTAGTATGTTCACTATACGGTTAAACTAAATTGGAAATGTAACACTCCAGGTCAGTATGAGTGTTCAGATACCAAACATGTATAGGTTTTTTTTTTTTTTCTTTTTTAAAATGGTCCAAAAAAAAAATCAGAAATGTAAAAAAAAAAAAATTATAATAATTTTCCTTGTGTCACCATTTCTCAAGTCCCGCAACATATTCATGTTTCGGGATATGGGGCTGTATGAGAGCATATTTTTTTGTGCCCTAAGCAGATGTTTTTACTGATGCCATTTTGGGGTAGATGCAATGTTTTGATCACCTCTTTTTGCAATTTTGCGGTGGCTAAAAATACACAGTTCTGTTTGTTTGTTTTTTCTTTTTTTTTTATGTCGTGTACCGATCAGATTAATTTATTTTAGATTTTGATAGATCAGACCTTTACGAACTCAGCGATATCAAATAAATGTTTTGTGTTTTTTGTTGTTTTTTGGGGCAAAAGGGGGGGATGATTTGAACTTTTTGAAAAAATTTCAGCGTGCCTGAGTTGGTTCCGATTATCGGATCGCACTGGGCCATGCAAGCCAATGAGTCAGAGGAAAACATCAGACTGCACTCGGATGTCACCTGAGCGCAATCAGAATTCCGCACACTTACAGAATGGAGAAGACTGAAATTTTTATTTTTTTCCGTCTTCTCATCAGAGAAAATCAGATCACACTGTTATCAAACTCTGATCAGAGTGTAATTGGCATAATCGGCCCAATTATCTCACATGAGAGGATAAATGCTGGCGTGACCTTGGCCTAATGAGGCTGTCCAGTTTAGTTCAGGACATTCTGGGCCGATTGGTGCCTCACGGTCTGTTATTTAATTAATGGCCTGAGCTTTTATAATTGCAACTCGGTGATCTGCTATGGAGACAAATACCTGCAAGGAATGAGAATGTCAGCATTTTAACATTGATATCATTTTTAATTAACTGAAATACAATTATTAAAACAGTATGACAAAGCTATTGGCATCAACATGAGATAGACGAGTGGCTCTCATGCGTTCATTCAATTATACTGTATACTGGAAGAATATAAGCCTGGTAATCAGTCTATGAACACACTGGTAATCAGCTCCATTATCTATTTTGCCTTAATGTGTTGTCTTTGTACAGATCCGATGAAATAGTGTGAATATTAAACAGGTAGTTTTACGTGTGGAATTGCCTGTAGCTTTTCCAGATGCCTGTGAGTGTGGTAAGCCTATTTCAATAACCACACATGAAAGTGTATGTGAATGAACGACCGCACTAGTGATTTTACCGCCACATACGGCGCCGATCGCTCCATGTAAATGGAGCTAAACATGCCGAGATCGACGCTCATTTTGAACCATACGAAAGCTAATCAGGATGAGAAGAGTTAAACATCTTCCAGTTCCATTAATGGGTATAAATAGCCTTTCTGCTTTCGTGTGCTAAGTAATATTTGAGGAAGGCATTCGCTACCATGGAGCTCACATTACATACTCTAAAGAAGCACTATGGATTAGATCTAGGACACCTCCAGATGTAAATGGAGGACTTGGAACAAGAAAACAATGGACATCAGCTAAGTAACATTACATTGAAATAGATGATGTTGCATTGTATGCAATGGATTTGTTTCTAATTGAGGATTGTGTGCATTGGACAAATCCTATGGATTTCATGAGGCGTGACATGGGTTCTTCTGTCATTCTGTCATATTGATTGTGATCAGTAAGGCAAGCTATCGCAGTGGCTCTTGTTTGCACTCCAGTACATTCCAATTACAATGTGAAACCATCCCTACTTTTTAGTGTTAATGAGGGAGCCGCAGCTGCAAACATCCACTTCTAACATTTTGCAACCATTCTTGTTTTTTTCACAGTAACATGTAGTAATGTAGCACGTAATATACTTTAATACATATACTATTTTTTGCCTTGTGTCTTTATTAGGATGACCCTGCTCGGGATAGTTTCCGTATTTACAAGATTGGATTGATCTTTTCTTAGGCTTGGATGAATCGTGCAGGTTTTGATGCACTTTTTCTGTATTGTATTAATATGCAACAAACTGCATGTGTAATTTTAGCCGCCTCCCAGCTTCTTGTTTGCCACAGGCAGTGCCATCCAGCGGCATAGTTGGACCAAACCGTACACCATCGGTAGAGCACGGTGACACACTAGCTGACCACATTGTGCACTCCAGTGATCCATTCAGTTTTTAGATGAGTGCTTTATTGAGAAAAATCTTGTACAAACACTGTGCATGCTCTGACACACTGCTAGACTGCAGCAATGGTCTGTAACCTAGGCAATGAGCATTAACCACTTCCCGACCTGTGAAGCCACGTAGGCGTCATGAAAGTCGGTGCCAATCCGACCTGTGACGCCTCTGTGGCGTCATGGAGGGATCGCGTCCCTGCAGATCGGGTGAAAGGGTTAACTCCAATTTCACCCATTCTGCAGGGACTTGGGGAGTGGTACTTCAGCCCAGGGGGGGTGGCTTCACCCCCTCGTGGCTACGATCGCTCTGATTGGCTGTTGAAAGTGCAACAGTCAATCAGAGCAATTCGTAATATTTCACCTATAAAAAGTGGTGAAATATTACAATCCAGCCATGGCCGATGCTGCAATATCATCGGCCATGGCTGGAAACCCTGATGTGCCCCCCCCACAGCCACCAATCGCCTCCCCAGTCCTCCGTTCTGTCCCGTAGTCCCCTCCATCCACCTGTCCTCTCCCCGTCCTCCTGCCCACTCCCCCCGTGCTCCGATCCACCCCCCTGTGCTCCGATCCACCCCCCCTCATACTTACTGAGCCTCACGGAGTCCGTCCGTCTTCTCCATTAGCGCTGCCATCTTCCAAAATGGTGGGCGCATGCGCAGTGCGCCCGCCGAATCGGCCGGCAGATTCGTTCCAGGTACATTTTGATCACTGTGATAAAACAAAAAAAATAGTAAATGAACCCCCCCTTTATCATCCCCATAGGTAGGGACAATAATAAAATAAAGAAAATATTGTTTTTTGTTTTCTGCACTAGGGTTAGGGTTAGGGCTAGGGTTAGCATTAGGGCTAGGGTTAGGGCTAGGGTTAGGGTTAGAACTAGGGTTAGTTTTAGAATTAGGCTATGTGCACACGGTGTGGATTTGGCTGCGGATCCGTAGCGGATTGGCCGCTGCGGATTCGTAGCAGTTTTCCATCAGGTTTACAGTACCATGTAAACCTATGGAAAACCAAATCCGCTGTGCCCATGGTGCGGAAAATACCGAGCGGAAACGCTGTGTTGTATTTTCCGCAGCATGTCAATTCTTTGTGCGGATTCCGCAGCGTTTTACATCTGTTCTTCAATAGGAATCCGCAGCTGAAATCCGCACAAAAACACTGGAAATCCGCGGTAAATCAGCAGGTAAAACGCAGTGCCTTTTACCTGCGGATTTTTCAAAAATGGTGCAGAAAAATCTCACACGAATCCGCAACATGGGCACATAGCCTTAGGGTTAGGGTTGGAATTAGAGTTAGGGTTGGAATTAGGGCTAGGATTGGAAATAGGGTTAAGATTAGGCCTGTGGCTAGGGTTATGGTTAGAGTTAGGGGTGTGTTGGGGTTAGGGTTGTGGTTAGGGTTGGGATTAGGGTTAGGGTTGGTGTTAGGATTAGGGTTAGGGTTGGGATTAGGGTTATGGGTGTGTCGGGGTTAGGGTTGGGGTTAGGGGTGTGATGGGGTTAGGGTTGCGATTAGGGTCATGGCTAGTGTTGGGATTAGGGGTGTGTTGGGGTGAGTGTTGGAGTTAGAATTGAGGGGCTTCCACTTTTTAGGCATATCAGGAGTCTCCAAACACAACATGGCGCCACCATTGATTCCAGCCAATCTTGCGTTCAAAAAGGCAAATGGTTCTCCCTCCTTTCCGAGCCCCGACGTGCACCCAATCAGTGGTTTACCCCCACATATGGGGTAACAGCATACTCAGGACAAACTGGGCAACAATTATTGGGGTCCAATTTCTCCTGTTACCCTTGCAGAAATAAAAAATTGCTTGCTAAAACATAATTTTAGAGGAATGAAAAATTTTTTTTTTATTTTCACGGCTCTGCGTTGTAAACTTTTGTGAAGCACTTTGGGGGTCAAAGTGCTCACCACATATCTAGATAAGTTCCTTGGGGGGTCTAGTTTCCAAAATGGGGTCATTTTGTGGGGGGTTTCTACTGTTTAGGCACATCAGGGGCTCTGCAAACGCAACGTGACGCCTGCACACCATTCCATCAAAGTCTGCATTTCAAAAGTCACTACTTCACTTCCGAGCCTCGACGTGTGCCAAAGCAGTGGTTTACCCCCACATATGGGGTACTAGTGTACTCAGGACAAACTGGACAACAACTTTTGGGGTCCAATTTCTCCTGTTACTCTTGTGAAAATAAAAAATTGAGGGCTAAAAAATTTTTGAGGAAAGAAAAATTATATTTTATTTTCACAGCTCTGCGTTATAAACTTCTGTGAAGCACTTTGGGGTTTAAAGTGGTCACCGCACATCTAGATTAGTTCCATGGGAGGTCTAGTTTCCAAAATGGGGTCACATGTGGGGGAGCTCCAACGTTTAGGCACACAGGGGCTCTCCAAACGCGACATGGTGTCCGCTAGCGATTGGAGCTAATTTTTCATTCAAAAGTAAAATGGCGCTCCTTCCCTTCCGAGCCTTGCTGTGTGCACAAACAGTGGTTTGTTACCACATATGAGGTATTTGTGTACTCAGGAGAAATTGCCCAACACATTTTAGGATCCATTTGATCCTGTTGCCCATGTGGAAATTAAAAACTTGAGGATAAAATAAATTTTTTGTGAAAAAAAAGTACTTTTTCATTTTTACGGATCAATTTGTGAAGCACCTGGGGGGTCAAAGTGCTCACTATGCATCTAGATAAGCTCCTTGGGTGGTCTAGTTTCCAGAAGCACTTTGGGGTTTAAAGTGGTCACCGCACATCTAGATTAGTTCCATGGGAGGTCTAGTTTCCAAAATGGGGTCACATGTGGGGGAGCTCCAACGTTTAGGCACACAGGGGCTCTCCAAACGCGACATGGTGTCCGCTAAAGATTAGAGCCAATTTTTCATTGAAAAAGTCAAATGGCGCTCCTTCCCTTCCGAGCCCTGTTGTGCGCCCAAACAGTGGTTCCCCCCACATATGGGGTATCAGCAGGGGCGGAACTACCGGGGTCGCAGAGGTCGCGGCTGCACCAGGGCCCGGGCCCAAAAGAGGGCCCGGTGCCGCCGCGACCTCTGCGACCTCGGTAGTCCGCCGTGGGCGCAGCTTACCGGGCCGCCGCCAGGATGAATTGCAGGCTGAGCGGCCGGTCACTCATGCCTGGTCTCAGCTAAGCTCAGCTTAGCTCAGCTGTAGCGCGTCCTGAGTGAGCGGTCATGTGGTACCGCTCATTAAGGCTCATGAATATGCGCATATTCATGAGCCTTAATGAGAGCGGTATCACGTGACCGCTCACGCAGGAAGCAGGAGCTGCGAGCCTGCGCCTGTGCGCCGGGAGTCGGGACAGAGAGCCGGAGGGATGTCGCCGTCGGCGCGCCCGCTTGGTGTGAGACTGTCAGCTGACAGGTGAGTATGAGGGACAGAGGACAGGGGGGATTGAAGGAGGACGGTAAGCCGCCCGTGCCATGGGAGAAGGAGCGGGGAGCGGAGGGGGGTGGTGGAGTGATGAGCCATGCATGGGGGGGGAGAGTGATGAGCCATGCATGGGGGGGGGTAGTGGGGAGTGATGAGCCATGCATAGGGGGAATATGAGTCATGCATACAAGAGGTGGGGGGGATATGAGCCATGCATACAGGGGGCGTGGGGGGGGGGGGGTGGATATGAGCCATGCATACAGGGGGGGAATTATGAGCCATGCATACAGGAGGTGGGGGGGAAATGAGCCATGCATATGGGGATATGAGCCATGCATACGGGGGGGGGGGAATTATGAGCCATGCATACGCGGGGGGATATGAGCCATGCATACAAGATGGGAGGGGGTCATTATACACTATTGAGCATCATATGGGGTCATTATACAGTATGGAGCATCATGTGGGGTCATTATACAGTATGGAGCATCATTTGTGGCCAATATACAGTATGGAGCATCATGTGCGGTCATTATACAGTATGGAGCATCATGTGCGGTCATTATACAGTATGGAGCATCATGTGCGGTCATTATACAGTATGGAGCATCATGTGCGGTCATTATACAGTGTGGAGCATCATGTGCGGTCATTATACAGTATGGAGCATCATGTGCGGTCATTACACAGTATGGAGCATCATGTGCGGTCATTATACAGTGTGGAGCATCATGTGCGGTCATTATACAGTATGGAGCATCATGTGCGGTCATTATACAGTGTGGAGCATCATGTGCGGTCATTATACAGTATGGAGCATCATGTGCGGTCATTATACAGTATGGAGCATCATGTGCGGTCATTATACAGTATGGAGCATCATGTGCGGTCATTATACAGTGTGGAGCATCATGTGCGGTCATTATACAGTGTATGGAGCATCATGTGCGGTCATTATACAGTATGGACTAGGGCAGCAGAAACTCTAAATACGGCCCTGACTGTGGGGGCAGGCCGTGCGGCGTCACGTTCCTCGGCTCCTCCTCCTCCTTTTCGCGGGGCTGCCAGGCGCGCGCGCGCTGCCTGGGGGACTTCGAGCGGTGAAGGTACGTGCAGCAACATGTGGGACATGTGGGGGGTGCGACATGTGGGTGCGCCATGCTCTTCCCAGGTCCCGGGCTGCCTGGCGATGCCGATCGCCGGGCCCAGGTATGTCCGGGCGGCAGGAGCCGGTGCCATTATCGTTTAGCTGGGGGGGGGTGCCCTGCATAGTGCTATTGGTCAGCTAGGGGGGGGGTGTTTTTTTTGCAATAGATATTTACTTCTTAGTTTAACATTGTATGCGTGTGTCTGTATATCATTTTTTTTTTTTTTGGGGGGGGGGGGGGGGGGGGCCCCATTCAAAAGTTCGCACCGGGGCCCGCAGGACTGTTGTTACGCCCCTGGGTATCAGCGTACTCAGGACAAATTGTACAATAACTTTTGCAGTCCAGTTTCTTTTTACCCTTGGGAAAATAAAAAAATTGTTGCTAAAAGATCATTTTTGTGACTAAAAAGTTAAATGTTCATTTTTTCCTTCCATGTTGCTTCTGCTGCTGTGAAACACCTGAAGGGTTAATAAACTTCTTGAATGTGGTTTTGAGCACCTTGAGGGGTGCAGTTTTTAGAATGGTGTCGCTTTTGGGTATTTTCAGCCATATAGACCCCTCAAACTGACTTCAAATGTGAGGTGGTCCCTAAAAAAAAATGGTTTTGTAAATTTCGTTGTGAAAATGAGAAATTGCTGGTCAAATTTTAACCCTTATAACTTCCTAGCAAAAAAAAAATTTGTTTCCAAAATTGTGCTGATGTAAAGTAGACATGTGGGTAATGTTATTTATTAACTATTTTGTGTCACATAACTCTCTTGTTTAACAGAATAAAAATTAAAAATTTGAAAATTGCAAAATTTTCAAAATTTTAGCCAAATTAGCATTTTTTTCACAAAGAAACGCAAAAATTATCGACCTAAATATACCACTAACATGAAGCCCAATATGTTTTTTCGTGACAGTCTCAGAACCGCTAGGATCCGTTGAAGCGTTCCTGAGTTATTACCTCATAAAAGGACACTGGTCAGAATTGCAAAAAACGGCCAGGTCATTAAGGTCAAAATAGGCTGGGCCATGAAGGGGTTAAACAATAAAATCAAACAACCCTTTTAATTCACAAGAAGGATTTTTAATAACATAAAAATTGCTGCTTGTCTTTATTGCATCACTTTTATAATAATAATCTGTTGCTGGTAAAAATATATAATGTGTGAAAAAAATGGGCATTATTGCTCCATAAAACTGAAACTGAGGTATGATAGAATTGTATCAAACTGCTTTTATGAGTACATCATATTGTGTATTCTTATCAGATTCAGCATGTTGTTTGGTTTAGAGACCCTATTATCAGGTAAAACGTGACCAGTTTTTGTGCTTATTTTATTCTCTCTGCTCCACAAATTATGCTGTTTTTGTTTGTTTGTTTTTTTTAAATTTGCCATATGAATCCAGAAACAAGGCCCTTTATATTTAATTTTTAAAATTTTTACTAAGTGGGCAGTGCTTTCACAGGGTAATAATGCTGAGCAGCTTAAAGGCATGGTCCCAGAGAACCATGTGAGCCACAACCCCAAATAAAAATACTCATCTGTTCAGCAGATTTTTTTTTTTAAATAAACAAACCTCAGCTGATTGACTGCAGCCTGTTACAAGTGGTGGCTGGAAGTTCTTGCATGCTGTTGAATAGGGATACAATACAATCTGAACAGGACCCATCCGCTTCCCTGGCATGTCTGTGTTGAATTAAACCCAAATGTGGATCATGTTTTCTGAGAACGTTTTAGAACTGCATTTTCTTGTTTTTACAAGTATTTTCTCCAAAAAAGTAATCCAAAAATTGACAACTAACTAACTTCGAGTGGAATTGTATTCTATTCACATATTCTAAAAATTCATATTCTCCGAAATGCGGCTATTTTGTAGTTTACTGCATCATGGATAGAAAAAGGCCATCAGTTTTTAAAAAAAGAAAATACAACTCATCACGCCGCTTACCTCTTTGGCCCTTCCGTTCTACTTCACATCTTCTTATACTGCCTTCAGACAAGGTATCCCACCGCTACAGGGAGTGGGAAGAGAGTGGCCAAGTGCCAGAATAGGCGCATCTTCCAGATGTGCCTTTTCTGGGGTGGCTGGGGGCAGATGTTTTTAGCCACGGGGGGGGGGCCAATAACCATGGACCCTCTCCTGGCTATTAATATCTGCCCTCAGTCACTGGCTTTACCATTCTGGCGGAGAAAATTGCGCGGGAGCCCACGCCAATTTTTTCCGCCATTTAACCCTTTATTTCAGCAGCTACAGCGCTGAAATTTTGCACATACACACTACTAACATTAGTAGTGTGGAATATGCAAAAAAAAAGGGGATATGAGATGGTTTACTGTATGTAAACCATGTGTCATATCCTGTCGGGTTTGTGCAGGAGAAATGAAAAGCCGGCAATTGAATTACCGGCTGTTCACAGATATCGCGCTGAAGTAAATATAAATACAGAATATATATATGTGTCTCAATGACATATATATATATATATATATATATATATATATATATATATATATATATATATATACTGTATATATGTTTTCCCGAACATTTGAGCACATAAATCCATTAGATGTCGGTTTTGCAAGCCTGCGCGAAAATCTCGCAGTACGGATGCCATACGGATTACATACGGAGGATGCCATGCGCAAAATACGCTGACACACCCTGACTACGGATCACTATTTTGGGAACATTTCTCCGTATTACGGCCGTAGTACGGACGTATAATACGTGGCGTATTGTCTTACGCCATGTGTGACCCCAGCCTAAAAGGGTATGTGTCCTCGTTCAGGATTGCTTCAGGATTTGGTCAGGATTTTATGCAGGTAAAATCCTGACCAAATCTGCACCTGAGGTCACTGGCAGGTCACCTGCGTTGTCCTTGAGTTTTTTCTGCAATGTAAGGACATGCTGCGTTCTTAAAAGACGTTCTGTATGTGCGTTTTCTCGAGTGTGCCGCATGCGTCTTTTACTGCATAGTGGAGACGGGATTTCAAGAAATCCCCTCCACTATGCTGTAACATCTGGACGCTGCGTTTTTTTATGCATGCTGCTCAACGCTGCGTCAAAAACTCAGCGTTTCCTGAATGTGGACACATACCCTAAGGGGTGTATAAATAAACATTTTTTTATTTTTTGCATCTTATGTTTATTAGAGAATAATAAGGGACATTCAATATGCGGAGAATAACATCTCTTCTAATCGGATTTCTCAGGAATTATTAGGGGATAAACCCTCAACTATTAACAGCGAGTAATCAATTTATCCCTAAATTTCACGTAGAGGTGACAGAGTAAAGGCACAATGCAGAGTTCTAAGAAAAGATTTGGAGGAATACAGACATGTCAGGACAGGTCCTCTTTAACAGGATATTTTGGTGAAACACTGCTCCCTAGGAGAAGGGTAATGAAGCCGGCAGTCCGGTGCCACTTTGTACATTACAGTCACAGCAGTCTCTGTGTTCCCTAACCATTTTTTGCTACTTTGCCAAGCACCCTGCGGAACAAGGCTTTCTAATAAGAACATGAGCACGCTGTGCAAAATATTATATATCCCTTACAATACCTACAGCACAACACTATCTTCTATTTGTGCTATCTACATGAAAATGTGACCTA
Organism: Ranitomeya variabilis; assembly: GCF_051348905.1. NCBI lineage: Eukaryota > Metazoa > Chordata > Amphibia > Anura > Dendrobatidae > Ranitomeya > Ranitomeya variabilis. The sequence continues at coordinate 215,039,179 of NC_135232.1, read as the reverse complement.
TAGTAATAAAATATAAGAATGTTCTCATGCTTTTCTCTGAATTAATGTAATGGTGCCACTATTACAAACTTCCCTTTTTCAGTTATGTTTGGCGTTCATTGATGTCATATCAATCTCTGATTCAGTTTGATATGTGAAAGTGTTTATTTACTGTTCTACATACAGTACATTACTAATTTGTGGACATTGGTAGTATATGGCATGCTTCATGTGCATATAAATATACAGGTGTTTGACTCCCATGTTTTATTTTTTTATTTAAGGGATGTGTAGATATATACATTTATTTATTCTGATGACCGGTTCATGCAACATTATGTGAATACCCTTTTCATTCTATGGATGGATGGACCATACCATACACCCTTTTTACCATTTTACCTTTTGTCTCCCCTATTTCCTCATAGATTGTAAGCTTTCGAGCCGGGACCTAATTCCTCTTGGTGTCTGAGTTGTGTTATGCTGTAATGTCTTTATTGTCTACAAGTCCCCTCTAAAATGTAAAGTTCTGTGGGATATATTGGCTCTATAGAAATAAACATTATGTTCCACTATTCCCTAATATTTTCTGCTTTCTAACTGTTCCTTGGGCTATATAGGGTATTTGTTATTTATCCGGCTCCAAATATGTCATCCCTTTTAGCAATTTCTCTGGAGGAGTGGAAGTGTTGCCTACATCTCTGAATTCTATGAGGATAGTAGCAGCTCATAATCGACCATGGATAAAACTCCTGCTAAATATACCTTTGGCACCATTCTATCGAAAGTACATAATCCAAATGTGAAACCAAATTATGTTTTTCATAACCCATCTATATACTCTTTAAGTGTTCTACATTACATCAAATCCGGAACATTAATATATACAAATAACATTGAACAGTATATGTCTCTCAGTATTTATTATACTCACTTACATAGCGCCATTAATTCTACAGCGCTCTACATATATCATCATTCTTGTCCCCATTGGGATTCCCTATCAGTAGGTCTCTGGTGTGTAATAGGAAACCGGAGTCCCCACAGGAAACCCATGCAGACACATGGAGAACATGCGGACGAATTGCAGATGTTGTCCATGGTGAGATTTGAATTCAGAACCTCAGCGCTTCAAGACTGCAGTGCTAACCACTGAGCCATCATGCTGCCCTTGTGATGGCTAGTGGCATCATGGCACTTTGTATGCATTTGTGGTTGCCCTTTACATCCACTGCATTATGGACATATTCTCCTCTAGTAATGCTTATAGGGTAGAGAACCTCCTAAATGTTAATGTCAATTAATTTTCTTTCAGATACATAGGTATACGGAGGGTATAGTAATGCCTGTCTCATAAACAGTAAAGGTGTCCTATTACCATGTGCAACTTTATCTGCCCGCAGTAAACCTAGTTTGGCTTTGCCTTTTCTATACTCGCCCATCAACCATTCACAAGCCTCTAGGACAGAGGTCACCAACCTGTAGCTTGAGAACCACATGTGGCTCGTGGGCCCACGATGTGTGGCTTATTACTAGGTGTAGCTAACAGTAAAGAGTAGATCTCTAGATGGTGACTTGTGTGTAGCCCTGCACAGAAGAGCAGATCTGAATAGGGGTGAGATAGGCAACCCTGGCTTGGCATACTGCCTTGATGTGATTTCAGTGGAAAAGCTTTGGTTGTCATTATTTCGGTGACAGAGGCTCTGGGTATCACCATTGTGAGTGGGGCAGGAGCTGAATGTGGCTCATGACCCAGTTTCATAGCTGAATTTGGCTTTCAAGGTTAGAAAGGTTGGGGGCCTCTGCTGCAGAGGACATGACCCCTGTACTCTCTGCTGCATTTTTATCATACTACCGGATTTCTGTGGGTCTGTTTATTTCACAAAAATGCTGGAAATCCTGCAGACTACAAATGCTATGAGATTTAATATTCTGCTTACTGTTATTATTTATATCTAATTTAGTGTTCCCTTAACTGTTCTGTATAATAATGGAATCACTGGACTGTAATTGAATATCTTCTTTAAATTTAAATGATACTTTTTAAACAACATTTAGTATCCATCATTTCAACTTTTTATTTCAGAAATCAATAGTACAAGTGAAAACAAGCAACTTTAACTTTCTTACCAGAGAAATTAGCTGATTTTGCCTCCTAGGTTCATCTTTCATTTCTAATATATGGGAAAAATCTGTGAAACTTTTATTCACTGAAGACAGATTTTCCCATTCCTGAGATTGGAAGTGGTAGTTGGTGCTTTTAAAATTCTATAGAATAGGAAGGAGGAGCGACAGACAGACAGACATTCTGCTGCAAGTTCTACTGAAACAGTTACAGTTCTCCATAGAAAATGATGTGCTTCAGCTCCTAAATCAGTAATGGGCAAATCTGGATTTAATGAAGACTGGTTTAACTAATGAATTGAGAATTTTGAGTATGAAAAAACAATCCAGGAAACAAAAGTAGCAGATTTCTCTGATCAGAGAGATTGCAAAGTTTCCTATTTTCACATGTACTATTTATTTATTGATAAAGTTAAACCATGCTTACTCTTTTTAAGTGAAAACGTGGACATTTCTATTTTGTTGCACAGCTCTCATAGGCTTTAGTAATATTAATTATATTAGGAATGCAAATAAATCATGGGATTACTTAGGAAGTTAGGATGATGCGCTAAGCCAAAATAAACTAGCATTTTAGTAAAAGAGAACGGTCTGGAAACAGTAGATATACTGAAGCAACCCTAATAGGCTGCTTTTTCTGCAGTTGTGGTAAAGCCATTCATTTGCATATGCTTATAACTGTGAATATCATTTTTTGTGTTAAGCCCTACCAGCCAACAGCTCATAAGCTAATTTTCTTAATGCTAACATATGGCTAATGCTGTATTAGAAATACTGAGAAAGAGATGCAGTAGTCATAATTGCTGCAATTTCTTGGCTGCTGTAATTTGGATGTGATTTTCAATGTTCTATGGATGCCAAGTAGTTCTGCTGATCATACACTTCTCACGTATACAAAGTGGGCTGCGTTACACAGCAGGGATCAGCGAAAAGGGAAACATGCTGAAGTAGATTAAAGTAAAAACTCCTGTCATGTGAAAACAGATTTACATATCGTTAAGAAGCCTCAATCACTGCAGTCAGATATTGTTTAATTATGGAGATGTAGAGCACAGGCGGTATATCAAACCAGCTTCTTTATCAGTAAAGGTGACTAATATGCTTAGACTAGTAGATATCCCATCCCAGGGCGGTGACTGTAATAGAAAATGCATCCACTTAAGGACAGAGTTCTTGTCCCAGGACAACGACTGCAATATATCTATGCTCATGTAACGGAGTTAGTGGGATTGGCAATAAATAATGGTAGTAATGCAAAGGCATCAGAAACTTCTAATGGACAAATCAATGTAGAGGTACCTTTTGTATGTTACTCCGCTAGCCAAATCCGTGTAGCAGCACACGGTGCAGTGCCATTGGATGCTGCAACCACCTTCTCCACACTTCTCCCCATGCACAATACCCAGAGAGATTAGCAAAGATAGGATTATTTAGTCTAGAAAAAAGACGACTGAGGGACAATTTAATAACCATGTATAAGTATATAAGGGGACAATACAAATATCTCTCTGAGGATCTGTTCATACCAAGAAAGGTGACAGTCACAAGGGGCATTCTGTGTGTCTGGAGGAGAGAAGGTTTTTCCACCAACATAGAAGAGGATTCTTTACTGTTAGGGCAGCGAGAGTCTGGAATTGCTTGCCTGAGGAGGTGGTGATGGCGAACTCAGTCGAGGGGTTCAAGAGAGGCCTGGATGTCTTCCAGCAGCGTAACAATATTGTATCTTACAGTTATTAGGTTCTTTAGAAGGGCGTAGATCTGGGGATTTATTCTGACGGAATATAGGCTGAACTGGATGGACAAATGTCTTTTTTAGGCCTTGCTAACTATGTTACGATGTCACTTTGATGTATGAACTAAATGCAGATCCTCTGCTTGACACAGGAGCCACTGATTCAAAAGGCGTGCACTTTACAGCCCCCAGTGCTTGGGCAGCGAGAACCGCTAAGTACAGTAACCACTAAGCATGCCACCTCCTTATGGTTGCTAGCTCCCACATTACACTATTACACTACATTACAGTACAGATGTGGGCACCTACTGAGTGTAGCAGGAGCTTCTCTCCACTAAACTGGTGAGTAGATGGTGCAGCATCATTCTCCTTTATCAACAAGGCCCCAGCTGGTGAGTGCGGGCCACCGTGTCCTCTACAGTATAAACAGCTAGATGTCAAATTCCCCCTATTGGCACTTGAAATAGATCACTGTGTTTGTAATTGCTATATATGAGTTTCACTTTTTGTATTGAAGAACTGAAGTAAATTAATCCTGGTGTGTATGGATGTATGTAAATGTGTGTGTGTATGTATCTACTATATAATTGTCTAAGGGTACTTCCGTCTGTCCTGTCCTTCTGTCTGTCTGTCTGTCGCAGTTATTCGTTCGCTGATTGGTCTCGCCAGCTGCCTGTCATGGCTGCCGCGACCAATCAGCGACGCGCACAGTCCGGAAAAAAATGGCCGCTCCTTACTCCCCGCATTCACTGCCCGGCGCCCACATAAACCCCTCCGGTCACCGCTCACACAGGGTTAATGCTGGCAGTAACGGACCGCGTTATGCCACGGGTAACGCACTCCGTTACCGCCGCTATTAACCCTGTGTGTCCCCAACTTTGTACTATTGACGCTGCCTATGCGGCATCAATAGTACAAAATGTAATGTGAAAAATAATAAATAAAAAAAAAAAACCTGCTATACTCACCCTCTGTAGTCCGCTGAGCCGCTCGCGCCGCCCGCCATCTTCCGTTGCAGGTTGCGGTGGCAAAGATGGTATGGCAGAAGGACCTGCCATGACGTAACGGTCATGTTATCGCGACGTCATCACAAGTCCTGCGCGGAAAGGACCTGACATGACGTCACGGTCATGTGACCGCGACGTCATCACAGGTCCTGCGCTCAGACCAACCCTGGGACCGGAAGCTGCAGTGGACTACAAGGGGCCCTCAGAAAGGTGAGTATATGTTTATTTTTTAACCTGTGACAAACGTGGCTGGGCAATATACTACGTGGCTCTGCTGTATACTACGTCACTGGGCAATATACTACGTCGCTGGGCAATATACTACGGCGCTGAGCAATATACTACATGACTGGGCAATATACTGCATGACTGGGCAATATACTATGTGACTGGGCAATATACTGCGTAACTGGCCAATATACTATGTCGCTGTGCAATATACTATGTGACTGGGCAATATACTACGTGACTGGGCAATATACTACGTGACTGGGCAATATACTACGTGACTGGGCAATATACTACGGTGCTGAGCAATATACTACGTTGCTGGGCAATATACTACGTTGCTGGGCAATATACTATGTGACTTGGCAATATACTATGTGACTTGGCAATATACTACGCGGCTGGGCAATATACTACGTGGCTGGGCAATATACTACGTGGACATGCATATTCTAGAATACCCGATACGTTAGAATCGGGCCACCATCTAGTGTGTGTGTGTGTATATGTATGTATATGTGTATATATATATATTATATATATATATATATATATATATATAGCCTTTGCTGTATTTTTTTTTTTGTGATACTCTCTTGGCCACATTTAAAAATGCAATGAAATGTCAGTCTTGCAAACTCCTAGTCAGTCCAAGTATTTGATTAGAGATGAGCAAATCCCAATTGTAAAGACCAAACACTGACACAGAGAGAGAGAGAGAGAAAGGTGCAATCTACTCTTATTTGCATTTTTTGCTTTTTCTTTGCTGCATCTTCAGCCTATTTGTGTTTTTAGTGCAGATCTTATGCATCTTTTGGTGTGTTTTTTTTTAATGCAGAACAGCTGTGTTTCTATACTTAAGAACTGCATCTTTTTTTTTTCCACGTTTTTTTCAGGCTCCCCCCCCCCCAGAAGCTTAAAAGGGAAATATGCACAAATAAATGCACAGTTGGCATTCATTTTTATGAAATAAACACTTTGCTTCAACTGTTAAATGCAGTCGATTTTTATTTTTATTTTTTTTAAATGCAGCTTTCCCATCTGGAATGGATGCAAACAGAAGAGGTTCCCTGTGCAAAAACATTATGTGGGGCATTTGCAGTCCAAAAATGTGTATGTGTGTGTGTCAGAAGCTGCTTGGTGGTTTGTAGGTGAAAATTGCTCCCTTACCTCCTGCACTCTTGTGTGGCTGCACAGGTTGCACCAACAGTATGTCCACCCCTGGTTTATACTGTCTGGGAACATGGCCTTATGAGGGATTCTATTCATGATCTTGAATAATTGTGAGACTGTAGTAGTCATTAAAAGTGGAAGTTTGTGTTAAGTTTAGAGAAACCACTTACTATATAATTTAATTTTTTGATTAATTTATTTAGTGCAAACAGCAGAAAGTTTGTTTGCTAACAAACCAAATTTTTAATTGGTGTTGAATAATTGATCATATCTATGGTTAGGATCAGAAATACTTGGACAGTGACGCAAGTTGTGGCATTTTTAGCTATCAAAATATATTCAAGATACAGTTATAAAATTATTATGGGCCTAAAGTGCAGATTTCCAGCTTTAATTTGAGGTTATTGGCATCCTAATTGCAATAAGGGTTTAGGACTTGGAGCCCTTGAATATTTAGCTGTCTCCTTTTCAAGGGACCAAAAGTAATTAGACCATTATCTCAAAAGCTTTTAATAAGCTGCATAGGCTATTCCTTTATGAATTATCATCAATTAAATAGGTAAAAGGTCTGGATCTGATTCCAGGTGTGGCATTTGCATTTAAATTAAATCCATCAGAGAGCTAGGAGAAATGTTAGGAGTTGCCAAACCAACAGTTTGCAAAAAAAAAAAGCACGCTGGTGAGCTTGGAAACTCAAAAGGGCCTGGATATCCACGGTCGACAACAGTGGTGGACGATCGCATAATTTTTTTTTATAGTGAAGAAAAACTCCTTCACAATATCCAGCCAAGTGATAAACTCTTTCCAGGAAGTAGGTGTTTCAGTATATAAGTCCACCATAAAGAGAAGTATTCATGTTCACAAATACAGAATGTCACCACAAGGTACAAACCATTAATCAGCCTTAAAAATAGAATGGCCAGATTGGACTGTGCCAAAAAGCATCCAAAGAAGCCAGTCCAGTTCTGGAAAAGTGTTCTCTGGAAAAGTGTTCTTTGGACAGGTGAAACTAAGATCAACCTGTACCAGAATGATGGGATGAAGAAAGTGTGGAGAAGGCTTGGAACGGCTCATGATCCAAAACACATCACATCTCCTGTTAAAAAAAAAAAAAAAATTGGAGCCAGTGTGATGACATGGGCATGCATGTCTTTCAATGGAACTGGGTCACTAGTGTTTATTGATGTGCCTGAAGACAGAAGCAACAGGATGAATTCTGAGGTGTGCAGGAGTATAATTTCTGCTCTCATTCAACCAAATGCAGCAAAGTTGATTGGACCCAGCTTCACAGTGCAGATGGGACAATGGCCCGAAATATACTGCGAAAGTAACTCGGGAGTTTAAGGCAAAGAAGTAGAGTATTCTGCAATGGCAGTGTCAATCAGATCTCAACCCCATTGAGTGAGTATACATTTCACATGCTTAAGGTAAAACTTAAGGAAGAATGAGCCACAAACAAGCAACAACTGAAGTCAGTTGCAGTAAAGGCCTGATGAAGCATAAAACAGGAGGAAATCCATCATTTGGTGACGTCTATAGCTACCAGACTTCAGGCGATCATTGCCTGCAAAGGATTCTCTACAAACGTATAAAAAAAAACCTTTTTTATTTGATAGTTAATTTGCCCAGTCAATTTTGAGCCCATGACATGATGAGGCTTTGTGGAAAAATTGTTGCAATTCCTTAATGTTTCACAGAATATTTTTTAACAACCCCTTTTTAATTTGTTTAATTTTAAATTCCAAAATAGTGGCATGCAGAGCAGGAATCATGAAGATTCAGTTACTGTCAAAATACAGTATATTTATGGACCTAACTGTATATACATCAGTAAATTCTCTGGCACAGTGGGAATAGGGTAGTTCCTTTTATTTTGTTCATTACATTAGCAAAAAAAAAAAATAAGTTGTCCACTACTTGGTCAATTTCTTCTCATACCCCTTGCTTGGCCCCAATAAAATAATAAAGCCTACACTCTCCTACTCAGTTGGAGCAGTTCCAATGGTGTTGGCACTCCATCTACTGGCGCTCCTTTTGCGGTTCATGTGACACCGGGTCAATGTCCCCACCTCCTACAGAATTAAGCAGGTTTGAGATCAGCTGCAGCCTGGACTTCCTCTTCATGTTCGATTTGTCTGAAGGTGGAGACAGTGACGCCAACACTGATTGGGTACCAGTGTCACAACAACCACTTGGGAGCCCTGGGTGACTGAGTGCCGACACCGCAGGATCCGTGCCAGCATGGAAGATGAGCAGAGGCTTTATTATTTTATGGTGGAAAACAGTTTGATCATGAAGGGGGTGTCCTAGTGGTAGGCAATCCTTTTAAGGTTTTCTTGTATACGTTTAGCTGTGCAATGTAGGTTGAAGCCTTACACTTCTTAATAGGGTTTCCATGGAAAGGTTTTGCCTGAACCACTCCATTTAGCAATTCCTAGGGGATCCTTTAACCCATATACAGGGATCTGGACTTGCACAGGGCCCCCTGTGTTACGTCCGTGGTATGGCTGAGAATTTTCATTATGCCAAGTGTAAACCAAGAGGTCAGTCAGTTACAGAATTGCGAGATAGTGGGCTATTCAGAAAAATTAGTTAAGATTCAGGAACAAAACACCAGGAGGTTCAGGATATAGGACTAAACAAAACAGAGCCGGGTAAGAACAACTTATAACTGGCAAGACTGCCAAGGAAGCTGCAGAAGGTTTAAATGGTGTGTCCCCATCGAAAGATCACATCAAGTAGCTAATTAGATTAAAAATATTCACTACTAACCTACAAGCTCCTTTCCAGGACAGCAGGATAGGTCCTAGCAATCACTTAACCGAACTGCGTTTGTGTCGCTCTATGTTGTTCTCAATGAACATGCAAAACCACCTAGCAACAGATGCAGAAATAGTAGGGGGTTAATTCAGATATAGATGTATTTGTCGCTTTTGAAGTTTGTACGTGTTGTTTCAACATTCAACTCTAATGACTCTAATTAGGATTTTATTTTTCTTATCTACAGAAAAAAGTAGCCATTGATGTCAAAGTTAAAACAAATCTGTACAAAGTGTGTATTCATAATAAAGGGAAAATACAGTCAAATAATTAATCTTGTGTCATCGATAAATGAGACCTGTCTGTGGTCTTAGCCCACCACTGATCTATCGAGTGCATAAATCACTTTAGCTCTATTTAAAGATTTCTGCTACTAGAAATCTGACATAACCAATCAAAAGGCCATTGAAAATCGATGGCTGTGTCAGTGTGTGTGTAGAATGTTGTATTAGATTTCTAGTAATGGAAAACTCCAAGCATCGCCCAAGGGGTTAAACCATTATATGGAACAGGATTCATCTGTTGTGGCCTCAACAGCTAACATGATGTTTCTTCATTACTATAGTTGAGGAGTTTACTAAAATTAACAAAATCTGTGTATGTTTATCATTAATTTGTTTCATTAAACCAGTTTAACATTATAGGAAGCCCAAAGGGTATATTAGGTTGCTAAGCCTGAAATTGCTACAGTATCAGAAAAGCTTAGCCTATAGGTGCATCCAAAGTGTACTAGGAGGAGAAAAGGCACTTGGAATATTTCCTTAGCCTAAAAAAGACACAATATAGTCATCAACTTGCCATTAGGGATTGTATTGTAGGGCACAACTCCTATGAGATATGGCAATAAGATATTGGGTATACAGACAAACTACAAAACTAATCAACAGCAAACCGTAGAAAATGAACTATGAATTAATTTATCTAAAAGTACCGGTAGCTATTAAAAGGGGAAATAAATCATTATTTTATATTACATGTTAATTATTTAGCAGAGTAGAAGCATGAAACAGGGAAAACCGTATCCAGGGAAGTTTAGTGTTTTGATATAGGCTGATATTAAAATGAAAGCATCACAGATGTGTCAACATTATTTTTCTATTTTTACATAACTATTTGATAATGAAACAACCAATGATGGAGATATACAGAATTTAGATTGACAATTAAGTGATTAGTAACTGTATGATTTTTATGCGTTTTTTTTCAGTACAGATGTGTCACAAAACCTGAAGGATTTCCTGATTCCATCAAAGTGAATGAGAATCCTGAAGTCTCATGCACACGTTGCTTATTTATGACTTGCGGATTTGGTGCAGATTTAAATCTGCAGCATGTCAATTCTTTCAGCGGTTTGGCAGCAGACTTCACCCATAGTAATGAGTGGGGAAAGATCTGCAACAAAAATTCAAGGAAAAAATGCATTTTTTCCTACCAAAGAGATGCAGAAATGATACAGAAATTTCTGCATCAAATATTCAATGTGTGCACATACCCTTAAACCCGCGATCATTTTGTCCTTATTTTCCCAACGAATTGTTTCTGGCTTATATTAATGCTTTATAATAAGTCATTAAATGCTAGTGGCTATATGAAATTGAGTGTATAAAATTACAGGTACTTCAGTAATTTAAATAACTCTAATATAAATCGGTCACACCATAGTCACTTTTTTGGATGTTCCCAACATTATACAGTATTCAGTGCTTAATTCCTAAACAGCTGCCCAATAACTTCCGATCACATTTATTGTTCCTCACTAACAGTGCCCTCCAGCTCAAGCACTATCGCGACCCATACCAGGAAAAAGATAGTAATGACAACTTATCTATATGGTGGCTCCTAATTAAGCTGATATTAAGGTCCACACTTGTCCAGTATAGAGAAGTCTTCTCTGTTTCCACTCAAGACCAAATACCGTACATCACAATTTAAGGAAAGCCATGCCCTATAATGGAACAGACCCTAAATATATTTGGTGAAAAAAATACACAATTTTTATAGATGTTTTGCAACAAAAGCGGAAAATATGCAACAATCTGTCTCATGCTTAGAAAATTGTCAAATTCACAGACCTTGTATGGAAACCAGTTTCCACTAGTCCATTTTACGGACCTTTAGGAACTCTTTCTGCTGCTGCTTTTGTCCCTTTTAAGAGTATAGAAACCATGATTTTAAAGGACAATATCTCTGTAGTATTACATGCCATGATGAATGGACCATTGACGGGGAAAAAAAACTTGTTTCTATAGAAAAACTCTACAGCAGTGAGATGTAACAATTACATATTTTGGGTTACTTTCTTGGTATGATTGTCTTGGTTTTTTTTTGTCTAAGGATGGAGTCACACTTGCGAGTTGAATGCGAGAAACTCGCGCATCAAGTCCCGGCACTGCCGCCGGCACTTGGGACCGGAGTGTGCGGCTGCATGTATTTCTATGCAGCTGCACATTCTGGTCCCGAGTGCCGGTGGCAGTGCCAGGTATTGAGGCATGAGACTCACGCAAGTTTCTCATAATGAACTCACGATTGTGAGCCTACCCCTTTGCATTGCTGTTGCTGCCTGTAATGGCATTGTGTGGCCACAGAGTGCTATTTGGTTGCAATGCACATGCGCTGTTCTATCAGCCATTTTCTTGTAGCCGTATGGAGCTGCGTCTCCAGTCTTTGCATTTCCGGGCATTGCATTGTCATTTCCGGTTCGCCGCTCTGTGCGATGGCAGGCTCCGTGCGCCTCAAGCGGCTTTATGACGTTATTTCCGGCACACTCCATGTGGAGGAGATGCCGATGCTGTCAGACCGCGGCTCCATTATATAAAGGGGAACATGGTGAGTGGTTCTTATCTTTACAGCTCCTTTATCCTCTGTGTGGCTGTTTAACCCATGATGAACCCCCGTTATTCCCAATGGGGGGGAAACGCGTCGGGCACTGTCTGGGGACTGTTAAACAGATGCTGATCACGTTCATCTGTACTTAACCATCTGAACTTCGGGGAGTAGCGGGACTAACATGATGGGAGATCTCAGCAAGTAGATAAGTATATTTGTGGCATTTGATCTTGTCTATCTGCGCGAGCAGGACGATTGAGTCCTTTAACCCTTACTATATACATATTGGGGAGCTCTCCTTTAAATTGTTACGTATAAGTGGTTGTTATTATGTCCCTGCTACCTGGAAGATTCTCTTATGACAACTTTTGTCTACATCTTGTTATGGCAGAAGAGATGCCGGTCACTAGTCTGTTGATTACTAGATCACAGGAAGTCTATAAGTGCATATATATAATTATTTTTGTCTGAGTGACTATTTTCCTCATATTTAGCACTATATGGCAAGACAAGATGAGACTTTTTCAGCAGATAGAGGAGTGCATATAAAAAATATTCAATGTTCTATATCTGTACCTTTAAGGGCACTCTGGTGCTGTGTGTGTGTGTGTGTGTATACAGTCATATGAAAAAGTTTGGGCACCCCTATTAATCTTAAGCTTAATGTTTTATAAAAATGGTTTATTTTGCAACAGCTATTTCAGTTTCATATATCTAATAACTGTTGGACACAGTAATGTTTCTGCCTTGAAATGAGGTTTAATGTACTAACAGAAAATGTGCAATCTGCATTCAAACTAAATTTGGCAGGTGCATAAGTATGGGCACCCTTATCATTTTCTTGTTTTAAATACTCCTACCTACTTTTTACTGACTTACTAAAGCACTTTTTTTGGTTTTGTAACCTCATTGAGTTTTGAACTTCATAGCTAGGTGTATGCAATCATGAGAAAAGCTACTTAAAGTGGCCACTTGCAAGTTGTTCTCCTGTTTGAATTTCCTCTGAAGAGTGGCATCATGGGCTCCTCAAAACAACTGTCAAATGATCTGAAAACAAAGATTATTCAACATAGTTGTTCAGGGGAAGGATACAAAAAGCTGTCTCAGATTTAACCTGTCAATTTCCACTGTGAGGAACATAGTAAGGAAATGGAAGAACACAGGTACAGTTCTTGTTAAGGCCAGAAGTGGCAGGCCAAGAAAAACATCAGAAAGGCAGAGAAGAAGAATGGTGAGATCAGTCAAGGACAATCCTCAGACCATCTCCAGAGAGCTGCAGCATCAACTTGCTGCAGATGGTGTCACTGTGCATCGGTCAACTATACAACACACTGTGTTTTTTTGCCGCCATGCATAACGCCTTTTTGTATTACCAAACAACTCAATCTTGGTTTCATGAGTCCACAGGACCTTCTTCCAAAAAGAAATTTGCTTCTCCAAATGTTCTTTTGCATACCTCAGCTGACTCTGTTTGTGGCGTGCTTGCAGAAACGGCTTCTTTCGCATCACTCTCCCATACAGCTTCTCCTTGTGCAAAGTGCATTGTATAGTTGACCGATGCACAGTGACACCATCTGCAGCAAGTTGATGCTGCAGATCTCTGGAGGTGGCCTGAGGATTGTCCTTGACTGATCTCACCATTCTTCTTCTCTGCCTTTCTGATGTTTTTCTTGGCCTGCCACTTCTGGCCTTAACAAGAACTGTACCTGTGTTCTTCCATTTCCTTACTATGTTCCTCACAGTGGAAATTGACAGGTTAAATCTCTGAGACAGCTTTTTGTATCCTTCCCCTGAACAACTATGTTGAATAATCTTTGTTTTCAGATCATTTGACAGTTGTTTTGAGGAGCCCATGATGCCACTCTTCGGAGGAGATTCAAACAGGAGAACAACTTGCAAGTGGCCACTTTAAGTAGCTTTTCTCATGATTGCATACACCTAGCTATGAAGTTCAAAGCTCAATGAGGTTACAAAACCAAAAAAAGTGCTTTAGTAAGTCAGTAAAAAGTAGGTAGGAGTATTTAAAACAAGAAAATGATAAGGGTGCCCATACTTATGCACCTGTCAAATTTTGTTTGAATACAGATTGCACATTTTCTGTTAGTACAATAAACCTCATTTCAAGGCAGAAACATTACTGTGTCCAACAGTTATTAGATATATGAAACTGAAGTAGCTGTTGCAAAAATTAAGCTTAAGATTAATAGGGGTGCCCAAACTTTTTCATATGACTGTGTGTATATATATATATATATATATATATATATATATATATATATATATATATATATATATATATATATATATATATATATATATATATATATATAATATATATATAATATATATATATATTATATTCATTTGGACTAACATATATTGTTACACTCTGGTTACCCGTTTATCCCTGTGGGTTAAGTCATTTGACTGTACATTACCCCTAGGGGGTAAGAGTTCTTAGTAATAAGATCCATATTATTTGTTTTTGTTTTATTTATGTTTTTTGTTTAATTTTCTCATTGGTTTTCGTTTTTCTAAACGGGTATTAGTGGTTTATTTGGATGTATGTATAGTCCTTTACTCTATTTACCCGTAAAGATATTTGTGGATTTAGTCATTGTGCTTTGCATTACTCCCTCTGGGTGTTATTGTTCTGAATTGAATTTACACTATTTGTTTTTGTTTTACTGATTTTTTTTCTGGTTATTTTTCAATTTTTTTTTCTTTTTTCTACGGGTATCAGTGATGTATTTGGGACACTATCTTTTGTTTATCCTATATTTGTAGGGATTGTGAGGGACCCTAAGGTCGGCCACCATTGAGTGGGGGCACCTACCGCAGCAAATTAGGGTGTCTACCTCCACTGTCAGGCAGTTGTATCATAGGCACTGTACATTAGGGTTCACCAGTTTTTCCTTGATTGTAGGTATTTACTAGGGAGAAAAAGGGTGAGCCGTCGAGGAGTGGGGGCACCTACCACAGAAAATTAGGGTGCCAACCTCCACTGTCAGGCAGGACTCATTATAGTGTGATATAGGGTGGTATAGGTACATTGAATGCCTTCTTACCTCTTTTAAACTATCTTGATAAAGAGTCTTTTTTAACTGTCTTAATAAAAGTTAAATTTTAGGGATCCTTGTTCTTTCTCTTTGGTTTATCTATTTTTCTAGGATTCCGATATATTGTAGTTTGGTTTTTTCGGTTTAAAGGGACTCTGTCACCTGAATTTGGAGGGAACAATTTTCAGCCATAGGGGCGGGGTTTTCGGGTGTTTGATTCACCCTTTCCTTACCCGCTGGCTGCATGCTGGCTGCAATATTGGATTGAAGTTCATTCTCTGTCCTCCGTAGTACATGCCTGCACAAGGCAATCTTGCCTTACGCAGGCGTGTACTATGGAGGACAGAGAATGAACTTCAATCCAATATTGCAGCCAGCATGCAGCTCGCGGGTAAGGAAAGGGTGAATCAAACACCCGAAAACCCCGCCCCTATGGCTGAAAATTGTTCCCTCCAAATTCAGGTGACAGAGTCCCTTTAATGTATGGAAAGGAATGACTGCAAAGGAGCATCTTGTCACTTGTTATACAGAACAGACCAAAAGTTTGGACACACCTTCTCATTTAAAGATTTTTCTGTATTTTCATGACTATGAAAATTGTACATTCACACTGAAGGCATCAAAACTATGAATTAACAGATGTGGAATTATATACTTAACAAAAAAGTGTGAAACAACTGAAAATATGTCTTATATTCTAGGTTCTTCAAAGTAACCACCTTTTGCTTTGATGACTGCTTTGCACACTCTTGGCATTCTCTTAATGAGCTTTAAGAGGTAGTCATCAGGAATGGTCTTCCAACAATCTTGAAGGAGTTCCCAGAGATGCTTAGCACTTGTTGGCCCTTTTGCCTTCACTCTGCGGTCCATCTCACCCCAAACCATCTCAATTGGGTTCAGGTCTGGTGACTGTGGAGGCCAGGTAATCTGGCGTACCACCCCATCACTCTTCTTCTTGGTCAAATAGCCCTTACACAGCCTGGAGGTGTGTTTGGGGTTATTGTCCTGTTGAAAAATAAATGATGGTCCAACTAAATGCAAACCGGATGGAATAGCATGCCGCTGCAACATGCTGTGGTAGCCATGCTGGTTCAGTATGCCTTCAATTTTGAATAAATCCCCAACAGAGTCACCAGCAAAGCACCCCCACACCATCACACCTCTTCCTCCATGCTTCACGGTGGGAACCAGGCATGTAGAGTCCATCCGTTCACCTTTTCTGCATCGCACAAAGACACGGTGGTTGGAACCAAAGATCTAAAATTTGGACTCATCAGACCAAAGCACAGATTTCCACTGCACTTGGGGACACTTTTAAAGTTTTCCCAATTTTTCGGACTGACTGACCTTCATTTCTTAAAGTAATGATGGCCACTCGTTTTTCTTTACTTAGCTGCTTTTTCCTTGCCATAATACAAATTCTAACAGTCTATTCAGTAGGACTATCAGCTGTGTATCCACCAGACTTCTGCACAACACAACTGATGGTCCCAACCCCATTTATAAGGCAAGAAACCTTATAAACCAGACAGGGCACACCTGTGAAGTGAAAACCGTTCCCGGTGACTACCTCTTGAAGCTCATCAAGAGAATGCCAAGAGTGTACAAAGCAGTCATCAAAGCAAAAGGTGGCTACTTTGAAGAACCTAGAATATAAGACATAATTTCAGTTGTTTCACACTTTTTTGTTAAGTATATAATTCCACATGTGTTAATTCATAGTTTTGATGCCTTCAGTGTGAATGTATAAATTTCATAGTCATGAAAATACAGAAAAATCTTTAAATGAGGTGTGTCCAAACTTTTGGTCTGTACTGTATGTATACCAGTGTTGTTCAATATCCGTGAAACATGTGAATGTACAGAAGTTGGAGACTTTTTTGCTTTATTAAAGCTCAGAACTAATAGCTTAACTTTTGTGTCTGAAATCTTAGTACTATAGTAGTATTTCTCAGCACTGAGATATAATTATCAGCACTGAAACTTGAACTTAAAAATGTGTGAAAATTGCAGTTCTGTGCTGTTTTATTAATTAGTGTGTATTTTATTGTATGCATTTCACTTTAACATTTTTTGTTACACATGACATGCAGTTGTGATCTTTTACTATTTGCAGAAGAAACTCCTCTTTTACCAACAAAACTTTCCGTTGATTGTTTGCATGTATTATTTTGACCATATTATTCTTTATTATTGAACAGGTATTAAGGAACAATGACAGACACAGTGATTGGAAACTCTTCTAACCGTTGGACGTGTCCCAATGACAGACAAATGGGTCATCGATCCAAGTAAGTGTTCCATTTGATTTTTCTCTGGATTCCATTAATTATTTAGATAAGAATTAGAAATAATGAATTTAGATGATGGTTAACGAGCAATTTGATTATATGTCTTGATCAATATAAAAAAACAACAAAAACAGAAGTAAAATGCAAACTAATATGAAATAACAATTACATATTTGGCTTTACCTAATAATCCTGAAAGATAGAATAATAGTCTGACCAACATTTTTGAAATATTTTTATCAATATAAATAAATATATTTTTTTTAAATATAACACTAAATAAGATCGTGCAAGTGGAAAGAGTTTATTCTCTCTCAGCTCTTTAGTACAGATCGTGAAATCTATGTATGCCTGAATACATAAATAATAATGAATGCAATTAATAATAAATGAGTTGATCAATACGAATCAGAAAACAAATATATCATATGTTCTCATAAATCAAATCCTGAGCAATGAATGAGGCCATGTTTCCATGCAAAACTACTGCTTTTCTACAGGTGTCTGAACTAAAATACACAACAGCAATTTGCTCTGATTATTGCATTTTCTTAATGCATTTTCCCTTTTTATTAAAATGTGGTTTTGGTTCAGATTTAAAGCAGAAATTTTTAATGCAGAGATGCTGGGATTCTGCACTTGAAGAACCTGTCATCGGGATTTTATACCCCCTAACTAATGGCATAAATATAAAGGCGCTTTAATGCTGATTACATTTGTACTAATTGCAGTAGGGGTGTGTTCTGCACTTACAGCTCTCCTGCTTCTCTGCCTTTTCCCCGCCTGCCTCCTGTCTCTCATGTTTCAGTGACCTGTCAGACAGGAGGCAGGCTGTAGGTGGGGAAAAGGCAAAGAAGCATGAGAGCTGTAAGTGCAGCATACACCCCACTGCACTTGCAGCTCATTAGTGAAACGCAGTGGATATTCTGCACAAAAAAACACAATATAAACAAAGCAGTGTGTACCACACTATATTCCTACTTTATGTATGCATTTACACAGTATATCTGTAATATTATTCTTGGCATTTAAGGGGTTGTCACATGGTTGCCATACAGTAGATGGTCTCACACTTGGGATTCCCCCTCCCCACAGGTACTAGAGCTGAGAACCATGATTGCGCTGGTCAATCCAGCTAAAAGAATATGAATGTATATCCTACAATATACTGTATATAAACGGCCTACATGTAGAGCAAGAAACCCAGCATAGTGATCTCAGATAGCATATCAATTCCAGCACAATGAAATCCTAGCTGTTAATTCCAAGTGCAGCAGTCAAGCTTGATTTCAACGCTGCTGGCCTCATCATGGAGATATCCTTTTTATAACTATAAGGTTCACAAGGCTCCCTCTTGTAATAGCCTGTTAGGACATCGGAGATACATGTATGCAAACAATTTCAGAATCTTTTTTCCCCATAAAACCCCTTTTTACGGAATTAGAAAAACACAATTAGGTCTTGTAAAATAAATAAATGAAAAAATTACACGAGCCACATTTTGTTCCTAAAATATATTTTCTTGTATAAAAGACATATATTAAGAGGAATTCCAGGGATGGGCAGGGTAAAGAGAATGTCTAGTGTATGTCTGCTAGAGAAGGACCGAGGCAAGCAATGGCTAAAGGATGGTGGGTATCTTCATGTAATACATGATTAGATTCACATATTATTAAATTAAATAAATATTAAGCATTTGTACATGAAATTAATGCTGAAAATCAAGGGGCTTTTTGGTTTGGAAATATTTTTAATTTAATGGAGACCTGTTAAACTTTTATTCTCCAAACCATTAATATAATTCTGTTGACCTTTAAAAAATAGACAAATAGAATCCTTTGACTCTAAAGTGGCGCTTCATTGCACTCTGGAAGTGCACTGAGGTGTGATGATGCACTTACAGCTTCTTAGCTTCTGCTGTATTACAAAACTAGCAGCACCATCTCCTGGCAGACTGACAGATCATTTGCTCTTGTACCTTGGCCACTAATTCTCGGACTTAGGAGGGTCATGCCTGCTCAGGAACACAGCGGAGGCCAAGAAGCTGTAAAGGCATCGTCATACCTCAATGTACTTCGAGACTGACCTTTAAAAACGCAATTTCTTGTTGCTGAAGAAGCACTTTGGAGTCATAAAGTGATCAACTGGTTTATATTTTAAAGGGCTACACATTAATTTTAATGTTTTAGAGGAGTTAAAATTTCTGACATTTCTTTCCTCCTGGAATTTTGTACATTTGATCTTGCATACATCTAAACATTCAGTAAGGTAATGAGATTTATATAGTGCAGCAATGCTACTCACTTAGTAGTGATCTGAGGCATCACAGGAACTGTTTCTGTTCAATCTCTGGCTGGTTTATTTCAATCCTCATAAACCACACAACAGAAAACTCAAATACAGCTCTTGTCCGGCACAAAATAAAACATAAAGTCCATGGAATAGTGCTGGTTAGCCTGCCTGGTTTAGAGTCCAGCTTCTTAGTCATTTAGCAAAGGCACTCAATCAAGGAGATCTGCACACCTCAATATACACAGCCTTGTGTTAGATAAAGTGCTCTAAATTTACAAAGCGGTGGAGATATGTTGAGCAGTCGTTTCTCCAAACTGCTGCTCACAATCAGTCTGTCATGGCCAATTAATCCCTTTTAGTCCTATATGTACTAAAGCATTATTCCAAGTTTATCTTCTAACCACTAGGTGTTCAACAGCCACGTTACAATAGGTAAGCATAATGAATCAATACATAAAACAAATTCTATATATTAAATCAATTTTGAATCACAATGTTAATGTGACCATATTTTTCCCTATTTCGGTGAACAGGCTGTTTGTTAGCTTATTAGAAGTGAGCACTGAAAAAGAATGACAATCTGATGGCACATACCTTTCCTGTCATTTTTCTGTAAATGCCGTTATAGAATATTTTATAAATTAGAATTAGTGCCAAGCAAATAATCTAAAACTACATCTCTGTTCCATCATCATAAATGGTTTTGGTTCTGCAATTGTAAGACATTTAATGCAATTTAGCTATAAAATGGACTGATCTAATTAAGTGCTTAACACATTTCTTGGGAATAAACTAATTTACTCATTTACTTTTTTTTTTTATAAAAAAAGAAATCCATAAAATGTGCATATTTTATCAAACAAGGAATGCCATGTGAAGTATCTGCTTATTATTCATCATCAGGCGTTATTAATTACAGGCAGGCAATTAGCATTTCATTAAGATATCAGTTTTATGCCAATATTTATGACTTGATAAATCACTCCAGTTTGAGTTGAATGGTTTCCTCTGCTTGTAGAAATCTTAATTCATTTAACTGCTCCAACTTTATTGTCTGTTGTCAGAAATTAATAAATTGCTTTAATTTTAAATGGTTCATATTTATCATATTTAATTAGTTCGCAAAAACGCCCCATTTACTTAATATAATCTCTGACACTGATCATTTTTTATAGAGAACCATTTATCATGATCTTTTTCAATTTTGTGATCTTTCTTTGTGTTAAACCATGAAAGCTTACTTCTGCATGTCTCCATTTACACTATGTACATTTTGTATAAGGCAGGTATTTTTTAGATGGACTGTCTCTCATATTAGCAATTTAAGTAGCAAGCATTAATATGTTTACTTTTATATATTAGATTATAATTTGTTATATAGTTCCTATATATTTTATAGGCAAATTAGTACCTGTCCTCAGTGGAGCTCTCAATCTAAATTGCTGAACCACTGGTTTTCTGCTGCTCTGTTTGTCTTTGTCGACATTGTTGCAGTGGAGACATCATGTCAGCTGCATAAGACCACTGCAGCCAATCTCTGTGCTCAGTGGGCATGCCCATATATAGGATATAAAGCTGATGATCCAAGTGATTTGCTTTAGTTTTCAGGTGCTATAGATGGGACATCACTGATGGTGCCATGAATGCAGATCAAATCTTTTGGAGATGAAGTCCATGAAAACATTCAATTGAAACTATTGAAACTATTCTACTAATAGATACATCTAAGATAATTGCTATCAAAGCTGTCATGAGTGACGGTGCAGACGTGGCCTGAGAGAGCATGTGAATATACATGCCTTAGTGACCTCCAGCTGTTCATACTGTTTATTATATGCTGCTTTGTTCTGTCCCTTGGACTTTCAAATCACAATTTAGCTGCCAGATGTCCCTGGTGTCCTGCACACAGAGGAGAGACCATCACTGGCTGATAGGTCATGCTGGAATTATCAGAAGAGCTTCACTGGTAGGGACTTTGGCCTGTCCAACATGTGGCTACTGGCAGACACCAAGAACATGATAGATTTTCCCACACAGTGTGTGATCCTATGGCTGATCTCACTGGGGGTCCAATATTATCTTGGAATGAAATATCAAATTATCTTTTTGTGAAGCACAGAAGATGCTGTAATTCCTTTATAATGGAGGGGTCCGATCTACCTCAAATTGCTCGAGGTGTGACACGGTGAATGCCCATTGGGCATATGCTTTGTAAATGCTCCAGGCTGGGTAGGTTTTGGAAGTGTTTATTGTACCTAACAGTAAGGGTATGCAAAGTTTATTTAAAGCAGATCCTAAAATTTGATTCTTATGCCATGTGAACGATAAGATGGATAATGACCCTATACTATAATTTGTCTGATTAAATTTGCATATGTTCCCAATTGATCATTTGACATGTGAGGTAAATCTTATTGGTCATGCTAATTTTTAAATACTTTTGGAAACATAGCCTATGTAGCTAGATAAGTGGCTTGTTAGTGAGATCCTGGCTATTTACTCACTGAGATCACTGCAGCTCATCCCGGCTGGGAACGGCGCCTCAGTGATGTCACTGAGGCTGTTCTCACAGCTGTTCATTCACCAGTGGTCCTCAGCCTGGATGGTTGCATCTTTGCACCATCCAGGTTGAAAACTAATTATCCCACAGACATGGATTACGGCATGGGACATGTATCATATATTGTTTTTTTATTTTTGGTTTATTACAGGAGAACAAGGGCTTCAGTGGAATTAGGCAAGGTCGTCAGTATGTTTTAATTGAAATTATTAAAGGAGTTGGTGTCATTCTTTCAATTAAAGGACTTTTCTTGGTGTCTGTGTTTTCTTACAATGTGACTATGGGATTAGTAATGGGGTTTCCTAATGACGCATCTCCATTACTAACCTGACATCAATACCCCCCCAACTATCACCCCACCTGCCAGCGCTACAGGGCAAGTGGAAAGAGCCGGCCAAAGCACCAGAATTGGTGCATCTAATAGGTGTGCCTTTACTGGGCAGCTGAGGGGGCAATATCCATGACCCCTTACTAGCCTGAGAATGCCAGCTCCCAGCTGTCTGCTTTAGCAAGGTTGGTTGAAAAAATGGGGGGACCTCATGCCTTTTTTTAAATTATTTATTTAAATTTATTTAAATAATTAAAAATACGGCATGGGGACCCCTCTGTTCTTGATAATTAGCCATGCTGAAGCTGACAGCTGAGGGTTGCAGCCCCCTGCTGTGAGTTTTGCCTGGTTGGTTATCAAAAATAGGGGGAACCCACGCCAGGTTTTTTAAAATTATTTATTTACAGCGCAGGAGCCGCTGATGAATACATAGTTATTACATAGTTATTAAGGTTGAAGGAAGACTTTAAGTCCATCTAGTTCAACCCATAGCCTAACATGCCCTAACATACTAACATACTCTCATCTGCCGCTCCTGTTCTCGCTGTTATTAGCAGCCGCAGGTTTCGAATGATGGGAGCAGTTGTCCCTTCAACTGATACCAGTGACTGGAGGTAAACTTTATACCTCCCATCGCAGCTGAGTGCTCACGCTGTCTTTTGACAGCGTGGGAACCGTGGCTCTCTGATCGGTGTGGATGATTTCACCGCTGATCAGAGGCGATGTTTGCCGTACTGTCATGCACATGACAGCGCAACAACCACCCAATGTTTGGGCAGCTGAACCCGAACAGTAACAAGGACTTCCTGGTGTTCGGTGTCCGTGCCCGAGCAGTAGGTGTTCTGTACGGATGCTGAACTTTACTGTTCGGGTTCGCCCATCTCTACTTCTAAGTGCTATTGGTGAGTTTTGATCTTTGATTCCGATCAAAAATGGTTATGTCTATTTTTTTCATTTATTTTAGTGTACATTGTGTCCACAAAGACAGACATATGAATAACCCCATAGACTATTATAGGAACATGTTCTTTCTATGGAAAACATGGATAGGACATGTAAATGAAAAGCGGAAGTTTGAATGACTCCTTAAACTAAATATCATTCGTTACAACATGGGTGTCAGAGCACATTATGAGTTAAAGAATAAGATGCAATAAGTAATGTTTTGGATCAGAAATTTAAATTGCCTTTTTTTTTAAATAAAATTATTTTTTATGATTGAGGAATGTAAATGGCATTGTTTTAATGTATTCTTATTTTCCTTCTCTTGTGCTCACAGTGAAAAAGGACAGTAAGTATTTTTTTTTTTTTTTTTGTAGTTCTTTACATTTCTAAGTCTATTTGTAGGATATACTCGTAAAAGCCTTTACGTTGTAACTTTGAATATCGCATTATTCACATTAAATTATTACCTGTTGAACCCCTTATGTATCGGAATAATGAAATCTGAAATATTTTCAATTTATATATAATGAATTTCAAATACAAGATCCAGATCTGTGCTCACCTTTTCCTCATCGCTTAATGTTAAAGACTAACCATCGTTTTAATTTTTATTTCATAAATCAATTGTACACATGAAAATAAGCAAATTTATAATGTAGCTTATCAGACACATTTGCTTCTTTCTCTCCCAGAATTGATCAGTCATTATCAAAATTCTCAATTCTGAGGTAAAAATCTGTATTCAGTGAAGAGACTTTCCCCATTACTGAGATAGGAGATGGGTCTCAACCAAGTATTGCTGGTGCCTGGATGCGATGCTCAGATCCATGCCCGGCATGTTGTGTGCATAAAGAAAGATGCAGGTATTGCCTGCCATACACGGTTAAACTGTAGCCATGTATTATTGCCTGTATTCCTATTAGGTATATACTCACCCTCGGACGCGCCCTGCTTCTTTCCGCCAGCCTTCCTTCCTAAGAATGAGCGCGTGAAGGACCTTAGATGACGTTGCGGCTTGTCCATGTGACCGCTCGCGACCAATCACAAGCCGCGACGTCACCGCAGGTCATTCACGCGCTCATTCTTAGGAAGGAAGCCTGCAGGTTAGTACCAGGGCGCGTCCGAGGGTGAGTATATCAATATTTTTTATTTTGATTCTTTATTTAACACTTAAATATGGATTCCGATACCGATTCCCGATATCGCAAACATATCGGAACTCGGTATCGGAATTCCGATACAGATTCAGAAGATCGCCGACCTCATGGCCGACCCCACTCAGGGGTCGGGTCGGGTTTCATGAAACCCGACTTTGCCAAAAGTCGGCGACTTCTGAAAATGGCCGACCCGTTTCGCTCAACCCTACTCATCACTACTGAATAGAGATTTTTACCTCAGAATTCAGAATTTTGATAATGACTGATCAATTCTGGCAGAGAAAGAAGCAAACTTGTCTGATAAACCTTATTATGAAGTTGCTTATTTTCATGTGTACTACTGATTTAAGAAATAAAAATTAAAACGACGTTACGCTTTAACAGAGCCATAACAGCTTCATGATTGCACCTTTTTACCTAATGAATCTTGCGAGATCCCAATGAGTTATAAAAGCAAGAATAATGCAGCAGACCTTTTGTATTTAGTATTTGCTATCACAAACGCCGGATGAAATTGAGAATAGTAGAAATGTGAACAGATGAGGATGTTTCTCAGCGAATATGTCAGCAGGTTTTTTCCACTTAATCTAAGAGTACCATAATGTAGAGACCAAAAACCATGATTACAATGATGTATCAATTACTGAGCTACTTGCTGTAGTTTTGATTAAAATCACTACAAAAAAGTGTATGTACAGGTTTGATAAAATCAAATACTAGACGATTCAATAAGAATGCTAATTGCACAAAGTGACAAGGCAAAAATTCAAACTTACAACTATGAAGTAACATGTAACCAATAATGGAGAATGTGAGCCCTCGCGGGCAGGGTCATCTCTCCTCTTGTACCAGTCGGTGAATCGTTTTGCTTCGATTGTACTTTTTTTGTTATATACACCCCTTTTCACATGTAAAGCGCCATGGAATAAATGGCGCTATAATAAGCCACAAACAGCCTAAGGCTGGAGTCACACACAACATATAAAATATCGGTCCGTTTTACACGGACGAGAATCTCAGAAATGTTCTCTGAACAGTGATCTGTATGTCATCCGTCTGCAGTGCGAGGATGCGACTTTTCTCACATCTAACCATCCGTGTGACATCCGTATGGCGAGATTTTCTCACTGGCTTGCAAAATGGACAAATAATGGATTCATGGGCTGAAATATTCATGAAAATATATATTATAAATTATTATGCAAATTGGATTTAAGTGTCATAAAGATTTAATTGTTTTGTTTTTCAAATAAACTCATGGATGGTATTGTGTCTCAGGGCTCAATGGATCACTGAAATCAATCTTAAACACATGTGATATTTAGTTTTCCAGGTGATTCTAATTTAAAAGAAAACTACTTAAAAACGATGTTCCACATTATTAAGCAGGCCACAAGTTTCAAGCAATATGGGAAACAAAAAGGATCTCTCAGCTGCTGAAAAGCGTTAAATAGTGCAATGCCTTGGACAAGGTATGAATACATTAGATATTTCACAAAACTTAAGTGATCATCATACTGTGAAGAGATTTGTGACTGAAACAGAGCACATACAGAGTTCATGCAGATAAAGGCATAATGAGGAAGGTTTCTGCCAGACAAATTCATTAGATTAAGAGAGCAGCTGCCAAAATACCATTAGAAAGCAGCAAACCATTATTTGAAGCTGCTGGTGCGTCTGGAGTCCCTCGAACCTCAAGGTGTAGGATACTTCAAAGGCTTGCTGTGGTGCATAAACCTACTATTCGGCCACCCCTAAACAGTGTTCACAAGCAGAAATGGTTGCAGTGAGCCCAGACATACATGAAGACTAATTTGCAAACAGTTTTGTTTACTGATGAGTGTCGAGCAACCCTGGATGGTCCAGATGGATGGAGTAGTGGATGATTGGTGGATGGCCACCATGTCCCAACAAGGCTGCAACATCAGCAAGGAAGTAGAAGAGTCATGTTTTGGCCGGAATTATGGGGAAATGGCTAGTAGGGCCTTTTAACCCCTTCATGACCTTGGGATTTTCTGTTTTTCTGTGTTCATTTTTCGCTCCCCTCCTTCCCAGAGCCATAACTTTTTTATTTCTCCGTCCATATGGCAATGTGAGGGCTTATTTTTTGCGGGACGAGTTGTACTTTTGAACAACATCATTGGTTTTAGCATGTCGTAAACTAGAAAACGGGAAAAAAATTCCAAGTGCGGTGAAATTGCAAAAAAAGTGCAATCTCACACTTGTTTTTTGTTTGGCTTTTTTGCTAGGTTCAATAAATGCTAAAACTGACCTGCTATTATGATTCTCCAGGTCAGTACGAGTTCATAGACACCTAACATGACTAGGTTCTTTTTTATTTCCGTGGTGAAAAAAAATTCCAAACTTTGCTAAAAAAAAAAATGGCGCCATTTCGGTGCAGATACGTTCTTTTGATCGCCCGTTATTGCATTTTAATGCAATGTCGCGGCGACCAAAAAAACATAATTCTGGTGTTTCAAATTTTTTTCTCGCTACACTGTTTAGCGATCAGGTTAATGCTTTTTTTTATTGATAGATTGGGCGAATCTGAACGCAGCGATACCAAATATGTGTAGATTTGATTTTTTTTTTTATTGATTTATTTTGAATGGGGCGAAAGGGGGGTGATTTAAACTTTTATATATATATATTTTTTTTTCCACATTTTTTTAACTTTTTTTTTTACTTTTACCATGCTTCAATAGCCTCCATAGGAGGCTAGAAGCAGGCACAACCCGATCGCCTCTGCTACATAGCAGCGATCTGATGTTCGCTGCTATGCAGCAGAATTGCAGGTGTGCTGTGAGCGCCGACCACAGGGTGGCGCTCACAGCTACCGGCGATCAGTAACCATAGAGGTCTCAAGGACCTCTATGGTTACAATGGAGAAGTATCGCCGACCTCCGATCATCTGACGTGGATCAGCGATGCGCTCATTTCCGGCCACCCGGCCGGAAGCTGTAGTTAAATGCCGCTGTCTGCGTTTGACAGCGGCATTTAACTAGTTAATAGGCGCGGGCAGATCGCGATTCTGCCCGCGCCTATTACGGGCACATGTCAGCTGTTCAAAACAGCTGACATGTCCCGGCTTTGATGCGGGCTCACCGCCGGAGCCCGCATCAAAGCGGGGCTTCTGACCTCGGACATACTATCCCGTCCGAGGTCAGAAAGAGGTTAAGGTTCCTGAAGATGTGAATATGACCTCTGCAAAGTTTATAGTTTCTGACTGACAACTTTCTTCCATGGTCTAAAAAGCAGAAACGTGCCTTCAGGAGCAAAATCATCTTCATGCATGACCATGCACCATCTCATGCTGCAAAGAATACCTTGTAGTCATTGGCTGCTATGGGCATAAAAGGAGATAAACTCATGGTGTGGCCACCATCTTCCCCTGACCTCAACCCTATAGAGAACCTTTGGAGTATCATCAAGCAAAAGATCTGTGAGGGTGGGAGGCCATTCACATCAAAACAGGAGCTCTGGGAGGCTATTCTGACTTCATGCAAAGAAATACAAGCAGAAACTCTCCAAAAACTCACAAGTAACTTGGCCTGTTAGAATGTTTTGGAGTTAAATAGCTTTTTTGTTCATTGAATGTGACCTCCTAATGCTGCAAATTCCACAAATGAGCATTTTCAGTTCTTTAAAACATATCAAATGTTTAGAAATACTACTGTGCCTAATAATTTGGACCAGTGCATTTTGAGTTTTTATTCATTTTGGAGATTTTACTGTTATCATTGGGAGGTTTCTTCAATAAAATTCGATGTATACTCTAACGGGTGATAACTTTTATTAGACTGACTGTCATTTGCACTGACCATTTAGGAAAATACGACAAAAATATAATTTGCATAATTTGGAACATGGTGTGTATATATAATTTCAGACAGAGCTAGATAGCAGAAAAGCTGGTAATTCAATAGCTTTTGCTAAATCATTATCGAACCCGACAGGATATGAGACATGGTTTACATACAGTAAACCACTGCATATCCGTTATTTTTATATATCCCTCCCTAATAATGTTAGTAGTGTGTGTCTGTGTAAAATGTGGGAGCTGTAGGTGTTAAAGGGTTAATTCACAGAAAAAACTGGCGTGGGCTCCCGCACAACTTTCTCCGCCAGAGGGGGAAAGCCAGTAACTGAGGGCAGATATCAATAGCCCAGAGAGGGACCATGGTTATTGCCCCCCAGCTAAAAACATCTGCCCCCAGCCACCCCGGAAAAGGCACATCTGTAAGAGTGTTTCTCGCACCCATAGACTTTCATTGGCGATTCTCAGCCGATATACGGTGCAAATCGTAGCATGCTGCAACTTTCTCTCGCAACGTATAATACGGCTGCGAAAAAACTGATAGGAGCTGCCCCATAGATTAACATTGTTCCCAGTGCTATGCGATTTTTTTTTTTTTTTTTTTTTTTTTTTTTTAAATTGCATAGTACTCGTCCGTATTATACGGTAGTGTGACTCCGGCCTTACTGAGGATATTCACATGGATGCATCCACTGGTTGCATCAGCTGTCCAATAGAATGAAAGCCGATGTATCTACTCTGGTTACACCATCCACAATATGATTGACTGTAAAAGCTTCGTGTCCCGGCCTGCAGCTACTGTCTCAATGCCTGCTCTCCACGAGGAACTTTGAATGCTGATGGTGATGTCACTGTGATTGGCGACAAGGTGCAGCTAATTCCAGCACACTGCAAAATCCTATAGTTCTATTTGTCTCCATCATGTAGAGTATGGACATTAATATATTAGCCGCGGCACTTTCTTAAGAAGCATTTAGCGAGTCAAGCATATTATGGAGTGTATAACCAGAGTGGACACTATGTATATATGACTACTTTCCTTCTATTGGGCATTTGGACAACCGATAATGCAACCAGTGGATGAATGATATCCATGTGAATATCCTCAGTAAGGTCATATCTGGCTTCTTTTATTGGTTCTATATCAGTGCATAGGTGTCATTTTGAATTTTCTCCTTGTTACTTTGCGCTATTATCTTTCTGTTGTATATCATTTTAACCCTATTGTGGTCAGGGAGAATTCTCTGCAGCAGGTGAAGTGTATTGTGATTACAGTTGGCGCCAGTGGTAAATATTTGAATCTCTTATTGTTTGATAAAATCACTGGTTTATCAACGGGACATTTTATCTAGAGACCAGTGAACCTGCTGCCATGTACAATTGTGGCCAAAAGTATTGACTCCCCTGCAATTCTGTCAGATAATACTCAGTTTCTTCCTGAAAATGATTGCAAACACAAATTAACTGGTATTATTATCTTCATTTAATTTGTCTTAAATGAAAAAACACAAAAAGAATTGTCCTAAAGCCAAATTGGATATAATTCCACTCCAAACATAAAAAAGGGGGTGGACAAAAGTATTGGCACTGTTCGAAAAATCATGTGATGCTTCTCTAATTTGTGTAATTAACAGCACCTGTAACTTACCTGTGGCACCTAACAGGTGTTGGCAATAACTAAATCACACTTGCAGCCAGTTGACATGGATTAAAGTTGACTCAACCTCTGTCCTGTGTCCTTGTGTGTACCACATTGAGCATGGAGAAAAGAAAGAAGACCAAAGAACTGTCTGAGGACTTGAGAAACCAAATTATGAGGAAGCATGAGCAATCTCAAGGCTACAAGTCCATCTCCAAAGACCTGAATGTTCCTGTGTCTACCGTGCGCAGTGTCATCAAGAAGTTTAAAGCCCATGGCACTGTGGCTAACCTCCCTAGATGTGGACGGAAAAGAAAAATTGACAAGAGATTTCAACACAAGATTGTGCGGATGTTGGATAAAGATCCTCGACTAACATCCAAACAAGTTCAAGCTGCCCTGCAGTCTGAGGGTACAACAGTGTCAACCCGTACTATCCGTCGGCATCTGAATGAAAAGGGACTGTATGGTAGGAGACCCAGGAAGACCCCACTTCTTACCCCGAGACATAAAAAAGCCAGGCTGGAGTTTGCCAAAACTTACCTGAAAAAGCCTAAAATGTTTTGGAAGAATGTTCTCTGGTCAGATGAGACAAAAGTAGAGCTTTTTGGGCAAAGGCATCAACAGGGTTTACAGGAGAAAAAAACAGGCATTCAAAGAAAAGAACACAGTCCCTACAGTCAAACATGGTGGAGGTTCCCTGATGTTTTGGGGTTGCTTTGCTGCCTCTGGCACTGGACTGCTTGACCGTGTGCATGGCATTATGAAGTCTGCAGACTACCAAAAATTTTTGCAGCATAATGTAGGGCCCAGTGTGAGAAAGCTGGGTCTCCCTCAGAGGTCATGGGTCTTCCAGCAGGACAATAACCTAAAACACTTCAAAAAGCACTAGAAAATGGTTTGAGAGAAAGCACTGGAGACTTCTAAGGTGGCCAGCAATGAGTCCAGACCTGAATCCCATAGAACACCTGTGGAGAGATCTAAAAATGGCAGCTTGGAGAAGGCACCCTTCAAATATCAGGGACCTGGAGCAGTTTGGCAAAGAAGAATGGTCTAAAATTCCAGCAGAGCATTGTAAGAAACTCATTGATGGTTACCGGAAGCGGTTGGTCGCAGTTATTTTGGCTAAAGGTTGTGCATACAAGTATTGGGCTGAGGGTGCCAATTCTTTTGTCTGGCCCATTTTTGGAGTTTTGTGTGAAATGATCAATGTTTTGCTTTTTGCTTCATTCTCTTTTGTGTTTTTTCATTTAAGACAAATTAAATGAAGATAATAATACCAAAGAATTTGTTTGCAATCATTTTCAGGAAGAAACTGAGTATTATCTGACAGAATTGCAGGGGTGTCAATACTTTTGGCCACAACTGTAGTTCTCCATTCATGAGCTCCATATAACTCCACTCTTGCCACTAATTTGCAGTTTTCTGCGTAAACTCTGCAAAGGCAGAAAGCAGCCAATCAGTGGTGTAGGCGGGGTTATACAGAGCTCAGCATTCCAAGAACTGTTAGATCTGCAGAAGAGAAAACTGATTTTATAAAAAAAAATACAACACATAGTCCAGTAAGTGACACATCACTGGAATCCAGGTCTTTGTCCCCAAATTCACGATCCTCTTAGATGGGGTAGTGATAACCCCTGTGATTGATTCCCTTTAAGTTATAATATTTTCTATGGATGGCATTTTCTTATTCTATTTAATGTCATCATTGACTGTATTTAGGGCTTTATTTTCTTCTACATCACTATTCCCTCTTTTTTCATATAATTTTTTTTATTCTCTCATATCCAATTTTACTTGTTTTAAACCGAGTCAGGACCGTTCCGTTTAATTTGTTTCCTTTTTTCTTTTTTTCTCTAAAATGGATTGCCTAGGATTACATAAAAGGTCTGCTTTTCTCCCAGAAACAAGTGGATGATTCTAAGTTACACTACCAGATACTACCCTTCAGCCTAAGATCTGCTTATGTTTTCCTTCTATTTGGGAGTGTTATTTTTCTTGGTTACTGTTTTATAGAAAAATGATACATCAAATTATTTGCACTTTATAAGAGATGTAACCCAGTTAACGTGAGGCTAATTGCTTGACTCTGCAAAATTCACCGTCACCCTGCCATATATGCATCTTTTAAAAAATGAAACATTAAAGAGTATTGAATTCCACTAGCACATAGTTTTTTCCGTCATAAAAGATGATCTTTGGATTTTCTGTTCATGTAAGGAAAACTTATTAAAGCATTACAGGCTTCCTACTTTCTAATAATATTTAGCAGATAAATGGGAATAAAGGGTAACAGAGTTTATAGGACGTTTCCATGTCCTAAACGAAGTTGCTGATTAGGGAGATCTCCCAAGAACAAAAGCTGCTTTTAATCAATAGATCTTGGAATAATAATAAGTTCCACAATTAGATGTGTTTAAATAAAATGTTCCTGTGCTGAGATAATTTTATAAATGTGCCCCTGCTGTGTACTGTGTAATGGCTGTGTCTGACCGTGCAGGGTCTGATCTTACCACAGCTCCTGGGCAGGGGAGGAACCAAAGAGTATACGGTCAGGACAGCAGGGGGTCACTGCTGATTCTTTTTGTGAGGTAAAACATTTCCCTGCCTGTTTAAAAAAAATAAAAATATTTCAAAGAAAGATAATAATTTGGTCTCCCATGCTCTTATGTCTGTATTCTCTTTTTCTTCCTCCCCTGCCCAGGAGTTGTGGTATGATCAGACCATGTCCCTGTACGGTCAGACACAGCCATTAGACAGTACACAGCAGGGGCACATTTATAAGATTATCTCAGCACAGGAACATTTTATTTAAACACATCCAACTATGGAAGTTATTATTAATCCAAGATTTGTTCATTAAAATGAACTTTTGTTTATGTTTTGTTTGTATTGGTCGTGGTGGACTGTGGCATTTTATGTTCTAGTGGAAGTACCAACGTATGCCCAGAATGGGTTATGTATCATAGTTGTAATTAGAAAAGTGTGCCAGTTGGTAAGTACACTTTTTAATATGTATGCGCACTAAGGGTTTCTTGGATGAGCATCATTCCTGGCTCTTGGTTTTCTTTAAAGCACAAGAAAGCAACGATGCCTACATTCTAAAATTGTCAGTGGTGCAGATCACACACTAATGGTTTTATCTAACCCTTTCATATAACGCACATTTACATCATTTGTCAAGTCCATGATTTTTATGCAGGCTCTACGCCAAAACCCACATCTTTCCTGTCCGATGAGAGCTGATTTAACCTGTTAAATGATGCTATCAATCTCTGACAGTGGCATTTAATGCACGTGCCCACCGGCACGCCCGCGACATGATCACGGGGTGCCAATGTGTTATGACAGCCAGATGCACTGCTATGCATAGTGGAAGCAATCAGATGATCACAGTTTCAAGTCACCCTGCTTTTTCCCCTTAAAAAATAAAGCAAACAAAAAACCCCCCAGATATTTGGTATTGCTGCAATCAGAAAAGTCTGATCTTTTAAAATATAAAGTAAATTAATCCGATCGGTAAATGGCATAACGAGAAAAAAAAAAACGCCAGGGTTGTGTTTTTTTTTCACTGCCACGCCACTGCAATAAAATAGAATAAGAGGTGATCAAAATATAAAATTGGTTTCATTAAAAATACCCCTTTCACAAGAGGTACAGGAGGGCTTCCTGAAAAATGTTGCATTGATTGCAGGGACTGCCCTGCTATCAAGTCATATGCACCCCAATAAGCCTTTGAACCCAAGTACTGGATGGCCACAGTAAAACCCACTTCACATTCTTCAGTTGGTCCTGCCATACTGTTTCCTTATGCATTGAATGCAAGTTCCGCCTTGACCAAAATTTGCACGCACCCCAATCCCCTTTGGAAGAAACATGGAGGAGGGCCTCATAAAAAAAACTGTCCCATTACAAAGGAGTGGGTCTCCTAGACTTGTAATGAGTAGGGTTGAGCGAAACGGATCGTTCATTTTCATAAGTCGCCGACTTTTGGCAAAGTCGGTGTCTCATGAAACCCGACCCGATCCCTGTGTGGGGTCGGCCATGTGGTACGCGACTTTCGCGCCAAAGTCGCGTTTCAATGACGCTAAAAGCGCCATTTCTCAGCCAATGAAGGTGGACGCAGAGTGTGGGCAGCGTGATGACATAGATCTCAGTCCCCACCATCTTAGAGAAGGGCATTGCAGTGATTTGCTTGCTTTCTGCCGCGTCACAGGGGCTATAAAGGGGCGTTCCCGCCGACCGCCATCTTACTGCTGCTGATCTGAGCGTAGGGAGAGGTGCCTCTTCGTCAGAAGCAGGGATAGACAGTGTTAGGCAGGGTACATTCACCCCCAAACCACTTGTGCTGTAGCGATTTCCACTGTCCAACACCACCTTTTGTTTGCAGGACAGTGGAAGCTACATTTTTTTTTCCTCAGCGCTGTAGCTCATTGGGCTGCCCTAGAAGGCTCCCTGATAGCTGCGTTGCTGTGTGTGTACGCCGCTGTGCAAACCAACTGCTTTTTTCAAAGCACAAATCCTGTTGTTCCTTCCTTTCTGCACAGCTATCTTGTTTGTTTGTCCACACTTTTGTGTGCAGCAGTCCTTTTAATAGCTGCCTGCCATACTTTTCTGAGATTACTGCAGGGAGATAAAGATTGGCAAGTCTGCCTCTGAGCCAGTGCTGTGTGTGGCATCTGTCTCATTGTGTGCCACCGAAAACCACTGTGTAATACTGGGCCATTTTTTTTTGGGGGGGGGGGGGTAAATTCTCCCTGTAAAAAAAAAAAATTAATAGTGGGAGCTAAAGATTGGCAAGTCTGCCTCTGTGCCATTGCTGTGTGTGGCATCTGTCTCATTGTGTGCCACCGAAAACCACTGTGTAATACTGGGCCATTTTTTTTGGGGGGGTAAATTCTCCCTGTAAAAAAAAAAAAAAAATTAATAGTGGGAGTCTGGGAGATAAAGATTGGCAAGTCTGCCTCTGTGCCAGTCCTGTGTGTGGCATCTGTCTCTCATTGTGTGCCACAGAAAACCTAGTGTGTAGTATTTTTTTTTTTTTTTTTTATTGTCCCAGAAAAAAAAATAAAATAGTGGGAGATTAAGATTGGCATTTCTGCTTGAGTGCTGGGCCTGTGTGTGCCGTCTGTCTCAAATTATTGGGGCACAGAAAACCTAGTGTGTAACATTGGGCCTGATTTTCCTTTCAGTGTCAGGCACCTATAAAGGTATATATAAATCCAACAGAAGTTTGAGTTCACCTTATAAGTTGTTTTACAGTAACAAATACCGTTACTTTGGTTACGTTTTGCAAACAATGAGGAAGTCTAGTGGAAGAGGTCGTGGCCGTGGGCGGTCATTGTCAGCTGGTAATGATGGTAGTGGTGGTGGAGCATCAGGTGGTCGTGGTAAAAGCAGTACAGCACCTAAGTCTCGAGTTGTTGAGCCAGGTTCGTTGTCTGGCTACACAAGGCCTCGAACGCTCTCTTTTCTGGGAGTAGGAAAACCACTTTTGAAGCCGGAGCAGGAGGAACAAGTATTGGCTTTCATTGCTGACTCTGCCTCTAGCTCTTTCGCCTCCTCCTCGGAAAGTGCCAAATGTCAGAGCAGTGCATTGTCAGTGGATGCTCCCGGTCAGGAACAAGTCGCTTCCTTGTGTCCTTCACCCAGAACAACAGAGAAGGATGCGTCAGTCGACACAACAGGTTACTCCATGGAGCTCTTTACACATACCGTTCCTGGGTTAGACAGTGAAACAGTTAACAGGCCATGCCCATTAGAAGTTGAATCGGACATGGAGCGCACAGATCCACAGCCAGATTACTATGCTGTTCCTTTGACTCAGAGCAGAACATTGCCCTCGCAGTGTACTGAGGCAGAATCAAACCCAGCGGAGACTATGGTGCCCCGTCATGAACGCTATACCACCGGCTTACACGGTGACACAGACGAAGTTGCACACGACATAGAAGAGGAGGTCATAGATGACCCAGTTGTTGACCCCGATTGGCAGCCATTGGGGGAACAGGGTGCAGGCGGCAGTAGTTCTGAAGCGGAGGAGGAGGAGCCACAGCAGGCATCAACATCACAACAGGTTCCATCTGCCGGGCCCGTATCTGGCCAAAAACGCGTGCCAAAACCAGTTGGAGGACAGCGTGGCCATCCGGTTAAAGAAGCTCAGTCTGCAATGCCTGAAAAGGTATCCAATAGTAGAAAGAGTGCAGTCTGGCATTTTTTTAAACAACATCCAAATGATCAGCGCAAAGTCATCTGTCAAAAATGTTCAACTACCTTAAGCAGAGGTCAGAATCTTAAAAGTCTAAATACAAGTTGCATGCATAGACATTTATCCACCATGCATTTGCAAGCCTGGACTAACTACCAAACGTCCCTAAAGGTTGCAGCACCCTCGGCCAATGAAGCTAGTCAGCAACGCTACATCCCTTCCCTCACTGTAAACCCACCATTTCCTGCACCACCTGCAGTATCAGTGCAGCTTTCGTCGCCAGGTCAAAGCAGTCAGGGAATCACCAGGTTTGCAGTAGGAAACACTGCATGTAGGGCACCATCAAGAATACCATCTCCAACCCTCTCTCACTTATGTCCATGTCCACCGGCACCACCGCTAGTTCCACGATCTCCAGCTCTCCAGTCCAGCTCACCCTACATGAGACTCTTGTTAGGAAAAGGAAGTACTCATCCTCGAATCCGCGTACACAGGGTTTGAACGCCCACATTGCTAGACTAATCTCATTAGAGATGATGCCCTACCAGTTAGTTGAAAGCAAAGCTTTCAAAGCGCTGATGGACTACGCTGTACCACGCTACGAGCTACCCAGTCGACACTTCTTTTCTAGAAAAGCCATCCCAGCCCTCCAACAGCATGTTAAAGACCGCATCGTCCATGCACTCAGGCAGTCTGTGACTACAAAGGTGCACCTGACAACAGATGCATGGACCAGTAGGCATGGCCAGGGACGTTACGTGTCCATCACGGCACACTGGGTGAATGTGGTGGATGCAGGGTCCACAGGGGACAGCAATATTGGGACAGTTCTGCCTAGCCCACGGTCAAGGAAAGAGTTGGCTGTAGGCGTTCGCCCCCCCTCCTCCTCTTCCTCGTCCTCCTGCAGAAGCGAGAGCTCGTCCACAGACCGCAGTCACACAGCCACTCCATCCGCAGCTGCCACTGTTGCACACCAGGTGTGCCATTATGGGACAGCTAGTGGCAAGCGTCAGCAGGCTGTATTGGCAATGAAGTGTTTGGGCGACAACAGACACACCGCGGAAGTTCTGTCCGAGTTCTTGCAGAAAGAAACTCAGTCATGGCTGGGCACTGTACATCTTGAGGCAGGCAAGGTAGAGAGTGATAACGGAAGGAATTTCATGGCTGCGATAGCCCTTTCCCAACTGAAACACATTCCTTGCCTGGCTCACACCTTGAACCTGGTGGTGCAGTGCTTCCTGAAAAGTTATCCGGGGTTACCCGACCTGCTCCTTAAAGTGCGCAGACTTTGCTCGCATATCCGCCGTTCGCCCGTACACTCCAGCCGTATGCAGAACTATCAGCGGTCTTTGAACCTTCCCCAGCATCGCCTAATCATCGACGTTGCAACAAGGTGGAACTCCACACTGCACATGCTTAAGAGACTGTGCGAACAGAGGCGTGCTGTTATGTATTTGTGGGATTATACACGGGCAGGCAGTTGGATGGCAGACATGGAGTTGTCAGGTGTGCAGTGGTCGAAGCTACCAGACCTGTGTCAAGTCCTTCAGTGTTTTGAGGAATGCACACGGCTGGTTAGTGCAGACAACGCCATAATAAGCATGAGCATCCCCCTAATGCGTCTGCTGATGCAAAGTTTGACGCACATAAAGGAGCAGGCGTCTGCAGCCGAGGAAGAGGAAAGCCTTGATGACAGTCAGCCATTGTCTGGTCAGGGCCGTGTAGAGGACGCGGTAGCGGGCGAAGAGGAGGAGGAGGACGAGGAGGATGATGTGGATGAGTACTTTTTTAATGAGGAAGCTTCTCCTGGGCCAACAGAAATTAGTGGCGTTGCAAGGCCGGGTTCTGTTTTTTTAAGGGAGACAAGTGACGTAGATTTGCCTGTAACTGCCCCTCAAACCAGCACAACCGCAGATTTGACAACTGGAACTTTGGCCCACATGGCGGATTATGCCTTACGTATCCTCAAAAGGGACCCACGCATTATTAAAATGATGAGCGATGACGATTACTGGTTGGCCTGCATCCTTGACCCTCGCTATAAAGGCAAATTGCAAAATATTATGCCACATGAGAACCTCGAACAAATATTAGCAACCAAACAAGCAACTCTTGTAGACCGTTTGATTCAGGCATTCCCAGCACACAGCGCCAGTGATGGTTCTCACACGAGCTGCAGGGGGCTACAGGGCAGAGGTGTTAGAGGTGCACAGATCAGAAGTGGCGTTGGATAGAGGGGTTTTCTGACCAGGTTGTGGAGTGATTTCGCAATGACCGCAGACAGGACAGGTACTGCAGCATCTATTCAAAGTGACAAGAGACAACATTTGTCCAGTATGGTTACTAACTATTTTTCATCCCTTATCGATGTTCTCCCTCAACCGTCATTCCCATTTGATTACTGGGCATCCAAATTAGACACCTGGCCTGAATTGGCAGAATATGCATTGCAGGAGCTTGCTTGCCCAGCAGCTAGTGTGCTATCAGAAAGAGTATTCAGTGCTGCTGGTTCAATATTAACCGAAAAAAGGACTCGTCTGGCTACCCAAAATGTGGATGATCTCACCTTCATTAAAATGAACCACTCCTGGATTTCAAATTATTTTGCCCCACCTTTCCCGGCTGACACCTAGCTTTCCTATAAAAAGGTCTTGCTTGTGGACTGGTCTTACTGAGTGTTCCAATCTCTTAATTTGCAGCAGCTGTTTGGCCAGCATACGACATGTTTACACCTCCCTCAATGGGAAAACTCCCCCCACGGGGCAGTGGTCTCGCCACTTTTCGCAAGCACCCGTTAGAGTGCCGTTTGTCTGAAGAGGTGGGTGTGCCCGCTTTTGGTCGACGGCACTGCCACTGGGTCCCTCATAGTACAATAAAGTGTCTCTGGCGGTGGTGGCGCGCACCCAACGTCAGACACACTGTTGTAACATGAGGGGCCCTGGGACGGTACCGCCGGCCACAAGAGAGTTCCCCCCCAGCTCAAACTGCTCTACCCCGTGCAAAATTATCGCGCACAGCTCCACCAATGTTTAGTCTATGCG
The DNA here is from genome assembly GCF_051348905.1 of Ranitomeya variabilis. Classification (NCBI taxonomy): domain Eukaryota; kingdom Metazoa; phylum Chordata; class Amphibia; order Anura; family Dendrobatidae; genus Ranitomeya; species Ranitomeya variabilis. The sequence continues at coordinate 214,999,953 of NC_135232.1, read as the reverse complement.
CAGTTATAGTGCCCCCACTGCCGCAGGGCCGAGGGGTACCCGGTACCGGGCCTCTGAGTCTCTGCTCTGGGGTTGTCACGGTGGCTAGACCCGGTCCGTGACCCTGCTGAGGGGCGTACAGTAATAGATGTGGATGGTGGTGGTGGTGCGGTGCAGTAAATAACGAGGACACCAGGTTGCAGTCTCTTTACCTCTTTACTGAAGGCTTCTGGGTCCTCAGTCCGGAATACGGTTAGCCGGGCTGCGCAAGTCCGGCCGGTCCGATGGCACCTCCAGAGTTCCCTTCGCAGGTGGAAATCTGTGTCTTCCTTCTAGCGCTATGTGTTGTGGTCCTCCCTGTTGTGTATCTGCTTTTTAGGCTCCCCTGGTGGTTGCTGGTGGTACTGGTGACTTGTTTGCACTTTGCTGTTTCTGTTCACCTGCTTCCATCAGTGTTTGGGAGTTTCCTATTTAGCCTTGCTCTCCAGTCATTTCCTTGCCGGTCATCATTGTAACCAGAGCCTTCGGTTGCATGTTCCTGCTACTAGTCTGCTGATCAGCTAAGTGGACTTTGTCCTTTTGTTTTGTATCTTTTGTCCAGTTTGCAGTTTTTGTTATTCTCTGTAGCTGGAAGCTCTTGCGGGCTGAAATTGCCACTCCTGTGTCATGAGTTGACACAGGAGTCTTAAAGTAATTTCAGGATGGTTTTTGAAAGGGTTTTCAGTTGACCGTGAAGTCCTCTTTTGTATCCTTCTGCTATCTAGTAAGTGGACCTCTCTTTGCTAAATCTACTTTCATACTGTGTATGTCTTTTCCTCTTAACTCACCGTTATTACATGTGGGGGGCTGCTATCATCTTTTGGGGTATTTCCCTAGAGGTAAGCCAGGTCTGTTCCTTCCTCTACCAGGCGTAGTTAGTCCTCCGGCTGGCGCGTGGCATCTAGGAAGTCGTAGGTATGCTCCCTGGCTATTATTAGTTGTGTGGTAGATTTAGCTCACGGTCAGCTCAAGATTCCATCTCCCAGAGCTCGTCCGTTATTTTTGTGTTCTGATGTTTCCCTGCCATTGGGAACCATGACAGTATGACCGGCCTGTGTTAAACTTATTGGCAGAAGAAAGGAGAGAAAAAAGAAGTCTGTAAATTTTTTTTTTTTTTTTTTCCCCTATGCTTGCTCCATAGTTGGATCAGTTGTATTTCAGCTCTAATTACAGCCTTTGCCTTTCTCTCCTTATAATCCTTGAATGGCTCTGAGCTCACCTGTTTAAAGATGGACCCTCAGAGTTTGGCTGCAGGTTTAAATAATCTTGCTACGAAGGTGCAAAATTTACAAGATTTTGTTATTCATGCTCCTATTTCTGAACCTAAAATCCCTACACCAGAGGTGTTTTCTGGAGATAGATCTCGGTTTCTGAATTTCAAATATAATTGTAAATTATTCCTTTCTCTCAGACCTCACTCCTCAGGAGATCCTGTCCAGCAGGTTAAGATTGTAATCTCTTTGCTGCAATGTGACCCTCAAAATTGGGCATTTTCATTGGCACCAGGGGATCCTGCGTTGCTCAATGTGGATGCGTTTTTTCTGGCTTTAGGGTTGCTTTATGAGGAACCTAATTTGGAGATTCAAGCTGAAAAAGCTTTGATAGCCCTTTCTCAAGGGCAAGATGAAGCTGAGATATACTGCCAAAAATTTCGTAAATGGTCTGTACTTACTCAGTGGAATGAGTGCGCCCTAGCAGCAAATTTCAGAGAGGGCCTTTCTGATGCCGTTAAAGATGTTATGGTCGGGTTCCCTGCGCCTACAGGTCTGAATGAGTCCATGACAATGGCTATTCAGATTGATCGGCGTTTGCGGGAGCGCAAACCCGTGCACCATTTGGCGGTATCTTCTGATGAGACGCCAGAGAAAATGCAATGTGACAGAATTATGTCCAGAAGCGAGCGGCAGAATTATAGGCGTAAAAATGGGTTATGCTTTTATTGTGGTGATTCTGCTCATGTTATATCAGCATGCTCCAAGCGTACTAGGAAGGTTGACAAGTCTATTTCAATTGGCACTTTGCAGTCCAAATTTATTTTGTCTGTAACCTTGATTTGTTCATTATCAGTTATTACCGTGGATGCCTATGTGGACTCTGGCGCCGCTCTGAGTCTTATGGACTGGTCCTTTGCCAGGCGCTGTGGGTTTGATTTAGAGCCTCTGGAAGTCCCTATACCTCTGAAGGGTATTGATTCTACACCTTTGGCTTGTAATAAACCACAATTCTGGACGCAAGTGACTATGCGTATGACTCCAGACCATCAGGAGGTGATTCGCTTCCTTGTGTTGTACAATTTACATGATGTTTTGGTGCTTGGATTACCATGGTTACAATCACATAACCCAGTCCTTGACTGGAAAGCTATGTCTGTGTTAAGCTGGGGATGTCGGGGGGTTCATGGGGACATACCTTTGGTGTCCATTTCGTCATCTATTCCCTCTGAGATTCCGGCATTTTTGTCCGATTATCGTGATATTTTTGAAGAGCCTAAAATTGGTTCACTCCCTCCCCACAGAGATTGTGATTGCGCCATAGATCTGATTCCTGGCAGTAAATTTCCAAAGGGTCGTTTGTTTAACCTATCTGTACCTGAACATGCTGCTATGCGCGAGTATATTAAGGAGTCCCTGGAAAAGGGACATATTCGTCCTTCGTCATCACCTTTAGGAGCCGGTTTTTTCTTTGTCTCTAAAAAGGATGGCTCTCTGAGGCCTTGTATTGATTATCGACTCCTGAATAAAATTACAGTCAAATATCAGTATCCGTTGCCTTTGCTGACTGATTTGTTTGCTCGCATAAGGGGGGCTAAGTGGTTCTCTAAGATTGATCTTCGTGGGGCGTATAATTTGGTGCGAATTAAGCAGGGGGATGAGTGGAAAACCGCATTTAATACGCCTGAGGGCCATTTTGAGTATTTAGTAATGCCTTTCGGCCTTTCTAATGCACCTTCGGTCTTTCAGTCCTTAATGCATGATATTTTCCGTGAATATTTGGATAAATTTATGATTGTGTATTTGGATGATATTTTGATTTTTTCTGATGACTGGGAGTCTCATGTTCAGCAGGTCAGGAGGGTTTTTCAGGTTTTGCGGGAGAATTCTTTGTGTGTAAAGGGTTCAAAGTGTGGTTTTGGGGTTCAAAAAATTTCCTTTTTGGGGTACATTTTTTCCCCTTCTTCTATTGAGATGGACCCTGTCAAGGTTCGGGCTATTTATGACTGGACGCAGCCTACTTCTCTGAAGAGTCTTCAGAAATTCTTGGGCTTTGCTAATTTTTATCGTCGATTTATAGCTGGTTTTTCTGGCGTTGCTAAACCTCTGACGGATTTGACTAAGAAGGGTGCTGATGTTGTCAATTGGTCCCCTGCTGCTGTGGAGGCCTTTAGGGAGCTTAAGCGCCGCTTTTTGTCTGCCCCTGTGTTGCGCCAGCCTGATGTTTCTCTTCCCTTTCAGGTTGAGGTTGATGCTTCCGAGATCGGAGCGGGGGCGGTCTTGTCGCAGAAAAGTTCCGACTGCTCGGTGCTGAGACCTTGCGCATTCTTTTCTCGAAAATTTTCGGCCGCCGAGCGAAACTATGATGTTGGTAATCGGGAGCTTTTGGCCATGAAGTGGGCATTTGAGGAGTGGCGTCATTGGCTTGAGGGTGCCAGACATCAGGTGGTAGTTTTGACTGATCACAAGAATCTGATTTATTTAGAGTCTGCCAGGCGCCTGAATCCTAGACAGGCACGTTGGTCGTTGTTCTTTTCTCGGTTTAATTTTGTGGTCTCGTACTTACCGGGTTCTAGGAATGTGAAGGCAGATGCTCTTTCTAGGAGTTTTGAGCCTGACTCTCCTGGGAATTCTGAACCTGCTGGTGTCCTTAAGGATGGGGTAGTTTTGTCTGCTGTCTCCCCAGATCTGCGACGTGCTTTGCAAGAATTTCAGGCGGATAGACCTGATCGTTGTCCGTCTGGTAGACTGTTTGTTCCTGACGATTGGACCAGTAGAGTCATCTCGGAAGTCCATTCTTCTACTCTGGCAGGTCATCCGGGAATTTTTGGCACCAGAGATTTGGTGGCTAGATCCTTCTGGTGGCCTTCTCTGTCTCGAGATGTGCGTGTTTTTGTGCAGTCTTGCGATGTGTGTGCTCGGGCCAAGCCTTGTTGTTCTAGGGCTAGTGGGTTATTGTTGCCCTTGCCTATTCCGAAGAGGCCTTGGACGCACATCTCTATGGACTTTATCTCGGATCTCCCTGTTTCTCAGAAGATGTCTGTCATCTGGGTGGTGTGTGACCATTTTTCTAAAATGGTTCATTTGGTGCCATTGCCTAAGTTGCCTTCCTCATCTGAGTTGGTCCCTCTGTTTTTTCAAAATGTGGTTCGCTTGCATGGTATTCTGGAAAACATCGTTTCTGACAGGGGTACCCAGTTCGTGTCTAGATTTTGGCGGGCAGTCTGTGCCAGGTTGGGCATTGATTTGTCTTTTTCGTCTGCATTCCATCCTCAGACCAATGGCCAGACGGAGCGAACTAATCAAACTTTGGAGACTTATTTGAGGTGTTTTGTGTCTGCGGATCAGGATGATTGGGTTGCCTTTCTGCCGTTGGCAGAGTTTGCGCTTAATAATCGGGCTAGTTCTGCCACTTTGGTTTCTCCTTTCTTTTGCAATTCAGGGTTTCATCCGCGTTTTTCATCTGGTCAGGTTGAATCTTCGGATTGTCCTGGAGTGGATGCGGTAGTGGACCGGTTGCATCGGATTTGGGGACAAGTGGTGGATAATTTGGAATTGTCCCAGGAGAGGACTCAGCAGTTTGCTAACCGCCGTCGTCGTGTTGGTCCTCACCTTCGTGTTGGGGACTTGGTGTGGTTGTCTTCCCGTTTTGTCCCTATGAGGGTTTCTTCTCCTAAATTTAAGCCTCGGTTCATCGGTCCTTATAGGATTTTGGAGATTCTTAACCCTGTTTCCTTTCGTTTGGACCTCCCGGCATCTTTCGCTATCCATAATGTGTTCCATCGGTCGTTGTTGCGGAGATATGAGGTACCGGTGGTTCCTTCTACTGAACCTCCTGCTCCTGTGCTGGTGGAGGGTGAATTGGAGTACGTGGTAGAGAAGATCTTGGACTCCCGTATTTCTAGACAGAGACTTCAATATCTGGTTAAACGGAAGGGCTATGGTCAGGAAGATAATTCTTGGGTAACTGCCTCTGATGTTCATGCCTCGGATTTGGTTCGTGCCTTTCATAGGGCTCATCCAGATCGCCCTGGCGGTTCTTGTGAGGGTTCGGTGCCCCCTCCTTAAGGGGAGGGTACTGTTGTGTATCTGCTTTTTGGGCTCCCCTGGTGGTTGCTGGTGGTACTGGTGACTTGTTTGCACTTTGCTGTTTCTGTTCACCTGCTTCCATCAGTGTTTGGGAGTTTCCTATTTAGCCTTGCTCTCCAGTCATTTCCTTGCCGGTCATCATTGTAACCAGAGCCTTCGGTTGCATGTTCCTGCTACTAGTCTGCTGATCAGCTCAGTGGACTTTGTCCTTTTGTTTTGTATCTTTTGTCCAGTTTGCAGTTTTTGTTATTCTCTGTAGCTGGAAGCTCTTGCGGGCTGAAATTGCCACTCCTGTGTCATGAGTTGACACAGGAGTCTTAAAGTAATTTCAGGATGGTTTTTGAAAGGGTTTTCAGTTGACCGTGAAGTCCTCTTTTGTATCCTTCTGCTATCTAGTAAGTGGACCTCTCTTTGCTAAATCTACTTTCATACTGTGTATGTCTTTTCCTCTTAACTCACCGTTATTACATGTGGGGGGCTGCTATCATCTTTTGGGGTATTTCCCTAGAGGTAAGCCAGGTCTGTTCCTTCCTCTACCAGGCGTAGTTAGTCCTCCGGCTGGCGCGTGGCATCTAGGAAGTCGTAGGTATGCTCCCTGGCTATTATTAGTTGTGTGGTAGATTTAGCTCACGGTCAGCTCAAGATTCCATCTCCCAGAGCTCGTCCGTTATTTTTGTGTTCTGATGTTTCCCTGCCATTGGGAACCATGACACCTCCCCTGCTGTGCTTACGGGATAGTCCCCACAACTGTTGTGTCTGTTTCTCGTGTTCCCTCACAACTCGATTCTGATGTTCTTCTTCTTCTCGTCCCCCAAATCTTATGGTAGGATGCACCCGTATGACGGGAAGGCTCGGAGCTCTTCCGGGACCCTAGAGTCGCCCCTCTCCACAAGTTTCCCCCTATGTCTGCGTAGGTGATGTAGGTGAGACAGCCAGCCTATAGCTCTCTGTCCTGCCGTTGGTTTGAAGTAATGCTTAGAGCCCTGTACTTCCTCGGCGTTCCGGCCACCAGTTATTTACGCCTCAGTAGGATGTTGCCTCAGTCTAACAGCACGACTCCTACTGGTATTCTCCCTGTTGGGTTGATCTCATTTCTCACTCAGCACAATAAATCTCGCTTCTTGTCCTTTCTTAGGGCACCGCCGCTATGAAGTGCAGGCGCGGTCCCGTAGCTTTCTCTCTGTTTGCCAGGCCTCTGTCAGGATCCCACCCCTGACAGGGACCCTACCGAATCTTCCCCTACAACACCTTCTGCCACAAGGTGTTGCCTGGTTCCAACCCAGTCAGCGTTCTCTCTAACTTCCTGCCTAACCCCCAGTTTTACCAGACTGTGAGGAGTGGCCTAATGAATAGTACCCTTAGCTCCCCCTGGAGGCCAGACTGTGAAATGTATTGGTGTCTGTGATACCTGGTCAGATGAACTCCTTCAGTGCCATCAGATGTACCATAGCCCCCCTTAGCTGCGGAGCCAGAGTACTGCAACGACCAGGACTCTGGGGCGCTGCACTCCCCCCGGTTAAATCCAGTACTCCTGGACTGGGAAGAAAACAACAATACATGTCAGCAAAAAGACATACAATTTTGAAAATGCAAGTACAAGTCAACTTTTTAACAGAGCTTCCCTTTATGGGAGGTGAGGACACTTGAACGTTACAAACATGGTTAAATACTTTATAAATAACTTTACTATAAATAACTTTTCTTACCCAACCGGGTATTCTACTAAGTGCAACATTTTGAACACTAATCCAACTTTGCCTTTAAGGACGTACTCGCTAAATCCACTAAAGACCTTCTTATATCACATATAAGGCTAATTAACTTTTATGCATTCTCCTTCTTTAAATCTGCAGGACCGCCTGTCCTAACTGCTCCAGACCTACTGCCTCTCCTTTCTGTTACAGGACCGCTCCTTTCCGCCCGAGCCTACTGTCCTTCCATTACTATACACAGTATAGAACATGTCATTTTTCTTTCAGGTTAACATCACTGAGCCATCTCTGTATGGCTCCTAGGAGGACTCACTACTAACCCCTACGGGTTTTAGCAGCAAAATAGCAGAGAAAAACAATGAACTATTCACAGTGGCAAAGCGTTCAGATATTTACTTAAACCAATCAGGGGGCAGCACCAGCGGAGGCAACCCCTTAGGATATTGCCCGCCGCCTGGCACTGCGTAAGGTGGAGTACTGTCCCATCTGGGGGTTTGTGTACCCACTGTCTTCAGTGCTGGAGCAGCAGAAGCACCACCCACCTGAGGAGGCGCCTCCTTGGCCACGATGGTGGTTGAAGTGACGATGCTGCACGTTGTGGTCTTGACCATAGTGCACGTTGGAGTGACCTCGGTGGTCCTGGTGGTGATCATGGGCTGGCCACAAGGGGGCACCTTTGCTACAGGGGTTAGCTTCACTGGTACCTTAGTCGGGGGCGTCACAGGGTTCTGCCTCTTGTGGACGTTCAGGGCAAACCACCCCTTTTCCCCAAAGTGTCTGGTGTAACTAACCCCGTCCCCCGGGTAGAGATCCCAGCCTGGGTGGCCCTCTCTGAGGTGTGACTCAACATCCCTCCGGTTTACAAACACCTCCGCATACAGGCCCGGCTCTTTAATGAAGCCCCAGCCTCCGCGGAGCTTGAAGGTGGTGATGATGCCCTGCCTGCGTGGGGCCTGGTGAGCGGTGGGGTCCTTGTGGGGTCCTTGCGGGCCCGGTCCTTGACTGCCAGGTCTTTCTGATGGTAGGCCTCCAGCCCAGCCTGGTATGCCTTTTCCTTCTCCTCCCACTGCTGTTCCAGCTGGGCCTGGTATTCCTCCCAGCTCAGGGCCTGCACCATCTCTCCTTCCCGTGTCTTCACCCCGGGGAACCCCATGAGGTCGGATCCTGGGTTCACCCAGCGGCATACCGTGCACTCCGCACGGGTCTCACACAACAGGGTGGTTGGCGCGATCGGGGCCTTCAGGCGGTGTTCCATGCCCGTTGCCTCCTCCCATGGTAACAGGCGTTGGAGTCTATGGGTCCCAGGGAGAGGGGGTGCCGCAACGGGGCCTATTAACAAGTCCTCTGCTGGCGGGACAGGGTCGACGGACTCACCAGCCGATGCAGGTTCCTCCTCCGCGGCAGGTTCCGCTGGCTGTGTCGGCGAGGGCCTCAGCAACAACTCCGGTAGTGGTACAGGATCTGATGTCAGAGGACCTCCTTCCGGCGCCAACTGGTGCGGAGCCTGGGCATCCACGTTTAACTGAAGGAGCTGGTGGATCAGGCCTCCCATCTCAGCCTGCAACAGATCAGCACTGTCCGTGGAGAATTGGCTGCGGTACTCGTCCGGGTAGTTGGGGGAGACTTCTGCTTCCACCCCACATTCGGGTTCCGAGCTGCTGGCCATGGCGTCCTCCACGTGGGTCGCTTCCTGATCCTTTTCCCGCTCTCTCCTTCGTGGGCGGTTTCGTTTTTGTTGTCTCCGCCCTCCTTTGAGGATTAGGAGGCGGATCTCGGCTGCTGACGGACACGTCCTCACCGTGCAGAAATATTTAGACTGGGCGGCCATTGTCTTTCGCGCTCTCCAGCTTGTTCACGCCCACTCCACGCCTCTCTTCTTCTCCTGCGCTCTCCTCAGCGCTGTAATGGCGAATTTTGGCGGCAAGTGGCGCGGCACAGTCTTTGCAACAAGTCACAGTCCAAGTATAATAAATCACAGTTCCAAGGCACACATGACCTGATTCTTCAGGCTTAAGTAGATCCTGTTCGTGACGCCAAGTTGTAGCGCCCCCACTGCCGCAGGGCCGAGGGGTACCCCGTACCGGGCCTCTGAGTCTCTGCTCTGGGGTTGTCACGGTGGCTAGACCCGGTCCGTGACCCTGCTGAGGGGCGTACAGTAATAGATGTGGATGGTGGTGGTGGTGCGGTGCAGTAAATAACGAGGACACCAGGTTGCAGTCTCTTTACCTCTTTACTGAAGGCTTCTGGGTCCTGAGTCCGGAATACGGTTAGCCGGGCTGTGCAAGTCCGGCCGGTCCGATGGCACCTCCAGAGTTCCATTTGCAGGTGGAAATCTGTGCCTTCCTTCTAGCGCTGTGTGTTGTGGTCCTCCCCTGCTGTGCTTACGGGATAGTCCCCATAGACTCTGGGGCGCTGCACTGACATCATTCAATGCCTGGCACTGACAATACCAATTTGTTGACATCCATGATGCTAGTTAAAGTAGTCTGGGTCAGTGTCCTATATTGACACCAGTAAATACTTACTGCCAAATTACTTTGTCAGAAACTCAGCAGATGAGCCCACCCCTGCACCTAAGTATGCCACACTTTTTTTTTTTTGTTGTTGTTGTTTTGCGAGACATTAACATCTATTTATTTTTTGTGACAGTACTAACTGTGTCAGACACTCCTTGCAATCCTCCTCCGCTGACCACAATGCTGCCTGTGTATCCATGTAACCGATTTAAAACTGCCTTGAGCCTATTTTTTGTTATTTTAGGCCTTCGTTAGCCTGTCTGCGGTCCCTCCTTGCAATCCTCATCCACTGACCACAATGCTGCCTGTGTATCCATGTAACCGATTTTAAACTGCCTTGAGCCTATTTTTTGTTATTTTAGGCCTTCGTTAGCCTGTCTGCGGTCCCTCCTTGCAATCCTCATCCACTGACCACAATGCTGCCTGTGTATCAATGTAACCGATTTAAAACTGCCTTGAGCCTATTTTTTGTTATTTTAGGCCTTCATTAGCCTGTCTGCGGTCCCTCCTTGCAATCCTCATCCACTGACCACAATGCTGCCTGTGTATCCATGTAACCTATTTAAAACTGCCTTGAGCCTATTTTAAGTTATTTTAGGCCTAGTACGCCTGTCTGCAGTCCCTCCTTGCAATCCTCCTCCTCCGCTGACCACAATGCTGCCTGTGTATACATATAACCGATTTAAAACTGCATTGAGCCTATTTATATATTTTATTTAATATTAATAAAGCCATGATGGACTACGCTGTACCACGCTACAAGCCAACCAGTCGACACTTCTTTTGCGAGAAAAGCCATCCCAACCCTCCACCAGCATGTAAAAGACCGCATTGTCCATGCACTCTGGCAATCTGTGAGTACAAAGGTGCACCTGACAACAGACGCATGGACCTGTAGGCATGGCCACGGAAGGTTACGTGTCCATTACGGCACAATGGGTTAATGTGGTGGATGCATGGTCCACAGGGGACAGCCTACTAAGTCTGTCTGCAGTCCCTAATTCAAATTGTCCTCCACTGTCTAAATCTGAGCTTCAACCTTCTGGCTCTCATTAAGTGCTGTTTTTTAAAAAACTTGGTGGTTAGGGACTACTAACGGTGTCTGCCGCTCCCTGGTGTCATCCTCAAGTGAATAAATCTGAGCTTCAACCTTCTGGCTCTCATTAAGTGCTGTTTTTAAAAAAAATTGGTGGTTACGGCCTACTAACGGTGTCTGCCGCTCCCTGGTGTTGTCCTCAACTGAATAAAGCTGAGCTTCAGTCTTTAGGCTTTCGGCCTATAGTATCAGATATTAAACTGCATTTGGCCTTCAACTTTGGTTACGGCCTACTAACGGTGTCTGCCGCTCCCTGGTGTTGTCCTCAACTGTATAAAGCTGAGCTTCAACCTTCTGGCTGTCATTAAGTGCTTTTTTAAACAAAAATTGGTGGTTACGGCCTACTAACGGTGTCTGCCGCTCCCTGGTGTTGTCCTCAACTGTATAAATCTGATCTTCAACCTTCTGGCTCTCATTAAGTGCTGTTTTTCAAAAAATTGGTGGTTGGGGACTACTAACGGTGTCTGCCACTCCCTAGTGTCGTCCTCAAGTGAATAAATCTGAGCTTCAACCTTCTGGCTCTCATTAAGTGCTTTTTTTTCAAAAAATTGGTGGTTGGGGCCTAATAACGGTGTCTGCCGCTCCCTGGTGTTGTCCTCCACTGTGTAAAGCTGAGCTTCAGTCTTTAGGCTTTTGCCCTATAGTAGCAGATATTAAACTGCATTTGGCCTACTAGTGTGGTTGGGCCCTTAAAACAGTGTCTGCTGCTCCTGGGTTTGCTACTCCACTGAACAAAGCAATGCCGCCTGTTTAGTCCTGTTACCAATTTTGAACTGCATTTAGCCTACTTTATTCTTTGGCCCTATATCTGTTTCCTCCTCATCCTGCCCATTGCCCAGCCACTGCTAGATGAGTCTGCTGGTACATTGACCTAGACCACTACATTCCCCTTGCACTCTACACAGCCAGAATCTGACCCTGCTGAAAGTAAGGTTCCCCTTCCCGCATGTTATACCACCTTACACAGGGACAAAGAGGATGGTGCAGATGAAAGTGCAGGTTCCTTCATCAGGTGGGGGGGCATACTCGTTGGCGACGTCACTGGCACAGGGCCCCTCAGAGTACGCAAAAGTGTCGCTGCTGGTGGGAGGCTCCCCCGCCGTGCAAACACACCGCTGTACTTTGAGGGACCCTGTGCCAGTGCCAATGCCAACGAGTGGGCCCCCCCTGCTTGCTTAGGATCACAGCACTTGCAAACTTGACATGCTTACCTCTCACTGCTCCACCGCCGTGACGTAGTCCACGTTTCCTGGGCCCACTAAAACCTTGAACCAGCCCTACCCCCCACAACTTTTGCCAAATGACCCCCAATTTCCAATGCCCAACTATTATTATAAAGTTAATTAAGATTGACAAGCTTCAGAAACAAGAATGGATGTTTTTGGCATTAAAATGGGCACTGTAGGTGTTTTCCTGGCCTCCACTCACTGGCGACTATGCTTCCCCATTGACTTGCATTGGGTTTCGTGTTTCGGTCGATCCCCGACTTTTAGCGATAATCGGCCGACTGCACTCGACTCGACTCTGGACAAAGTCGAGTTTCGCAAAACCCGACTCGATCTTAAAAAAATGAAAGTCGCTCAACCCTAGTAATGAGCATACACTAAGTGCATGGACTCACAAACATTTCCTTAAGGGGGATACATTTTTAAAAAAAATACTATACTGCCTGTAGCGGCACAGACGTTACGCCTGGTGATCTAGTGGTGTAGAATGAGGAGACATAAAGATAAATCATACTGAAATAATAAAAAAAAAAAATGTGAATCCACCGATGAAAGTAAATAATAAAAGGGAGGGGCAAACACAGGTTCATATATATGATGCCAGATTGTGTCCAACGAGATGTTTGTCCCTAGCAATAGCTCAGAGGCAGGGATATAAAATAAATAAATATATATATATATATATATATATATATATATATATATAATATGTATTTCAATATTTTCATATTGTAGAGGTATAAACTGGGTCAAAAAAGGATGGTGCAGAGCTGGAATATATGAGTAAATGGGGGAAAAATGTACGAACATCTCATTTTGATGACAGTTCCCTCTGGGGGAGTTTATTTTGGTTTGTAATTAGAAATGGGCATCTGAAAAACACATTTGCACAAAAATTGAGTGACTTTTGCATCACAGAATACGTTCACCTTGGTGTTGTACTGGTTGTGGATGATGAGGATGAGGATAAGGCCAAAGTCACACTAGACCGTAATACAGCCGAGTGCAATGCGATAAAAAATCGCATAGCACTCAGCTCAATGTTAATCTACGGGGCAGCTCCTATTATCCGTTGTTTTCTCAGTCGTATTCAGGATCCGAGTGAAATCGCAGCATGCTGCGTTTGTCAGCATATCTCAGCCGAGAATTGCCAATGAAAGTCTATGGGGGTGAGAAAAAATCGATTACACACAGACCATCAGTGTGACTTGCGAGAAATACGCACCAGTGTTTTATAGAAAAGCTGGCAATTCAGCGCAGTGTACAGTAAAATCACACCGACATGTTTGAATAGAACAAATAAAATTAATGTCTACACATAGTATAGGTATAGGTATATATATATATATATATATATATATATATATATATACACATACACTCACTGGCCACTTTATTAGGTACACCTGTCCAACTTCTTGTTAACACTTAATTTCTAATCAGCCAATCACATGGCGGCAACTCAGTGCATTTAGGCATGTAGACATGGTCAAGACAATCTCCTGCAGTTCAAACCGAGCATCAGTATGGGGAAGAAAGGTGATTTGAGTGCCTTTGAACGTGGCATGGTTGTTGGTGCCAGAAGAGCTGGTCTGAGTATTTCATAAACTGCTGATCTACTGGGATTTTCACGCACAACCATCTCTAGGGTTTACAGAGAATGGTCCGAAAAAGAAAAAAAATCCAGTGAGCGGCAGTTCTGTGGGCGGAAATGCCTTGTTGATGCCAGAGGTCAGAGGAGAATGGGCAGACTGGTTCGAGCTGATAGAAAGGCAACAGTGACTCAAATCGCCACCCGTTACAACCAAGGTAGGCCTAAGAGCATCTCTGAACGCACAGTGCGTCGAACTTTGAGGCAGATGGGCTACAGCAGCAGAAGACCACACCGGGTACCACTCCTTTCAGCTAAGAACAGGAAACTGAGGCTACAATTTGTACAAGCTCATCGAAATTGGACAGTAGAAGATTGGAAAAACGTTGCTTGGTCTGATGAGTCTCGATTTCTGCTGCGACATTCGGATGGTAGGGTCAGAATTTGGCGTAAACAACATGAAAGCATGGATCCATCCTGCCTTGTATGGAGCATCTTTGGGATGTGCAGCCAACAAATCTGCGGCAACTGTGTGATGCCATCATGTCAATATGGACCAAAATCTCTGAGGAATGCTTCCAGCACCTTGTTGAATCTATGCCACGAAGAATTGAGGCAGTTCTGAAGGCAAAAGGGGGTCCAACCCGTTACTAGCATGGTGTACCTAATAAAGTGGCCGGTGAGTGTATATATATACATACATACATACATACATATCAGTGTTTCCCTGCCTGAGCTGGATTGCACTTTTGTCTCTCTCGTTTGGACTCCTTGGTTGTACAACAAACTGACGGCTGCTGCCAGTGTTCTCACATGGGAAGTTCCGCTACAAGGGCCCTCTGGTACTGCAAGATTTTAGTAAACCTCTCTGCCTCTGGCAGAAGAGATTGAAAGTTCTCCTTGTAGCATGGGTCTAGAAGTGTCACTGACCAGTAATGAGTCACCAAAAATTTTTATAATATGAGGGTCATGTGAAACGCAGCACAATGTAAAGTCAGCCATGCAAGCCAGACTGCTAACAGGCAAGACTTCCATGTCCTCACCAACAGGACGACTGACCATGTTGTCCTCCTTCTCCTCATCCTCATCAACCTCCTCGTTGTCCTCAGGCCATCCCCGCTGAGCAGACGGTATGACAGCTGTGCTTGTAGTACCATCTATAGCGCAAGAAAGTAGCTCCTGTTCTTCCTCCTCCTCATTGCCTACCAATCCACGTTGGGAAGACATGAGGCTGGGCTGAGTGTAATTACCCTGTATGGTTCCTTGCTCCATGTCCTCGTGCTCTGCCTGTAATGCATCCTCTTTAATTGTGAGCAGAGAAGTTTTCACAATGCTGAGAAGCGGGATGATGACGCTAATTATGGCGTCATCGCTACTCACCATCTTAGTGCAGTCCTCAAAGTTTTGTAGGATGGTACATATGTCTGACATCTAGGTGCACTCCTGAGGTCTTATGTGTGGAGTCTGAACTGAATATCGACGGCCTTGTTGATGTTGGTAGTCAACAACTGCCCTCTTCTGCTCACAAATCCTTTCCAACATATGCAGCATAGAGTTCCAACTCGTGGGGATATCACACACCAGTCAATGAGCCAGAAGCTGCAAACGCTGAAGTACGGCAAGGGCGGCTGAAGCTGTAGCTGACTTTCTAAAATGGGCAGACAGACGGCATACTTTCTCTAGCAGATCAGGTAGCTTTTCAGAAAATGTTGAACCATGAGGTTAAGCACATGGGCCAGGCAAGGTACGTGTGTGAGCTCACCTTGCCTCAGACCCGCCACTAGGTTCTGGCCATTGTCACACATGACCATGCCTGGCTGTAGGTTCAGCGGTGTCATCTAAATATCTGACTGCTCTTTCAGCGCTGTCCACAACTCTTCTGCATTGTGCGGTTTGTCACCTATGCAGATTAGCTTCAGCACAGCCTGTTCCAGCTTGGCTGAAGCAGTGCTGCAGTGCTTCCAGCTTCTGACTGATGTGTTGATTTCAGAGATGGAGCCTGAAGAGGAGGAGGAGGTGCAGGATCTGTAGGCTGTGAGGGCAACCCTGATTGACGTAGGGCCCGCAATCCTCGGCGTGGGGAGGATGTGTTCCATCCCAAGGTCTGACTGGGTCCCGCCTTCCACTATGTTAACCCAGTGTGCTGTCAGTGAGATGTACTGTCCCTTCCCACAAGCACTTGTCCACATGTCCGTGGTTAGGTGGGCTTTCCCAGTAACAGCATTGTTGAGGGCACGGGTAATGTTGTGGGACACATGCTGGTGTAATGTCTGTATGGCACACCAGGAGAAATAGTGGCAACTGGGGACTGAGTACCTTGGGATGGCTGCCACCATCAGGTTGCAGAAAGCTTCCTTCTCAACAAGCCTAAAAGGCAACATTTCGAGTGAAAGTAGAAGAGAAATGTTAGAATTTAGTATTGTGGCCTGTGGGGCGTTGGCTGGGTATTTCTGCTTGTGTTCCAATGACTGGGGTATAGACAACTGAAGGCTGTGCTGGGACAAGGAAGTGGACGGTCTTGATGATGGTGCTGCTTGACTGTGGGCAACAACATGTGCAGGGCTAGAGGCATCTTCACATTCACGGTGTACTGGGGATTAGCTTCTATGCAAAACAGTGGAAGAAGCAGTGGTGTCACCTGCAGACAGTGTTTCTGGAGCCTGGGGCTCGGCCCATAAAGTCGGGTGCTTTGCTGCCATGTGCCTGATCATGCTGTGTGGTTGTCAGGCTGGTAGTTTTGCTACCCCTGCTGATGCGGGCATGGCAGGTACTGCAAATGGCTTGTTTGGTTATTTTTTAAAGACTCTGCAGATGACCCCAGACTCAGAAAGATCTAACAGTTGAAATGGCAACTTCCCTCATGTTGGTGTTATGGGGAACGGATGCATGCCTTCGGTCTGTGGCCACCACACTGCTTATTCCTGCCTGTTGGGGTGATATGCCTCCTTCCCCATGTGTGCTGCTGTCCTCGCTCTGCATATCCTTCTGCCAGGTTGGGTCAGTCACTGTCATCCACCACCTCGTCTTCCACATCCGCACCCTGCTTCTCCTCCTGACTTTCTGGCAATTGTGTCTCATCATCATCCACTTCTTGTGACACTTTCCCACCATCGACTTTGTGTGACCGTGGCTGGTCAAAGCTTTCAGCATCGCTAGATGCGATCTCATCTGGCCCCACTTCAAGTTGACTGGCCGAGAGTACGGAATCTTGGAAGGGAAAACTGAACAGCACTTCGGATTGTCCAAGTGTGGGATCAGTTGTCTCAGGGCACTCGGCATGGTGGGAGGAAGGAGGATCAGGGTGAGGAATATCCGGTCCACACTCACGGCTACTCAGACTTGACCATGTGGAAGACGTGGTGGTGGTGGCTAAGTGACTGGAAGCATTAGCCGCTATCCAACCAAAAACCGTTTCACACTGCTTTGGCTTCAATAGTGGTGTGCTGCGGTCCTCTAGAAACTGGGACACTTTCAGCTTGGTCACTGCCTCGTCCTCTGCATGCACCATCTGCATCACATCCACTTCCCCTTCCTTGCCTTGCCCATTTTAAATGGACTACTGAACTATTTCAAAAGCTCAACACAAATGTATTAATTTGGAACAAAATTATATCTGATCAGAATGCCTTCAAAGCTATGATTTTTCCACCACAGATACAACAGGTTTCAGCCTGACATTAAACTGTAACATTTTTTTTTAAACAGTGGAAAAAGGCTATCAGACAGAACTTTTATGCTTGCGAAGCTACAATTTTTCCACCACCGATACACCAGCTGTCAGCATCAGATAACAGACTGATTTAAATGTGGACTTGATTTTTTTGGGGCACAACTAAATTGTGTCAACAAGTTGGCTATGAGCCTATGACAAATAAAAAAAAAATAAATACATTTTAGGCGCACTCACATCTGGTGTCTGGGACTAAAAAAAAAGGTAGATTTACACGTTCTTAGATTACAATAACCTGGCTGTAATAGGCAGCTGGAACAAGCAAATAAATGTTAAAATAAGGGGGCTATGGATTGCTTTAGAATAAAAGGAGCAGGTATCAGGTGAAGAAAAAAAAGCCACAGAAAACTGCAGCTAGGTATATATTAAATCCGCAGCAGACAGTAATGGAGCTTTTGGAGATATGCAGTGAGAGCTATGTATTCACATACAGTGCCTGCAGGCTTGCACTGATGTGGATATGTGCACATAGACTCCCCTGCCTACCTAGCGCTGCAATCTCTGGACCCCCGAACTAGCCCTAAAAAGGACTGCTTCTCAGTAGTTGTGGACTGAACAGTTGCAGACCTACACTAACTATTGAAAGCACAATTCTGACCCTATCTCAGCAGAAGCTCTCCCTACACTCGCTAAGTCCAGAGCAGAATGCGGCAAGCCCGGAGTCGCCAGGTCTCTTATAGACCTGATGACACTGTACGGCCAGCCAATCACTGTAATACCACAACAAAGATGGCTGCGGCATTACAGTGCATGGCTGACAATCCCTGCACTGTAATTGGTGCTCTAAAGAGCGCCAGAATTGCAGGGCGGAGACCCGAGCTTCCGCCGAATAATCCCGGAAATACTCGGTGCTCGTCGAGTACACCGAGTATAGTGATACTCGGGCGAGTACCGAGTAATGGTGAGCACGTTCGCTCATCACTAGTGAACACCATTAAAAACAAAACAAACAAAAAAAACACCAAGGCAAAAAAACATGCTTAATCATCATACTGCCAAGCAAAGTGGAATAACACGCAATTAAAAAGACATATATAAATAAACATGGTAAAGCTGAAAACGTCATCTTGTCCCGCAAAAAACAAGCCACTATACAGCTCCATCACCGGAAAAATGTGGAAAGTTTTATAGCTGTCAGAATAAAGCGGTGCAAAAATAATAATTTTTTTTATATACAATAGTTTTTATTGTATAAAAGCGCCAAAACATAAAAAATGATATAAATGAGGTATCGCTGTTATCGTACTAACCCAAAGCATAAAACTGCTTTATCAATTTTACCACTCGCGGAATGGTATACAGTAAACACCCCCCCCCCCAAAGAAATTTGCGAATTGCTTGTTTTTGTTCATTCTGCCTCACAAAAATCAGAATAAAAAGCGATCAAAAAAGTCATGTGCCCGAAAATGGTACCAATAAAAACGTCAACTCGGCCTGCAAAAAACAAGACCTCACATGACTCTGTGGGCCAAAATATGGAAAAATTATAGCTCTCAAAATGTGGTGATGCAACAACTATTTTTTGCAATAAAAAGCTTCTTTTAGTGTGTGACAGCTGCCAAGCATAAATACCCGCTATAAAAACCCACTATAAATAGTAACTGAAACCCCCACTTTATCACCCCTTTACTTAGGGAAAAATAATAAAATAAAAAAAGTATTTATTTCCTTTTTCGCATTAGGGTTGGGGCTAAAGTTAGGATTACGGTTATGGCTGGGGTTAGGGTTGGGTTTAGGGTTAGGGTGTGTTAGTGTGTTAGGATTAGGGTTGGAGTTAGAATTGGGGGTTTCCACTGTTTGGGCACATCAGGGGCTTTCCAAACATGACATGGCGTCTGATCTCAATTCCAGCCAATTCTGGGTTCAAAAAGTCAAATTGCGCTCCTTCCCTTCTGAGCTATGCTGTGAGCCCAAACAGTGGTTCCCCCCACATATGGGGTATCGGCATACTCCGCACAAATTGAACAATAACTTTTGGGGTCTAATTTCTCCTGTTACTTTTGGGAAAATGAAAAAAAATTGAATCTGAAGTAATTTTTTTGTGAAAAAAAGTTAAATGTTCATTTAAAAACAAAAAACATTCCAATAATTCCTGTGAAGCACCTGAAGGGTTAATAAACTTCTTGAATGTGGTTTTGCGCACCTTGTGGGGTGCAGTTTTTAGAATGGTGTCACTTTTGGGTATTTTCTATCATATAGACCCCTCAAAGTGACTTCAAATGAGATGTGGTCCCTAAAGGAAAAATGGTGTTGTTAAAATGAGAAATCGCTGGTCAACTTTTAACCCTTCTAACACCCTAACAAAAAAAAATTTTGGTTCCAAAATTGTGCTGATGTAAAGTAGACATGTGGAAATGTTACTTAGTATTTTGTGTGACATATATCTGTGTGATTTAAGGGCATGGAAAATCAATTTTAGAAAATGCGAAATTTTCAAAATTTTTGCCAAATTTCCATTTTTTTTCACAAATAAACGCATGTTATATCGAAGAAATTTTACCACTGTCATGAAGTACAATATGTCACAAGAAAACAAATGTCAGAATCAACGGGATCCATTGAAGCGTTCCAGAGTTATAACCTCATAAAGGAACAGTGGTCAGAATTGTAAAAATTGTCCTGGTCATTAACATGCAAACCACCCTAGGGGTAAAGGGGTTAAATAATGAAAAAATATATGTTTGGTATCTGTTTATTCGTACTGACCAGGAGAATCATATTACCAGGTCAGTTTTACTGCATAGTGAACTTGATAGATTAAAAAAAAAGAAAAGAAATGATGAAATGGCCTTTTTTTTTTTTTTTTTTGCAATTTTTACGCAATTGGAACTTTTTCCCACATTCCTGTGCATCACATGATAAAATGATTTTTTTCAAAAGTATAATTCATATCACCGAAACCAGTCTCTCATGCGGCTATGTGGATAGAAAAATTAAAAAGTCGTGGCCCTTGGAAGAAGGGGAGGAAAAAATAGAAAGTTTCCCAGGAGTGAAGGGAGTTGAAGAAAGGAGAGACCAAATAGTAAACCAGTTGAGCAACAACTGTCGCACCCAATGCATTATGGTTACTGTCACTTTAACAGGCACAAAGTGCATAATGGTGTCTGCATTAGAGATGAGTGACATTTGTTCTGAAAACGTTCACCAATCTCAAATTCAGCACAAACCTTGCAGATTCGAATTCCGGAGAATTTTTACTTAAAATAAGCAAATTTCATACACATTACACTGCACAAATTTACTGAACTGTTTCCCATGCTGTCATCTGCATGACAGTGTGAGAAACACCGGCAGGTCTGATCTGATCAGATGACTGTATGAGCCCGCAGCTGTGATCAGAGGTAAAAAGTTTACCTCTGGTCACAGGCATCAGCTGATGGGACTACTGCTCCCATACGTGTATGCATGCTGCTGCTGATAACAGCTAGAGCAGGTATGGCTGATGGTAGTATTCATCAGCCAGTACCTGTGCTTTAGCTCCTCAACGTCCAATGACACGCAGAGTCCGTCATTGGATGCCTCCCCCGTTTGATGCGGGCTCCAGTGATGAGCCCGCAACTTTTGCAGCTGATCTGATCATGATAAAAAATTTGTGGGTTTCCATCTATCTTTGATAACCAACTAGGCAAAACTGGCAGCTGGCAGCGTTATCTTGGCTGATTATCAACAATGGAGGGGGTTCCAAGTATTTTTTTTTAAATTATTTAAATTTTAAAAAATGGCTTGGGGTCCACCCCATTTTTGACAACCAGCCAAACTAAAGCAGACAGCTGGGGGCTGGTATTCTCAGGCTGAGAAGGGACCATGGATATTGCGTCCTCCACAACCTAAAAATAGCAGCAAGCAGCCACCTCATAAAAGGCGCATTTATTAGATGCGCCAATTCTCGCACTTTGCCCGTCTCTTTCCACTTGCCCTGTGGCGGTGGCAAGTGGGGTAATGGTTGTGGGGTTGATGTCACCTTTGTATCGTCAGGTGACATCTGTAAGATGCCCCAATTAATAACACCATAGTCAAAATGTAAATAAACACACATCCAGAAAAAAGTCCTTTATTAGAAATAACCAGACGCACAGTGTTACTTTTACTTTTTTTGTATTTAAAAATAACAAACACAGTTAGGTGCGCTCCTGTTTCTACATAGAGCTTAGAAGAATTTAAGCTAGTGTGTTTACAATCAGGTGACATCATAGACCTAATGGAAAACGGAATTAACTGGGTAGAAAGGCAAAATGACCAATTGTAAGTACGTAGTGCTATATAATATGATGATTGCAATATATTAAGAGGATAAAAACTTTGATGGGAGGATTGATTCTTTTAAACAATCTTTTCAAGCTGCAAATTTTCAATTATGATTTTATGAAAACTATAGCTTCTAGATAATTGGGCAACACCATACTGTAATAAGGGTTTCTACCTATATAGGGCTGCATAAATACCATCCATGGTCTCTAATAAATGGGGATTTTATATTTCTTGCTCCTTACTAGAGTTGAGCAAATATATTCTGATTCGCCGAATCTGTATTTGCCATATTCTTGCCATATTGGCACCCTATTCGTGCCAAATTTATGTTTGATGTTCGGATCCGAACGTATTCGATCATTTCAACTATCATTGACTCCAATGATGTTTGGCTAATATTGCAAAAACAATATTCCCCGCCAATCGTAATCGGAGCCAAATTTTGAAAAATTCGCTCAACTGTACTCCTTAAATGCCACTATAAAAGATGCACTAGGGCTGTTTTAGCACAGTTTTAGGCCCAATTCTAGACTATTTATATGTCCTTCAGCATTTGAAAATGGGAGTAAAAATAAATTGCCCACGTTCATCCAAGTTTAAAACAATGTAGCATGAGTTTTTCTACTTACCTTGCATTTTTTTAGGCACCATATACTTTGAAGGCATACACATATACCAACAAGTATTGTGTATTATGGCAGAGTGGAAACGATGGCAGGCTGAATTTATCCATTGAAATTAAAAAGAAAATATTAATTAAGTAATGGGAGCCGTAGAGAATAGTGTCTAGCACAACTGCACCATTTGCTGTATCATGAAAACGATCCTTATCTTGCTGATGACCACCCAGACATTTCCGTAAAAATTATTACCAATGAGTTTTGTTTAGTCCATTGGACTATCTAGAAGGTAGCCTTTTATATTCCTGTGTGTTAAGTGGTGTTGGAAAGGGGATGAGAGTTTCCAAATCACTTTCCACTAACTGGTTTATGTATGTTTTATGTGCAATGAACCAAAGCTTTTTATTTCTCCGAGCTCTAACGTTAGGATTCATCATGGATGAGAAAAATGTTGTACAATTAAATTATGCAGAATTACAGAAAGCTGCATTCAAATATGTTCCAATAATTGGAGATAATACACTGTTGCAATGTTTGTTCAGGATTTCAATGCAGGAATTATAATGCTAATATACAGTACAACAATAATCAGGTTTGAAATAACATTCTTGTACAATCACATGAATGCTTAATGTGGCTTCAAGGCGGGAGTCATAAATGTAACATCACTGTGAAGTTCTCTATACTCAGTGCTGCAGATTAATTTAAATATTCTAGTTCAGTTGCTATAAGAATATGGTTTATGGGCCACATTTGGTACATTAGGGTCCCTAATTTTCACACCTGATGTTTACTAATTTTTTCACAATTACATCCTTCCTCACTATTCTTTAAACCACACTATTTGGCATAATCTGTGACTTCAAAATTTTTGAGCAAAAATGGTTAATTGCACGAGAATCAACTTTTTAGAGTTTTTTTTTTTCTGTGTACTAAAACGTTAACGGGATACGGCCTTCAAAATGTAGGCTTCATCTTCGAATTTTCAGACAATCCTAAAATTGAAAGAAAAACAACTTATTCTGTTATTATAAGTAACATCATTAGTAGATTTGGGACTTTGTTAGAGTAACTTCTTACAATACAAATAACTAATCCTTTAAGCGTGGGAATTACCCAGATAGTAGGTGTCAGTAACTCAAATAACCATATTTGAGTTCTTACATACTTTATTTACAGATGAACATGCTATGATAACTTGAAGTGAATGGGCCATAACATTACGTGACCATATAGGGTTCTACTACTAAAAGCCAAGAAATCACCATACCATTAAAATGGGCACAATCTCAAACAAACTATGCAATTGAAGATGGTAAAGCATGGATAGTGCTTACATTTACAGTGGATATAAAAAGTCTACACAACCCAGGGCTAGAAACATTTAAATTTTTTTCCACAAGAAAAATAGCATCACAATTACCATAGTTTTTGGACTATAAGAGGCACCGGACCATAAGACGCACCTAGGTTTTAGAGGAGAAATAAGAACTAAATAAAAAATTTAAAGCAAGAAATGTGGTGATACTACCCTGCTACAGAGGGGGGGGGGGGGGGTCTGCTGCTGACACTGCTATAGGAGGTTACACATCTGGCACACACCTGGCCGTCCAGGCAAACTTAGCAATCGTGGGAGAAGAGCCTTGGTGAGAGAGGTAAAGATGAACCCCAAGACCACTGTGGCTGAGCTCCAGAGATGCAGTATGGAGATGGGAGAAAGTTCCACAAAGTCAACTATCACTGCAGCCCTCCACCAGTCGGGCCTTTCTGTCAGTGGCCTGACAGAAGCCTCTCCTCAGTGCAAGACATATGAAAGCCCACATAAGGTTTGCTAAAAAAAAACACATGAAGGACTCCCAGACTATGAGAAGCAAGATTCTCTGGTCTCATGAGATGAGACCTTTTTGGTAATAATTGTAAGCGGTATATGTGGAGAAAACCAGGCACTCCTCGTCACCTGCCCAATTTATTCCAAACAGTGAAACATGGTGGTGGCAGCAACATGCTATGGGGGTGATTTTCAGCTGCAGGGACAGGATGACTGGTTGTCATTGAAGGAAACCTGAATGCGGCCAAGTACAGAGATATCTCAGATGAAAACCTCTTCCAGAGTGCTCTGGACCTCAGACTTGGCTGAAGGTTCACCTTCCAACAAGACAATGACCCTAAGCACACAGCTAAAATAACAAAGGAGTGGCTTCATAACAACTCTGTGACCATTCTTGACTGGCCCAGCCAGAGCCCTGACCTAAACCCAATTGAGCATCTCTGGAGAGACCCTGAAAATGGCTGTCCATTATATAATCCCCATCCTGGTATATGTGGCTCTATCCTGGTATCCATGGTCACCATGGCCCTATCCTGGTATCCATGGCCACCATGTCCCCTCCTGGTATCCTTGGCCACCATGCCCCCATCCTGATATCCATGGCCCCCATCATGGTGTACAAATACAAAAAAAGATTATACTCGCCTTGATGCCAGCAAAACTGATTTCAGCATGTAAAGGCACATGGCGTCACTGCTGTGCACCCTTACACTGCAGCGGCTGGGCGATCACTTGTGCCCACTATTAAAGAGAATGAATGACCATTCACTGCTCTCCACTCTCAAGGGTGTTGGAAAGCAGTGAATATTAATTTTGTTTAATAGCTGGCACACGTTAGCCCGGGCACTGCATTAAGCAGGCAACTGTGGCTAAACGTGTGACCACTATTAAATGGAATGCATTTTCACTGCTCCCCATGCC
This sequence comes from Ranitomeya variabilis, assembly GCF_051348905.1. Taxonomy (NCBI): domain Eukaryota; kingdom Metazoa; phylum Chordata; class Amphibia; order Anura; family Dendrobatidae; genus Ranitomeya; species Ranitomeya variabilis. The sequence continues at coordinate 214,975,147 of NC_135232.1, read as the reverse complement.
TATAGTCCCTCCCATCTTTTGGCATTGGCTTCAGTGCATAGAGGTTGGAGGGATAATGGTTGTGGGGAGTAGTGAATATTTATTTTCTTTAACAGCGGGCACAGTGTTAGCTGCAGCAGCCGCAGCTGCCTCCTGTGACCCGCTGCTGCCGGCCCCCACAGTCACCCCTATCCACAGCCAGACTATAAAATAAGGTACACCAGGACTATAAGACGCACCCAACCACACACACTTTAGTCCAAAATTTGGGAGAAAAAAAGTGTCTTATAGTCCGAAAAATGTTACTTTAGGTGCTGTCTAATATAGTAGCTCCATACATGTACAGTACAAAAAACTACACACCCCTGTTAAAATCCCAGAATTTTGTCATGTAAAAAAAAATCATACTAATCTTAAAGGAGAGCTACAAATATGTCAGGTTGGGAGGGCATCTACTGTGGACAGCCCTTTTTCAGGTCAACCCACAGATTTTCAATTGAATTCAGGTCTAGACTCTAGCTTGGCCATTTCAAAACTGTGACCTTCTTTTGGTGAAGCAATTATTTTGTTATTTTGGAGATATGCTTATGGTCATTGTCATGGTGAAAGGTGAAATTCCTCTTAATCTTAAGCTTTTTATCAGATGTCTGAAGATTTCATTGTAAAATTGACTGATATTTAGAACTGTTCAGAATTCCCTTCTCCTTAACTAAAGCTCCAGTTTAATCTGCAAAAGATAGCTCCAAGGCATAATGCAGCCACTATCAAGCTTCACAGTGGGTATAGTGTTATTTGGTGATGCTCCATGCTGGTTTAGCACCAAACATCTTTTGGAATTATGGCCAAAAAGTTCAACCTTGGTCTCGTCAAGTCTGCCAAAATCATGTGGGAAAACATGTTGCAGGCTGATGTAGGTTTTGTCAAAATAAAGCTGGGCTTAGATGTTTTTCTTTGAAAGAAAATATTTCAGTTTTGCCACTCTACACCACAGACCACATGACTCGCATGCAATATACAACCAGAATATGTCATAAATCCCTGCAGCTCCTTTAATGTTGCTGTAGGCCTCTTGGCAGCTTCCTGGATCAAATTTATTTTTGCCTTTTCATAATTTTTTGAGGGATGCCCAGGTAATGTCACTGCTGTGGTAAATTTTAGCCACTTCTAGATGATTTTTTGTACCCTTCTGGTGACAGATATTTTTCAATAATGAGATACCTTTGCTGTGTTGTAAGCTGTTTATAGACCATGGCTTTTGATGTGAAATGAAACTAAGAAAATGTCAGGAAATTCCTACTAGAACAGCTAAACTGTTATAGAGAATTAATCATAATCCCTGTAAATGATGGCACCTGTGTACTGACTAGTATGTATGAGATTGGCTAATTGTGATCATAATCACAGCATTAATTATAAGAGGGTGTTCACGCATATGTAGCCACACTACTTTAGTTTTGTTGTTTTTATTTCCCCACTCCCCTCAAAAATTATTTGTTAGTTTCTCTATGGATTTCTACAGATTTTGGGTGACCTTTAAAGGTGAAAGAAGTTCTGAAATTATTTTTCTTGGCATGACATTTTTAATACGATAAAAACCTGGCATTTTAAGAGGGGTGTGTATAAGTTTAATATCCACTGTAGCGTAATCGGTGGATTGATCTTACCCACTGTCAAAAGTGAAGTTTAAGCCAATGTTGTTCGTGGAATGGGTAAGAAATATTTTCTTAACCCACATAGAGCAATGACTACTAACTGAACTTTTTATAAAGTGATTTGTCTCCTATATAAGCTAACGTTTTAAAGGTCATAATTTTACCAGGACGAAGTTTGCCAAAATGGTAAAAAAGATATTTTGCTGTGTGCCTATTAGTAAAGATCAAAGAATAGAAAGGACTCATAGTTACGAGTCTGTAATATTCATGATATGAGCGCTCCACCTCCAGGACCCCGTCCCTATTTGCACTGTTTGGCAGGCTGAAGTACAGGATTACACTCATGGTTGTTGGCTGTGTACCTGCAGACAGGCAGATCTTAGTAACTTCTGGTTTTATTATTTCTTCGTCAGCACTGTGCTCTGTTTCTGCCCTGGGGTAATTCTTCCTCCTTGAGGTACAATGGTAGTCTTCCTCATATGAAGAATATGAACTCCCCTTATCGTGTCAGTACACTTTTTAAGCAAAGCATGCAGGGAGAAGGTAGGTAACTCCTTCACCTACAAAATGGCTTCCTCTTCTCATGATGTCCGACCACCAACTGCCACTTCAAATTTAAAGGGAACCTATCACCCCGTTTTTTTCGGTATGAGATAAAAATACTGTTAAATAGGGCCTGAGCTGTGCATTACAATAGTGTAGTTTGTGGACCCCGATTCCCCACCTATGCTGCCGAAATACGTTACCAAAGTAGTCATTTTCACCTGTCAATCAGGCTGGTCAGGTCGGATGGGCGTGGCTTCTTCCCCCAGATATTGCGTAGTTTTCCGTTGGTGGCGTAGTGGTGTGCGCATGTCCAAGGTCCCCAATCCTGCACGGGGGGGTGAAAATAGCAGCGATGTCCGTTATTCCATTGGTGGTCGGTGGGCGCGGCCATCTTCCTTTGGCCGCGCGTGCGCAGAAGCGGCGCTCTGCTGGCCGCGGCTTCAGGAAAATGGCCGCGGGATGCCGCGCGTGCGCAGATGGAGATCGCGGCGGCCATTTTCCTGAAGCCGCGGCCAGCAGAGCGCCGCTTCTGCGCACGCGCGGCCAAAGGAAGATGGCCGCGCCCACCGACCACCAATGGAATAACGGACATCGCTGCTATTTTCACCCCCCCGTGCAGGATTGGGGACGTTGGACATGCGCACACCACTACGCCACCAACGGAAAACTACGCAATATCTGGGGGAAGAAGCCACGCCCATCCGACCTGACCAGCCTGATTGACAGGCGAAAATGACTACTTTGGTAACGTATTTCGGCAGCATAGGTGGAGAATCGGGGTCCACAAACTACACTATTGTAATGCACAGCTCAGGCCATATTTAACAGTATTTTTATCTCATACCGAAAAAAACGGGGTGATAGGTTCCCTTTAAAACTATCTCACAGGACTTGGCTCCTCCTCCTTTTATGTGACTGTAGAGCTGCAGTCATTGGCTGACTGCCCTGAGGCGTTTTTCCAGAACCTTCTGCATATTAATTCAGAGCTGGGTCACCTGATCAAGCCTGTGAGGAGAAGATTAACCCTTTTTTGTGCTGCATGTCATTAGTTCTCACAATGTATTTAAAATGCGCAGTCCACATAAAAATTCACAGCATTTATATGAAAACACACTATATATCCGGTATCCCATAGAAATAGCCACTTTGTGGGATACCACATACCGTATTTTTCGGATTATAAAACTCTCTGGATTAGAAAACGTAGACCAAATTTTCATGAGAAAAATAGGAAAATATTTTTTTAAATAAAATGGTGGCGCTTCTTATAATCCATGCATCTTATTGCTTACCGGGGGTGGTGGCTGCAATGAGGCGGGGGGTCCCAGAGTCACTGGTGGAGGAGGCAAAAGTGGAGCGTTGCTGCAGGCTGGGATGAATGGGTGTTCCAAAGTGCGGCACGCCGCTGCGGGTTTCCCGGTGGCGGTGCTGTGCTTTGTCCCCAGTGGCGGTTCTGTGCTGTGTCCACTGTCCATAGTGGCAATGCTGCACTGTGTCGCTAGTGTTGCAGGGGGCTCTGCCAACATTTTTGAAAGGCCAGAGCCCCCCGCAAGTCCCTCCATGGTTTCCTGTGCGGCGGTGAACTCCAGGAAAATGGCCACAGGGAGGCGGCGCATGCGCAGATCGAGATCTTGGCAGCACCAGGGACACAGCACAGCACCGCCATCGGGACACAGTGCAGCACCACCACTGGGACACCAGCAGCGGCACGCCGATAAGGTATATCTGCATTATAAGACACACCCCCATTTTCCCCCCCAATTTTTTTTTTTGGGGGAAGTGTGTCTTAGAATCCGAAAAATACGGTATGTTGTCAGAAATAAATAATAAAATGCAATTCTATGTACAGTAACTTTGCCGCCAGCATGTTAAAACCATACATGTGAGTCTGATGGAAAGAGGCAAGAGCAGCCTCTGGATCTTAGGAATTACAAGCCCCAACATTTCAGCATTTAGATCAGCCATTTGCTTCAAATGTAATTATTAGATGAGATGTCGGTACAGAAACACACAGCGTCATGAAAAGAGTCAGTGATCAAAATGCTACTCAAGATAATATATGCATTACAATAATCTCTAATAGATCTCCTACATTAATTCAGTGTTTCATTGTGTTGATAGCCAATTAATATCCTTATTATGGATTGCTAGAGGAGCTTCTATTGAACCATGAATTTTTATGAGTCCATTGTAGTGATATAGTTTATGTGGAAAGCTAATTATACATGTACACGTGTTAGGACAAAGCTTGTGTATTTCATTATAAAGCAATAATTGCCTCCCAGCATGTTTGCTTTTAAAGATACACCTGATTGGAGGCTGTTCTGTTGTGTCAGTACTTCCACTACGAAATGTGGAGTAAAAGACTCAGCCTCTTGTCTTTGACATATGGCTCTGATAAATGAACACAAGACACGTTCATATCCATTGCCCATACTCTTTAGAATAAAACTGTTCAAGCCCATGGATTTTTAAAGAACCAGCTGACTTTTTCTGTATTGGGGCCATCTAATTTTTTGAAGCTGGGTGATGTCAGCCAAAAGCAGGACTGATGTTAAATTACGAATACTGTCCTTGTTCTCAGGAGAAATAAGCTGGTGGTTTTCAGTGGCTCATTCTTCTCTCCCCACTGAAAGCACATGCTTGCTTGGATGGGAAGTTGAGGCATAAAATGTGCACCTGAAAACTATTCCCAGACCTACTTACAGAATTTGACTTACTAAATGAGCTACACATTTCAGTGTAAAATATCATATAATGCAATTATTTTGGCTGAGCAAATACACACAGGCAAAAATGTGACATACAGTTATATGAAAAAGTTTGGGCACCCCTATTAATCTTAAGCTTAATGTTTTATAAAAATTGTTTTTTTTGCAACAGCTATTTCAGTTTCATATATCTAATAACTGCTGGACACAGTACAATAAACCTCAATTCGAGGCAGAAACATTACGAACAGAAAATGTGCAATAGCCCAAATTCTAAGTCCAACGCTGGCATTTCGCTCTCTACAAAAAGAAACGTAACCCCTTAGACCCCAGTCAGAAGAATCTCATATAGCCAAGTCCGATTTCATACTTGGCACTAAAGAGGGGCAACACCCCAAAACAACATGTCTGCAAACTGAGATTCTGGTTTTGGCTTTTATTCTTAGTCATATGGCAAGGCTCATTAAAGGTTCCATATTGAGTTTTAGGATTGCTACGTACATTGGCGGCACTTGAGTTCTAGTTCTCTCACTCTCTGAAGAGGAAATTTGCATATTTTAATTCCAACACTGAAACTGATAATATTGGATTTCTGTACCGTTTGGTGATATCCCAGGTGCCAGGTTTATTACAGTAGAATTATGAGAACTTGTTTTTTTATTAGAAGAAGCTAAGCATCTATGCATCCGTTATGAGTAGTGTTGAGCGATACCGTCCGATACTTGAAAGTATCGGTATCGGAAAGTATCGGCCGATACCGGCAAAGTATCGGATCTAATCCGATACCGATACCCGATACCAATACATGTCAATGGGACTCAAGTATCGGACGGTATCCCTGATGGTTCCCAGGGTCTGAAGGAGAGGAAACTCTCCTTCAGGCCCTGGGATCCATATTAATGTGTAAAATAAAGAATTAAAATAAAAAATATTGATATACTCACCTCTCCGACGCAGCCTGCACCTTAGCGAAGGAACCTGCAGCCTTCTTTGCTTAAAATGCGCGCGTTTACTGCCTTCCGTGACATCACGGCTTCTGATTGGTCGCGTGCCGCCCATGTGACCGCGACGCGACCAATCACAACAAGCCGTGACGTAATTTTCAGGTCCTGAATGCCTAGAATTAGGCATTCAGGACCTGAAAATTACGTCACGGCTTGTGATTGGTCGCGTCGCGGTCACATGGGCGGCACGCGCCCAATCGCAAGCCGTGACGTAATTTTCAGGTCCTGAATGCCTAGAATTAGGCATTCAGGACCTGAAAATTACGTCACGGCTTGTTGTGATTGGTCGCGTCGCGGTCACATGGACGGCACGCGACCAATCAGAAGCCGTGACGTCACGGAAGGCAGTAAACGCGCGCATTTTAAGCAAAGAAGGCTGCCGGTTCCCTCGGTAAGGTGCAGGCTGCGACGGAGAGGTGAGTATATCAATATTTTTTATTTTAATTCTTTATTTTACACATTATATCGATCCCGATACCGATTCCCGATACAACAAAAGTATCGGATCTCGGTATCGGAAATTCCGAAACCGCAAATATCGGCCGATACCCGATACTTGCGGTATCGGAATGCTCAACACTAGTTATGAGAAGAACGGACTTTTAAACCTTGAAAAGAAACAGTTGCCCTATTTCATCAAGACCAGCAGTTTTCATGTGTTTTAGGGCAGAGGTGTCAAACTGCATTCCTCGAGGGCCGCCAACAGGTCAAGTTTTCAGGATTTCCTTGTATTGCACAGGTGATAATTTAATCACCTGCACAGAATGATTCCAGCACCTTGTGGAATGCTAAGGAAATCCTGAAAACATGACCTGTTGGTGGCCCTTGAGGAATGCAGTTTGACACCTCTGTTTTAGGGCATTCTTGAGTAAGACACTACTGACTAATTAAGAGGTCTGGGACTACAGTAATATTTATGGAGTAGTTAACACTACCCTCTCATTATAAATTTGAGGAGTCGGGGTTGCCATGCCTATCCTGCACCAGCTCCTCCAATTTTGAGCGACAATGGTGTGAGAATGCCAAACGTCCCCAAATTTTAGCAAAGCCTTGCATTGCGCCAAAACATTGCAAGTTTTGAAAGCTTTTTACCCCAGAATTCTGGAATAAAAGCTTTGAAGAATTGGGCCCATTAACTTATTATACAATAAATAAACTTTATTGCTGAAACCAAGAACCCCCTTCTGATTAAAGGTCCCAATGCACTGCGGCAATTTTCAGCATTCCATAGAAATAGAAAGAGCTTTGCATGTGCCAACCCTGCTTCTGTGAAAGCATCGGGTCCCTTCTGCTGGACATGCATATTTTGGACATTTATTGCATTTTGGAAATGTGAAAAAATGTCTCTGCTGGTACAACCCCTTTAGTAATGTAAAATTAGAATGAAGGGACTTGAGTCATTCACAAATTACTATTCATATTCTAAAATACTCCACCTAATGTATTATTGGCTACATTTTAGCATGTATTGTGCGTCGCTCGTATTTGTTTGCATTTCTAAAAGATCTTTGAAGAATACCACTCAATGATTGGGTCACAATGTCTAGAAATAGGTAAGGAATGAAGAAGGGAATGGCAGTTTTGATGACATGACACAGATGTTTTTTCTTGTGCAAGTAATGAGGCAGAGCAAATAATGATAACCCAGATCTTGTAATTGCCTACTAATACAACAGGGAAGTTCTGTGGCAACATTTCATTCTGTTTTATGAACAGGAAGGCTAATTGTGATAATTACAGATAAAATTCATGTGCATCGTATGCATGTCTGCTGGAAAATCATACACTTTTTGGATAAATATTATTTTGGGGGGGAATTTTTTGTAAACTTGATTTTTTTCTATCATTAAATATGGAATTCAATGATTTTTGCTCCGCTTATTACTTTAATAATCAATGTAGCTCTAAATCTAGAAGTAAATTATAAATGTAATTTGGATAAAAACCTGCCCAAATAATTGATTTCAAGAAGCTTGGGCTGATAAATGGCAAATGAGCTTTAATGGGGATAAATGTAAGGTCACGCACTTGGGTAGAAGTAATAAGATGAATAACTATGTGCTTAATTCTAAAACCGTCAATGAAAAAGACCTGGGAGTATGGGTGGATGACAAACTCACATTTAGTGGCCAGTGTCAGGCAGCTGCTACAAAGGCAAATAAAATAATGGGATGCATTAAAAAAGGCATAGATGCTCATGAGGAGAACATAATTTTACCACTATACAATTCACTAGTTCGACCACACTTAGAATACTGTGCACAGTTCTGGTCTCCGGTGTATAAAAAAGACATAGCTGAACTACAGCGGGTGCAGAGAAGAGCGATGCAGGTTATTAGAGGACTGGGGGGTCTGCAATACCAAGATAGGTTATTACACTTGGAGCTGTTTAGTTTGGAAAAACGAAGACTAAGGGGTGATCTTATTTTAATGTATAAATATATGAGGGGACAGTACAAAGACCTTTCTGATGATCTTTTTAATCATAGACCTGAGACAGGGACAAGGTGGCATCCTCTACGTCTGGAGGAAAGAAGGTTTAAGCATAATAACAGACGCGGGTTCTTTACTGTAAGAGCAGTGAGAATATGGAACTCTCTGCCGTATGATATTGTAATGAGTGATTCATTACTAAAATTTAAGAGGGGACTGGATACCTTTCTGGAAAAGTATAATGTTACAGGGTATATACACTAGATTCCTTGTTAGGGCGTTGATCCAGGGAACTAGTCTGATTGCCGTATCTGGAGTCGGGAAGGAATTTTTTTCCCCAGTGTGGAGCTTACTCTTTGCCACATGTTTTTTTTTTGCCTTCCTCTGGATCAACACGTTAGGGCATGTTAGGTTAGGCTATGGGTTGAACTAGATGGACTTTCTTCCTTCAACCTTAATAACTATGTTACTATGTTACTATGTTTGACATCAGTAAAGGAAAGCAACAGACATATAGAAGTAGACAGGAGACAGCTATGTGCTAGACCACTATAAAGGGCTTAAGCTCTTAGTAGTTTAGACCAGAGGCAATGTTTTCTACCTCTCAAATAATCCACCAGTAATAATAATTATGGGCTATAAAAATCCAGCTTTGTTTCATATATGCTTTTGTGTATGTATGGCACCATCTAACTACTAGATTCCTATAAAGCTGCACACGTTGCACATACAGTATATTCTTGATCAATGTGAGAGGATGCCTTCTGTAGTTTGTTACCGTAAAGGGAACCTGTCACCAGCAAAAACACTATTAAAATGCAGATATGGGCTTAGTCTGCAGGTTAATAGTGTTACTAACCTGCATGGTGCCTGCACATATTTAAATGCCGCGGGGTGAAAGTTAACTTTATTTTCCTCAGTAGCATTCGGTTTCAGTCACAGGAGCGGCACCAACACAAATTCAGTCATTGCTCAGAGAATACAGAGCAAAATCTGGAACCGCGGCCCGGCACTGACAGCCACAATCCAGAGCCAGTGCCGGTTAGGGTCGAGGGCGCAGTTACAGCAGCTGCTCTGTATCATCAGAGCGAAGACTGAATCCGCACCAGCGCTGCTCTCCTGACTGAAACTGAATGCTGTTGGGGGAAATAGTTAATTTTCTCCTCACAGCGTTCGGCTATGTGCATGCGCCGGACAGGTTAGTAACACTGCAGCACATTGAGCACATATCTGCAGGTTTGTAGAGTTTTTACTGGTGACAGGTTCCCTTTTAATAACTAATATTGTAGGACACATAAAAGTTTGAATTCTTACACTGTAAGATCATGTTTGGGGTTTTAGAAAGTGTTTAGTTTAATCAACTTCAGTCTGCAAGAGCTTTCCAAACCTCTTCATTAGGACCAAACCACAATGGTTTGGTCCTGATGAAGAGGTTTGGAATCCTTGAAACGCATTGACACAATAAACTGCATTCGTGCTTTAACCTTGTGTGTGACTACACCTTTGAACCTTGAGCAGTGCAGACTCTGGAACCCCTCATATTCCTCATTTACTGCATGACCTTTTATTGGTGGTTTGGCAGCAGCCTTTACATGCTTTTATAGGGGTTGTTTGTGACTGTCACAATCTGATCAGGTGAGCGTGCCTACAATATTTTATTTCATTTTCTTTTTATCAGATAAGATACTATTTGTGCTTTCTGTCTTTCCAGCTTTATTATTTGATTTAACCTCTCCTTTTACTCAGTTTACTTCAGAACAACATTAAACATTTGTGGCCTACTCACAAACCTCAAGACAGCTAAGCTCTCACTACAGTGTTAAATATCAGCATTGGAGGGATTGGTGACTAGCGTTCCTACTAAATCCAAGGCTCAGAAAAGTCAGGCCACACCAACTCAGTGCTCAAAGTCTAGTTCCCATGGACATTTTCCAGACCTTTGGCATTGGGGCTCCAGGATAAACCCATAAAGTGCAAGCAAAAATGAAGCTCACCTCATAGACATAGCTTTGGTAGAACAGGCCAAATTTAGGTAGCTGTTCTGAAAGGTTGGGGGTATGTCAGGATTTCAAATGTATTTGTGCCTTGTGAACACAGATACAGATGAATATAATGAGGAAGCAGGAGAAAATCTGATCTCTATCCAACTGTTCTGTCTTTCTAAAGACTGAAGGATTTGCAAGGACCTTCATATCACATAACATTCTCAGATCACAGGACTGGCAGCAGAGAAGAACACACAGACAAATGAAGTGCTTGTGTGGGGGCATTATACAGTGTGAAGTGGACACTGGGAGCATCATACTGTTTGCTTGTGGAGACATAATTTATGGGAGGCTGTGGGGACATAATGGTGTGTGAAGTGGACTCTGGTGGCTGTGATGCCTCATACTGTGTGTGGGGGCTGAGGGGGCATCATTCTGTGTTGGAGGCACTGAAGGAGGCATCATAAAAGTGTGCGGAGGCACTGCGAGGGGCTTTAGGGACTTCATATTGTGTGTTGGTTTCTGTGGGATATCATACTGTGTGTGTAGTGGATGTAGGGGCATCATACTGTGTGGAGTGGATATGGAGGCATCATATGGTGTGTGGCAGGTTTGGCAGGATGTCATACTCTGTGTGGGCTTCACACTGTGTGTGAGGCATCATATTATGTGTGGGAGGCTAAGAAAAGGATACCATAATGTGTTGGAACGTGTATGGGCTTCACTTTCAGCAATGTTTCTATGTGGTCAAAGATGAAGTACTTAGGCTAGGGTTCTACTTTAGCATAAAATAAAAATTGCTCTAGTACAGTATGTGTCCCTCTTTCTCTTATACGAACTTGGGAAGTATACATCTGCTAATAAAATGTGATGTCCTTTTTTCCTTTCTATTCATTGATTTTCTTTAGTCAAGCTGAGGGAACATGTAACACACTCCACGATTTTAAAGCCATATAATTGTAGTCACAATGTCATTCGAGCTCTCTAATTTTGGTCGTATGCAACCTTTGTGCCTTTAGCAGCAGCGACTATAAATAAAGCTTTTTTTTTCTACTGCTCCTGCTATTGTACATAAGATCAATGTTATTCTGTATTGCTATAATTGCTTTGTACCTTTGGACAAGTATATTGATAGAGTTATACAGCAGAATGGACTGAATCCAAGTAAGGTCATAGGTGGGACAATAATTGTCTGTAATTGAAGCGATTAAATATAAATAAGCAGATAAGGCCTGGCTTGGATAAAGAAATGCATTATTGCACATAATCATCTAGATTTTCTTTTTTTCAAATGTCAACAACCATTTTCATGCTTGTAGATCTAACTTATGGAGTGGAAATAATAGATGATGAGGGCAAGCTAATGTTTCAGGTCAGGTTGAAAAATATTGTTATACCTTTGCTTTATTCAATACAAGGTACTATAAAAGCATTTGGAGGATTGACTAGAGTTGAGATCATGGCAACTGTAGGTATTATTGATAAGAAAATGTATAATATATTAGTACATATCAAATCACACATGAATAATCAGTGTATAATATACAAAATATCTGCCTGGGGTAATTCTAAAGTGCAAGTGCTCCTGATTTTCTTGTAAAATTTATAGTTACTAGTTGGCAGTCATATGCTACCCATTGCATGTGTAAAAACAAATACAATGAATTGGTCTATGACGATTTGCGTAGTCTGATCCTCTTTGACCATTCTGATTTCTGTTGAAGCCAATGAAGTTCATAGAAGTCTGAGGACAGTACTGGCCATGCAAAGTGAATGCTGCTTGTTACAATGCATGCTCAACTTCTCATAGACTTATAGGCTTCACTGACAATAAAAGTCTGAGAATCCGAGCATGTACAAATGGTGGTAGTGAGCTGACCAGGAAAGAAATGGGAATGCCTATTGTGCAGACTCGATGAGTAGAAGAGCAGCAGCCTAGCTCCAGAAGATTTTAATACATTTTCTCCATATGTTGAGTGTTACTTTATTTTACAAAAGACACACCATTTTTAATTTTAAGCAACTGGAAACCCCCTGAAGTTCAATCTTTATATAAATAGAATTTATTTTAGTTTTTTATTTTAGATACTTTCCTTTTGTAACTGAGTATTAAATACAGAGTTACATTATCCAAAGTGGTCATTTTATCATGGTTTCTTACAAAAGACCGAAGATTTTTGAAACCTTTAACGGTACAGAGAGCAATAAAAGTAGTGGAGACATTAGTGATGAATAAATCTTTTAAAATTTTAATTTGCTAGCTTTTCTAGCTTTGATAAATTTTACTAGGAAATTCATTTAGCAGTGAATCGATTTGCAACGAGTCGAAAGTATTTCAAAGCCTCCAATGCTCTGAAAAAAGTATGTGATTGAATTGCAGCAGCACTATATCTATGCTGAACAAGCAAGTAGTAGCTGCCATCTATTAATCACGCCCTTGCCCTACCTAAAAGAAACAGTGACTCTCTTTCATTCCCTATCAATTAAATATGTACTATTCTCTTTTCTTCACACACTAATCTTCACTGCTGTGTAGTCATGCACTATTTGTACAGTTTCTGCAGTGTATTAGTTTTCTCTCACTGTCTGTGTACATAAGCTGCAGAGCTGTGATGTCTTCTCACTACTCGGATTCAACACAAAAGGGCTGCTGCATTTCCTGCTTCTGCTTTTATACAGGTTATCATTGTCTCTCATGATTGGATGTGCTATACTAAGTGATATGAAAGTTGCATAGCCTTAAGGGGAAGCAAGCTTGTTCACTTTTGAGGTGATCCTTCTCTGGACAATTTTTTCGATTCATGCTAAACAAATTTCACACTGTTCCACTTTACCAGGTTCATCAAATTCCTAAAAATTCAACATGTATTTGATTTGAATGAAATTCATTTTTTCATCTCCAATAGACATCAATTGAACAAACCACAAAAAGTTTCTATGAATTTTGCTTTTTTTTGAAAATCATTATTTTATTGAAACTTTTAGTTTGTATTTCTTACATGTAGTTTTCTTCATGTAAAAGCATGAGGCACTGCAATATATATTGACTTGTAAATATTCTGTTTGTCTTTGTAGACATGATGCCAACTGGTCTGTACACCAAGCTAATCAGGGTGATCGTCAAAGAAAACATGAAGATTTAACTGATGAAGAGAAAGAAATTATCAACAGAGTTATAGCAAGAGCTTCCAAAATGGAAGAGATGGAGCAAGAACGAATTGGGTGAGAACAGCTATTGCATGGGTGCTATGTTTTTTTTTTCCCAGTACCTAGGCCTCTTGTTTAGAAGCATTTAAAAAAATGAATTGTAAAATTGTATGAAAGGTAGTTCTAGTACATTTTACTTCTAATCAGAATTGCTTGTGTTAAGGTTGTGATAACTTACAGAATTCTAGTAAGTTCCTAAACTGCTGGAAACAGACGATTTGTAATCTGCTAAAGACTTCAAGGGTTAAAATTCACTGGAGCACTGTTTTTTACAAAAGAAGCAAATATATATGTTATATAAACTGTTATTCTTCTAAAAGTTTCTAGCATTGCTTGCATAGGAGGACAGTAGTCATTTTTCGACCACCTATTCTGACAAGACTAATGTGGGATCTGAATATTTTAGTGGTTGTCCACTGCTAGGACAACCCCTTCTTGATCTAAATGCCGTTTCAGTGGTGTTGGCACTCTCATTGCTCGGTCTCCTGTGCGGTTGTTGTGACATGTGAGCCTGGCCCCCAATCTGCGTTGGCATCATTGTCCCTGCCTTTGTACGAATTGAACATGAACATGAAGTAGTAGTCTGGGATGCAGCTGATCTCAGACTTCCTCTTCATGTTCAATTCGTATGAAGGTGGAGACAGTGACGCCAGAACTGATTGGGTACCAGGCTCACGTGTTACAACAACTACATGGGATACCTGGGAATGCAAGTGCCAACACAGCTGGAACAGCGCTGGCTTGAAGGGGGAGTATAAGCTTTTTTTAATTTATCAGGGCCAAACATTTAGATCAAGAAGATGTTGTCCTGGTAGTGGACAACTACTTTAAGACATTGCAATAACTTTATTGCTACATCAGATTATCTGAAATCAAATACAAGTACATGATTGGCATAAATGCATATGCAGATGGTCAAAGATGAAAGGGTTATTTCCATCACAAAAAATGATGGCGTGTTGTTAGAATATTCCATCTATTTTGGTAGGAATCTGATGGCATTGCTGCATACTTCAGATATTCATGAAAATGTAAAGGTGTATGCTTATTTTTTTGTAACATTCTTAATTAGAAGTCTAGTAAACTAACTTAAAGAGAACCAAACAAAGCATAAATGGTCACTGTCACTTCAACATACTTTTTATAAATTATTAGTAGAGATGAATATAAAAACTTTATAACACATCACTTCGGAGAAATGTGCTTCTTTCTCAATTTGGTGTGAACCATTATTCTGAGGTCTAAGGGGTAAGGTTTCTCCTTGTGGAGAGTGACATACCAGCTCTGGCTTGCCAAGGTAAGGAGGCTTATTCGCCGTGCAATGCTGAAGAGACAATTTGCATATTAAATTTCCCAAAGGAGCATTGCATGGCGAATAAGCCTCCTTACCTTGACAAGCAAGAGCTGGTATGTCACTCTCCACAAGGAGAAACCTTACCCCTTAGACCTCAGACCAGAGCCTCTCACCTAGCCAAATCAGTTCTCATGCTTCGCACTGATGAGGGGCAACAGCCCGAAACACTGTGACTGCGAATTGAGATACTGTTTTGGCTTTTATCCTAAGTCATATTGCACGACTCGTTAAAGGGTTGATTGTGACTTGTAGGATCGCTACTTCCAATAGGTGGCGCTATAGAGTTCAAGTCCTCTTTTTCTCTGAAGAGGCAATTTGCATATTGACCATTTTTCTGGTAATTTTGCTTACTGTACTCATCATCCACTCTGAAAAGCAGCTCAAATTGTCTTGAATTGTTCTGTGAGCTAGTAGTCAGATTTGCTTTTAAGGTGGGAGAGAACCTTCTTTAGTGTGTATTCATTAGTGTATATTTCATAAAAAGATTAGACGAGAGGTCTATATTAGACATCTGAGTCCTTACAGGTTTCGAATATTATGACTAAGAATCCGAGAGTTAAA
The DNA here is from genome assembly GCF_051348905.1 of Ranitomeya variabilis. Lineage (NCBI taxonomy): Eukaryota > Metazoa > Chordata > Amphibia > Anura > Dendrobatidae > Ranitomeya > Ranitomeya variabilis. Next base: position 214,959,715 of record NC_135232.1, on the reverse strand, counting down.
TTTTTCAACTTCAACTATTCTTCCTGTAATTGCTGGCTGACGGGAGGGAACGCTGACACATTTTCTCTTTTTTTTCATGATTTAAAACTAGCTCATTGAAGTATCAGTTTACAACTCCTATTAATGGGGAGAAGAAAAGTGGAGAGCACCCAGCACAGTGAAACCAGGCAGAAACAATGAGGAGATAGTGGTGTTGCATTCAGCAAATATATTTTACCTCAGTGCTGGATTCACTGCCACAGAGCTCAGTACTGCTGTATGACTGTGATGCTGCTTTTTTTTTTCTATGTGTCTTATATTATAGAAAGACAAGAGCAGAAATTGATCTCTTTATGTACTATGTATAGAATTCATTGTAGCAGCTAGTTTCCACCCATTAGGTCAAAGAAAACTGAAAATTATGGCTGTAGCCTACAGAGAGGAAAATGCACAATAGAAGTAAAATAAAAGTGATATTCTTTGTGCACCCACACAACGGCTTCATCTGAAAAGTGTGAAATGACAAGTACACTTTAAGGTAAAAATTAGGTTTTGTGGCTGGAAAGCAAACCCTAGAAAAAGGAAACTTCTGTCTAGGCTATGAAAATTGTCAAGGCGCACATATTCTCTGTCTAGCTGCTAGGAATATATTGTACTGGGTTGATACATATGTAGATTTTAACCTTTTTATATCAGGACTGGTCTGTGTGAGCATAATTGTGAAGGCATTTGTTACTTATCTTTTTGACAAGCAGAATAAATTGAAATTATATAGCTGCTGTGACTTTCCAATCATACAGACAGATCCAATTATTTCATGACAACTAAGGCAAACAATGCATTCTAAAATTAATGATAGGTAGGGTGATAGCCCATCCATTGCATAAAATGGACAAATATCTGCCCTCACACAATAGAATATTTAATTTACTATCTATCTTTCTATCTATCCTTATCTATAGAATCATCAATTGTGCTTGTGATTTAACTTTGTAAGTTTTTACTTTTGCTTAAATTTCTTTTTCTGTGTATTAATAAAAATTGCTATTTTTGCTACAAAGAAAAAAATGAGCAAACAGGTGTATTATGGGTTTGTTTTTGGCAAGGGAAGGCTTTAGGCTGGATAATGCCTTATACAAAAGCTTCTATTGATATAAACAAGTCGCAGGGAAATATTTAAAGATGAACTTTTTATTTTGTTTCTAAAATGCGTATATTGCAATCTATATTTACAAGACAGACGGTGTTGAACCCAAAAATGAGTCAATCTTTAAGCATGCCCAACTCTTATTAAACGAGGCATCCAGATGTTTGGAAGAGGCACATAAGTGTGGAGTCGTGTTTCGACATTTTCTCAGGCATTCTCCTTCCTCAAGCATGCGCACTGTAGTCACAGGGTAAATTGAATAGCTGTGACCATGTAACCACATCATCTTGTCAATCATGAACTAGTAATATTCTTAACCGTTTAGTACAAAAACACAGAATGCCGATAATACACTTACACCTCAAGATAAATAATTCACCAATTACAACCTCCTAAAATGCCGTAGTCTATGTAAGAATTGTCCACAAGTAGCAGACAGAGAAATCGAAAAGGTACACAGAGGTACAAGTGTGGGTTTATTGGTTTAGCATGTTTCTCACCATAAGAATTCATTAAAATTACAGGTTTCATTTAAGCCACTTTTGGATTCCCAACTATTCCACAATAAAAAAAAAAAATTAAAAAAAAAGCCCAAATACTTCATATTGAAGCAACCCAACTGTAATGTTCTGTTCTTCAGCCTTGCCTTGTAAATGAGTCCAGATCCCAGAATTCTAAGCGGCGGAAGTTCACCGACCTCCATATTGGGACACCCAAGTGATGGGTGTGTCAATATGGAAACTGCTGGTGGTACCAGCCTCTTGCGCGGTACCACAAGCGGAACACCGTCGCACCACACACACACACACACACACACACACACACACACACACACACACACACACTGTATATGCCGTATGCACCACACACACTGTATACAGCGTATGCACCACACACACACATGCGTGCGCGCACACACACACACACTGTATACTACGTATGCACCACACACGCGCGCGCGTGCACACACACACACACACACACACACACACAGTGTATACGCCATACGCAGCTCTTGCACCTTACCACCAGCGGAACACCATCGCGAACACGCCGACGCCAGGATCAGCTGAATGATTCACTGACCGCTGCCATCTTTGTGCAGGAGGAGCCCATGTGCAGTTTTAATGTGACTAACGCTATCTGTCTGCACAAAGATGGCAGTGGTCTGAGTGCCTGCGCAAATTCCGAGCAGGCGCAGTGAATCATTCGGTTGATCACGGCAGTAGATGCGCGACGTGACTACAAGCAGAGGAAGTCGGTCACATTAAAGGGGTTTTCCCATGAAAGAAAGTTCATTTTTTTAAAATTGACTGTGTCTGACCGTGTACAGAGCATAACACATCTCCTGGGCAGGGGAGGAAGCAAAAGACAATACTGACATTACAGCAGGGGATCACAAAGGATTTCTTTTGTCAGGTAAAATATTTCACTGTTTTTAAACAATATTTTACCTCACAAAATATATCCTCTGCAATATTCTGCTGTAATGTCAGTATTGTCTTTGAGGGGAGAATACAGCACAGGAAGGAGAGAGACAGCAGACAAGGGGGATAGCACATGGGGTAGACAGGGCAAAGAGAGCACAGATGGGAGAAGTCAGCACATGGGAAGGAGAGAGTGGATAGGTGGGTGAGCACATGGGGGGAGAGATTCTCAATGCTGCAAAGCCTGCCCCCATCGTGACATAATATAAATATATATTACACTGCTCAAAAAAATAAAGGGAACACAAAAATCCCATATCCTAGATATCACTGAATGAAATAGTCCAGCTGTAATTCTTTATTGATTACATAGTGGAATGCGTTGAGAACAAGAAAACAAAAAAATTCTCAATGTAAATCACAACTAATATCCCACAGAGGTCTGGAGTTGGAATGATGCTCAAAATCAAAGTGGAAAATGAAGTTACAACAACTGATCCAACTTCAGTGGAAATGCCTCAAGACAAGAAAATGATGCTCTGTAGTGTGTGTGGCCTCCACGTGCCTGTATGACCTCCCTACAATGCCTGGGCATGCTCCTGATGAGGCGGCGGATGATCTCCTGAGGAACCTCCTCCCAGACCTGGACTAAAGCATCTGCCAACTCCTGGACAGTCTATGGTGCAACGTGGCATTGGTGGATGGTATGAGACATGATGTCCCAGATGTGTTCAATCGGATTCAGGTCTGGAGAATGGGTAGGCCAGTCCATAGCTTCAATGCCTTCATTTTACAAGAACTGCTGAAACACTCCAGCCACATGAGGTCTGGCATTGTCCTGCATTAGGAGGAACCCAGGGCCAACCGCACCAGCATATGGTCTCACAAGGGGTCTGAGGATCTTCTTTCGGCACCTAATGACAGTCAGGCTACCTCTGGCAAGCAAATGGAGGGCTGTGCGGCCCTCCAAAGAAATGCCACCCCACACCATTACTGACCCAATGCGAAACCGGTCATGCTGAAGGATGTTGCAGGTAGCAGATCACTCTCCACGGTGTCTTCAGACTCTGTCACGTCTGTCACATGTGCTCAGTGTGAACCTGCTTTCATCTGTGAAGAGCACAGGGCGCCAGTGGCGAATTTGCCAATCCTGGTGTTCTGTGGCAAATGCCAAGTTTCCTGCACAGTGTTGGGCTGTGAGCACAACCCCCATCTGTGGATGTCGGGCACTCAGATCATCCTCATGGAGTCAGTTTCTAACCGTTTGTGCAGATACATGCATATTTGTGGCTTGCTGGATGTCATTTTGCAGGGCTCTGGCAGGGCTCCTCCTGTTTCTCCTTGCACAAAGGCTGAGGTAGCGGTCCTGCAGCCCCCTCCATGGCTTTGTCTTCTGGTGTACTGGCCTGTCTCCTGGTAGCGCCTCTGGACACTACGCTGACAGACACAGCAAACCTTATTGCCACATCTTGCATTAATGTGCCATCCTGGATGAGCTGCACTACCTGAGCGACTTGTGTGGGTTGTAGAGTCCGTCTCATGCTACCACGAGTGTGAAAGCACAACCAACGTTCAAAAGGGACCAAACATCAGCCAGAAAGGATTGGTACTGAGACGTGGTCTGTGGTCCCCACCTGCAGAACCATTCCTTTATTGAGTGTTTTGATAATTGCCAGTCATTTCCATCTATTGTCTATTCCATTTGCACAACAGCATGAGAAATTGATTGTCAGTGTTGGTTCCTAAGTGGACAGTTTGATTTCACAGAATATAACTCCTAGTAAATCAAACTTCTGTCGTTTAAGTGTTACCTTTATTTTTTTGAGCAGTGCATAATATATATAAAGTGTATATGTATGTATGTATATGTGTGTATATGTATGTGTAATTTCAGTTGTTTCACACTTTTTTGTTAAGTATATAATTCCACATGTGTTAATTCATAGTTTTGATGCCTTCAGTGTTGTACATTTGTATAATGTACAATTTTCAAACTCCTGAAAATAGAGAAAAATCTTTAAATGAGAAGGTGTCCAAACTTTTCATCTGTACTGTGTGTGTGTGTGTGTGTGTATATGTGTGTGTGTATATATATATAAAATCTACTATATAATTGTCTAAGGGGTACTTCCGTCTTTCTGTCTGTCCTTCTGTCTGTCACGGATATTCATTGGTCGCGGCCTCTGTCTGTCATGGAACTCTTCTTGAGTTAAAACATTATAAATGAGCAATTTACATTTTACTCAAAAATATACCTATAAAGAGAAAAATCAGACAAACTGAACATTTTGCAGTGGTCTCTTAATTTTTGCCAGAGCTGTATATGTATATATTGTGCATCAGCTTTTACACGATATGATACAAATTGTTAACTAAGAGTGCATTAGGTAGAATGTTTCTTCTAAACTGTTAACAAGCTGGACATATAGTGATACACAAAGGCTTTGGCTTTGTGAAATCTCACCCAGAGGCGAAATTAGAGTGTAATAATTTTTTTTATTTTTTTTTTTAGAGGTCTATAACTAGGAATACATATCTCTTAAGAACTCAGTAGTCATTTTGATCCAACTGTTCATAGTGAATTACTTGAAAAGTTAGAAAATTGCTAAATTTTAACCACATTTTCAGGTTTTTTTTTGACAAGTAAACACAAGTGATGTTGAAGACATTTTACCACTGTCATGAAGTGCAATATGTCACAAAACAAGTCTCAGAATCTGTGAGATCCTATGAAGCGTTCTAGATTTATTGCCACATTAAGTGACACTGGTCAGAATTGTAAAATTTGGCTTGGTCGTGAAGGTGAAAACATGCTTGTGGGGTAACGGGGTTAAAGGGATTGTGTCATGAACAAAAGTATACAGTGGGGGAAAAAAGTATTTAGTAAGGGGAAAATCACCTTGTCTGACTTGGCAAGATTTATTTTGCAAATTATGTTGGACAATAAGTACTTGGTAATTAACAAAACTTCATCTCAATATTTTGTTATATATCTTTTTTTGGCAATGACGGAGGTCACAAAGTCTTCACAAGGTTGGCTCACACTGTTGGTGTTATGTTGGCCCATTCCTCCATGCAGATCTCCTCTAGAGCAGTGATGTTTTGGACCTGTCACTGGGCAACAAGGACTTTAAACTCCCTCCAAAGGTTTTCTATGGGGTTAGAGATCTGGAGACTGGCTAGGCCACTCCAGGACCTTATATGCTTCTTACAAAGCCACTCCTTCGTTGCCCTGGTGGTGTGCTTGGGATTATTGTCATGCTGAAAGACCCATCCACATTTCATCTTCAATGCCCTTGCTGACCGAAGGAGATTTGCACCCAAAATCTCAATACATGGCTCCATTCATTCTTTCATGTACATGGACGAGTCGTCCTGGTCCCTTTGCAGAGAAACAGCCCCAAAGCATGATATTGCCACTCCCATGCTTCTCAGTAGGTATGGTGTTCTTTGGATGCAACTCAGCATTCTGTCTCCTCCAAACATGAGGAGTTTTGTTTCTACCAAACAGTTCTACTTTGGTTTCATCAGACCATTTGATATTCTCCCAATACTCTTCTGGATAATCTAAATGCTCTCTAGCAAACTTAAGATGGGCCAGTACATGTACTGGTTTAAGCAGGGGGACACAAGGCACTGCAGGATCTGAGTCCCTGGCGGCGCAGTGTTACTGATGGTAGCCTTTGTTACGGTGGTCCCAGCTCTATGCAGGTCATTCACTGGGTCCCCCCGTATGGTTCTACGATTTCTCCCACTGTATTTTAATCTACAGATCTCGGAATAAAAATAATTTCCGCACTTGAATGTGTTTTAAAATAAATGTTCTTGTCTCAAGATAAAATTATAAATGTGCCCGGGCTGTGTCTGCAAGAGCAGGTCAGATAAACTACAGCTACTAGCCTGGTGAGGAAGCAAACGACTATACAAGTATTACAGCAGGGGATCGCAGCCAATTCTTTCTTTCTGCTAAAATATTGTTTAAAAACAGCCAAATAAATGTTTTACTCACAAAAAGTAATGTAATATCTGTATCGCCATTTGCTTCCTCACTTTGCCAGTATCTGTAGTGTATCTGACCTGTTTTTGCACTGTCACAGGCACAGATATTACTCTGGGGCACTTTTATAAGTTTCTCGGGACAAGAACATTTTTTTTAAACCCCTCCAGTTGTGGAACTTATTTTTATTCCATGATCTATTGATTAAAATATACTTTTGTTTCTGGCACGACCCCTTAAAAAAACATAGATTTCTCTGGAATAAGACATCGAATCGCAGCTATCAAGGCATCATTTTATTCAACTTTCATCAAGCCCATGGATTAGTAATGGAGAGGCGTCTATAAGATGCCAATACATTACTAATCCTATGGATGTATGGTAAATAAAGACACAGCCAGAATAAAGTCCTTTTTTAAAAATAAAGCAAAACACACATTTACTTTTTTTATTTAAGAATAACAAGAAGCCCTCGTCTTCTCTACTAAAACAAAAATAAAAAACAACAATATCTCTCACCTATCTGTCGTTGTGTCCCACGTCATAATCCATGTCTGGGGATAAATCGTTTTCAACCTGGATGGTGCCAAGATGTGACCGTTCAGGCTGAGAACCACTGGTGAGTGAACTGCGAGTGCAGCCTCAGTAACCGGCGGTGACCTCAGGTCACTGAGGTTGCATTCCCTGCTGGGCTGATCTGTGGTTACCTAGGTGAGGTCTCCCCTAGCACCGTGAGAAAAATGCAAGGGTTTCTATAACTGTAAGCTGTTTGGTCATAGTATATGTTATAAAGAATTCAAACTGCTTTTATTCCCACTGATATCCTCCCACACTCGATAGACATAATGATAAAGAATTTAGATTGGGAGTCCGAATGGAGACCGTAATGATAATGTCTATAAAGCGCTGTCGAATATGATTGTGCGATGTAAGTAAAATGAATAAAAGTAAAGAAATATGACTTGTCCATACTCGGTGGTTATATAGTAACATCATACTATACTATGTTAATCATATGTTATTATTGGCTACATGTTTGTCAGTTGGTCTGGCTTAAATGGCTATGTTAATCGTATGTTATTATTGGCTACATGTTTGTCAGTTGGTCTGGTTTAAATGGCTGACTTTCCAAGTGAGAAGAACGAACATTATTAGATGGTTCTGTACGCATTGAATATCATTGTTATCTGCAGCATATGTCCTGTTTACACAAGATGTGCTACCAAGAATGATGATTTTTAAGCATACCAAAAGATAATTTCACCCTACGAATGAGCGGTTTGCTGATTCATTGGCTGATTGGCATCCCGTTTATACTGGCTGATTATCTGCAAATTAGCTGGAACATCTCATTCAAGATAATTGACCAATGTAAATGCATTGTGTCTGTACTAGTAGGTGTCAATCGTTTTCACCATAGTGTTATTTTCTTCATACTGATATCACTACATCAGGTTCTTACCAAGCGTCGGACTGGAGCACCTTGGGCCCACCAGAGAAAATCATTCTTGGGGCCCACTATGTAGCTACATAGAAATACATTCAAGACCATCAATTGTGTGGTAAAACACGCTACTATCAGGGCATAATATAAGGTAGTACATGTCTTAATTATGTAGCAGGGGTTGGGGTAGCCCCCTCATAGAATATAAAGTAGCCCCCCTCATAGAATATAATGTAGCCTCCCACAGAATATAATGCAGATCCCTCATAGAGTATAATGTAGCCTCCCTCATGGAATATAATGCAGCCCCCCTCATAGGGTATAATACAGCACCCCACAAAATATAATGCAACCCCCTCATAAAGTATAATGCAGCCCCCCATAGAATATAATGTAGCTCCCTCATATGGCATAATGCAGCCCCTCCACAGAATATAATGTAGCCCCTCAGAGAATAATGCAACCCCCCATAGAATATACTGTAGCTCCCTCATAGGGCATAATGCCGCTCCCCTCATATAGTATGATGTAGCCACCTGGGAGAATAATGCAGCCCCCACATATAATATAATACAGCCCTTCCACAGAATATAATGTAGCCTCCTCAGAGTATAATGCCAACGCCTCATAAGGCAGCCCTCCATAGAATATACTGTAGCCCCTCATAGGGCATAATGCAGCTCCCCTCATATTAGCATGAAGTAGCCCCTCAGAAAATAATGCAGCCCCAACAGAATTATAATGTAGCCCCCTCATAGGGTATAATGCAGCCCCCCTGAAAGGGTATAATGCAGCCCCCTCCACCATCATCATTGTTCTCCCCTTCACCATTGCACTCATTACCACCTCAATCATTGCCTCCTTCCCCACTACCATTGTCCTTTCCACCACTACCATCTTTGTCCTTTACACCACAACCATCATTGCTTTCTTCCCCACCATCATTATTGGGCCCCATCACCATCATCATTGGTTCCCCCACCACCATCATC